>NC_083351.1:54432307-54747500 GCF_030254825.1 Meriones unguiculatus
GTGGGCAGCCCTGCTTTCTAACTTTCCTCTGTCCCCCAATACTTTCTGGTAAAAGCAAACGCCCACCCTTGAATCTGCAGAGCACCTTTGCTGAAAGCAACCTTAGAACCCTCTCTACTGCCAAAAAAACCGAAATTTTAAAAGGACAAATTTTCCTTGTTTACTTGCGTTTCCTGCTCTCCTCTTTGCTCAGCCACATTTGAGCTTGGAAAAAGCTTGAAGCTGAAATGTGTTCTTAAGGGCCAGAAGCTGTCAAGGCTTTTGGTGAGCAAGATTGATCGCACCCAGACTTCCTTCAGAGCTTTGTTTGGAATAAAAGCAAGAAAACTGGAAAACCTTACATTTTCCAAAATAGCATCTCTATCTGCAAGGCAATGCTCTGAGCTGGTCAAGGTGGGAGATCACTTTATAGCTTGTTTCCAACCCAAACCTTTAAATGATGGCCTCAGAGATGGAATTCTGCCCTTGCTCCTTGGTCAGCCTTTCTTGTTTTCTGCATAGAAATTTTCTCCCCCACCAACCTCTCTCTCCTTGGCCATCAGAATGATTTATTTCCCTGCCACTGATGCCGGCCGGCCTGGGGCACTGTGATCACTTGGTCCATTTCAAAGGAAGCAAAAGCGAATCTCCATCCTTAGGGTTTGGGGAAAAGAAGGTACCTTCATTAGATCTCTCTCTCTCTCTCTTTCTCTCTCTCTCTCTCTCTCTCTCCTCTCTCCCCTTTCCTTTCTGGTTTGGTGGTTTTTCTTTTAAGTTCTGGCTTGGTATCTAAAGGTGTTATCTTTTGAATCCTTCAGCACTGTCCAGCACTCAATCTGAAGTCCTGTCTCAGCACTGGAAGAAAGAGAATGAAGGAGAAGTTGAAGCAATGTAACTCCTTCTTGATTCGCCCTCTCCCACGCAGTGATGTTCCCCACAACAGAACCAGGGTGCAAATCTCCCTGGTGCCCAAGAGCAGGAAGGTGTGGGAAGCAATTCAGGCTGCCAAGAAACCCTCGCTGCTTCGGAACCAACCAGTCCCCAACCAGAGCGACAAGGAATCCAAGAAGAGTAGGAGGGAAAAGGGAGAGAGGAAGAGTCCTTTCCCTCCCTGATAAGTTCCAGCAGTCTTCCTGGAAATCGGAAATACTCACCGCACCCGAGCTCTATGGGTATGAAACCCAGAGTGCCAGGAGCCGCACAAGCCTGCTCGGGGCGTCATTGCTTTGGCTGGCCGCCGCCCAGGCTACGGGGATTTGGACACAAGGACCCGGGGCTGCTGTCTCTCTTGGCACACGCATCTATCTTTCTGCAGCCACTCCTGAGAAGTTGATGGCGTAGGAAGAACGGCAAGCTTTTGAGAGCCGCCTCTCTTTTCCGCTGCCCGCAGGAGCCAGATGCAAAGCTGCCGTGGAAAAGCCGCCTAACAATGGGCCGGGGTGCAGATCCAAGGCTGGACCTTGAGAGGGGTGGAGGGGCTGCGAGGGAGGAGAGGGAGACTGGGTAGAGTGGGGTGGAGGAAGGAGAGAGGAAAAAGAGGAAGGGAGAAGGGAGAGGAGAGAAGGAGGGAGGGTGGAGAGGGGAGAGAGAGAGAGAGAGAGAGAGAGAGAGAGAGAGAGAGGAGAGAGAGAGAGAGAATGAATATGAATCGGTTTTGAGATCCAGGAATTGATTTTAGAAGTGGAGGAAGAAAAAGGGGAACCCCCAATCTCTCTCTCTCTCTCTCTCTCTCTCTCTCTCTCTCTCTCTCTCTCCCTCTCATCTCTCTCCCTCTGCTCCTTTCTCTTGCCTTAGCAGAACTTATGTGGCTGGGATGCAGGGCCCTCGGGTGTCAAAACTTTGAAGATTAATGGATTACTTTGTTAATGACTACAGGCGTCAGGCTGAGGTGCTTAAATGATTTGTGAGGTGCGAGGCGTCTTCCCGACAGTCCCAAACAATGCGCGGAGTGTGCGGGGGAGGCAGAGGGCAGCGGCTGGCGGGACCGGCAGCAGGGCTCACCCGCACACACTCACACACACTCCAGGGAGCACACTAGATCCTGGCAGCTCAGGAGGCGAACAGGCGCTCTCCCCCCACGCACTCCGGGGCATTCCCACCCACACCCACATACATGGATTTTTTTGCCCTGAAAAAAGTGTAAATAAAGCCTCGATGGCCCCCAATGAGGCGTTCCTTTCTGACTTTTTTGGATCAATCAAACAGACAGTGGCTTCTTTTGATTAAAGCCCAAATTGTCATTGGGCAGAAGCAATCATGTGACAGCCAATTCGGTCCAATTTCAACCTTGTCTCCATGAATTCAATAGTTTAATAGTAGCGCGGTCCCCATACGGCTGTAATCAGTGAATTAGAAAAAAAACACCCCAGCAGCGATCTTCTATGATAGATTTTTTTTCCCTCCGCGCTCGCCTTTTTCCTGGGCCTTGCCCCCCCAAAGCCCCTCCAAAAGGGAACTTTTTCTCCGAGGGGGCTCCAAGGAGAAGGCCATGAATTACGAATTTGAGCGAGAGATTGGTTTTATCAATAGCCAGCCGTCGCTCGCTGAGTGCCTGACATCTTTTCCCCCTGTCGCTGATACATTTCAAAGTTCATCAATCAAGACCTCGGCGCTTTCACACTCGACACTGATTCCTCCTCCTTTTGAGCAGACCATTCCCAGCCTGAACCCGGGCAGTCACCCTCGCCACAGCGCTGGCGGCCGCCCCAAGTCGAGCCCCGCGGGCAGTCGCGGCAGCCCGGTGCCCGCTGGCGCCCTGCAGCCGCCCGAGTACCCCTGGATGAAGGAGAAGAAGGCGGCCAAGAAAACCGCGCTGCCGCCCGCCGCCGCCTCCGCGGGCCCTGCCTGCCTCGGCCACAAAGGTCAGTCCGGAGATTGAGCCCCGGGTCCCGCGGACCCTCGTCCCCCTCCGGGCTTCCCTGGGAGCCGTTATGGGGGAGGGGACCGTGGGCTTCGAGGGAAGGGGGAGAGAGAGAGAGAAGCCTGGTGGCCGCTCTCATGCCCCTGTGGGCTCAGGAGTGGGTTTGATGGAGGGGGAAATAGATCCTGAATCCCACGACGAGACATATATGTTTTGAGGAGGGGGGGACTTTCCCTAACTTGTGTAATGTAGGATGATTTATTTGAGTTGGAACTGACCTCCTCTTGTCTAGTTGTCCTAGAGTTTGGCTTTTTGACAGTAATGAAGAGTGATAGACCGCTCTTGCTCAGCTAAGCAGCTGATGCATTAATTATAAATTGTGTTGTAACTAATATAAAGTTAGCTCCCGGATGGAGAGGTTGGGGGAGCCACAGGCAGGAATCTGGTGGAGGTGGAGGAGACTGGGCTTCCCCAGGCTGGGCTCCCAGGAAAGCCAGCACAATAGCTGCTCTGCGTCCAGGGGCGGCCATTTTGTTGCAGCATCTTTTCTGCTGTATTTACTCTCCAGTGCAGTAACCCTGCTCGGACCCCCTCCACCTTCGACTGTACGTGTGTCTCTTGTTGGTTTCCCTTCCCGCAGACTCCCTGGAAATAGCTGATGGCGGCAGCGGAGGATCCAGGCGCCTGAGAACTGCTTACACCAACACCCAGCTTTTGGAGCTGGAAAAGGAATTTCATTTCAACAAGTACCTTTGCAGACCCCGGAGGGTGGAAATCGCCGCCTTGCTGGATTTGACTGAGAGACAAGTGAAAGTGTGGTTTCAGAACCGGAGGATGAAGCACAAGCGCCAAACCCAGTGCAAGGAGAACCAAAACAGCGAAGGAAAATTTAAAAACCTGGAGGACTCGGAGAAAGCGGAGGAGGACGAGGAGGAGAAGTCACTCTTTGAGCAAGCCCTCAGCGTCTCCGGGGCCCTTCTGGAGAGGGAAGCTTACACTTTTCAGCAAAACGCGCTCTCTCAACAGCAGGCTCCCAATGGACACAATGGCGACTCCCAAACTTTCCCAGTTTCGCCTCTAACCAGCAATGAGAAAAATTTGAAACATTTTCAGCACCAGTCACCCACTGTTTCTAACTGCTTGTCAACAATGGGCCAGAACTGTGGAGCTGGCCTAAACAATGACAGTCCCGAGGCCCTCGAGGTCCCCTCTTTGCAGGACTTTAATGTTTTCTCCGCGGAGTCCTGCCTGCAGCTTTCAGAGGCTCTGTCGCCTAGCTTGCCAGGCTCCCTGGACAGTCCCGTAGACATCTCAGCTGACAGCTTTGACTTTTTCACAGACACCCTCACCACAATCGACCTCCAGCATCTGAATTACTGAGAACATTAAAGCAAAACAAAGCTTCACAAAACAAAACAAAACAAAAAAACGCCTCTGACCAGGTGGTTTTTGCCTTCTTTTATTTCGGGAGTTGATTTTTGTTTTAGTTTCTTCTCGATCTACCCCTACTCTCTTTAACGCTGAGGATGTTATGTTTAATGTTCTCCCCTGACCCAGTTTTAAAGCCATCTTTTACAAATTATGTTGGCGTTTTTAGAGGTTTTACACCAAACCCAACAAGTTTCTACGTGATTTTCCTGAAAACAAAAATGAGGCCTGCAAGAAGGTGACCATAAATTGTCTTGTCACTTTCTTTTTATTTTTGTAACACATTAGGATGCATTGTCATGAGTATTTTTGGTAGAATAAATTCTCCTTTGCTATAAGTAGCTTTCTTAATTTTTTTCTTCCCCTCTTTCTCAAGGCTCAGACTGATTTCTTATTCTTCTTTTAGTCTAACATGGTAAATAAAAGTCTGGTCACAATTTACCTTTTTCAATTTTAATATATTTTATTAGGGTGGCATGTTCAAAGTCTGCAATAGACAGCAACAGAGAAGAAAGCCAGAAAGCGGCTAGGGCTTTTGGCAAGTGTTTTTTTCCCCCCTAAGGGAACAGATTTGGGTTTCAGAGACTCAGGCCACAGAGTTAAATCAGCAATAGAAACAGGGCCGGGCAGCCTGAGCTGGCCCCAGCCCAAGCTTCTGAAAGTGGAGAAATAAAGTGCCTACAGAAACTCCCGGACGAGTAAAGTGGAGGTCCCTTAGCGAGCTCCCAGCCTCTAGGTCGATAGCCAAGTTATCAGAAATTCATTTATTTACACACATTTGTTTCAAACATCTATTCCAACTCCTCCTTTCCCTCACCCCCATTTTCAGTGTGGCTGATTAATCTCCCAGCTGTTGATGGGTTCAGGCAAAACAGACCTAAAAGATAGAGGAAAACAAAACAAAACAAAACAATGGTTACTAGCTGGAAAAGGCATGCCAGGAAGGGTTCTTTCCAGTCACCTCAGATTCTTGCCCTCACAACACACACACACATTTAATTCTTAAATCTGTTTACATTGCTAATAATAAATCATTAAAGGTCTAAAGTCAGGTTAGCAAGTTGAGATTTTAAAACAGAGTGTCTCTGCACCCTAGGTTATTAGTTAACCCAGTTTCTTAGACAGAGAAAGAGCACTTTAAATGAAATATCAATAAAATGTGATCTAGGGTATGCTCTTGGGCTGTTCTGTTTTTTTCCCCCTTCTTTTGTCTCTCCTCACTTTTTTTTTTCTTTTTTCCTCTCTGGGTTCTGTTCTGATGACTTACTTACCGTGAGAAAACTGCAGCAACACGTGCCTGGGGCGGCCTGACTGATGTAAGACCCCAGCTCTTAACAGCAAAAGCTGGAGAGTTACAAAGAAACCTCCATCTTTCTTCAGGGGTTTGCTCCCCGGTCTTCCCTCTACCCTTCCCTCCCCCAATCCCTTGGAAGCCTTGGTGTGAGTGGATTGTGGAGGTTTTCAGGCCCCAGGCTCTGGGAGCCGAGCTGGGTGTCCAGGCTGTGGCCAGGGCCATGCAGCTCCTGGATGCGATTCGTCCTAAGCCCATAAATCAAACGCTTTCTATGAATGAGAATGTCATCAAAGAGATCAATTGCAGGAACACATGCACAAATAAAAATCCTCTTACGTATTTGCCGGGGATCCCCGTCCGAAGGCATTAAGTTAGAAGGCGTTTAGTCATAATTCATTTTTATTGCTCTTTTAAAACAACAGCTTGGCTGAGCCGCGGATGCCAAGAACAGCTCCGGGCCTCGGTTTGTCTCCTCCTCCCTCATTCCCTTTCCAGTGGAAGAGCCCTGAAAGAGGCACTTGGAGCCAAGCGTGCCGCTTGCAGAGGATTATTTCACTCATGGCCTAAGCTCGCTTTTCACCCACTCTCCTGGGGCTATTTAAAGAGACTTTCAGCTCGATTTCTGCGTGGGTCGCTGGCCTCCCTGCTGCTCAAAAGACCAAGGTCTCTCCCCGGCTCCGCGGCCTTCCGGATTCCTCCGGGGTGGGGGCTGGGAAAGAATCCCAATGGAATAAGCCTACCGAACCAGGCTGGGGGAGGCTATCTTGGAAAGCCTCCCCTGGAAAGCACGGGCCTGCAACGGGCAAAGGCCCAGCCAGTTACGAGTTAATAGGGCAAGATCCCCAGGAAGCTTTTCTGAGCCAGCAGTGTCTGTGGGCCGGGCTGAGTGTGAGTTTGTGATCCCGAGGTGCGGGGAGAGGGCTTCAGGGAGCCAGAAGTGGCAGAAAGGGAAGGCTGGGGTAGCTGAGGCCTAGGACGGCTTTGAGGCAGGATTCCTGTAGCTAGGAAATCTGGACCCAGGGTGCCTGCCGCCGAGGGCCCCGGAGTGAGGCAAGAGGGAGGACTCAACTACCTTCTGCTAAGCGCGCTCACAGTATCAAGGCTCCCTCACTTCCTGCTCTGGACCTACAGGAGAGCCTCCTCCAGGAGGTCCGCCTCATTTTCCTCTCTCGGGTGGTTCCTTAGGAGCTGAAGCTTAGAAAGGGGAAGCTTTCCAGTCCTCTCTCCCCCTTAACCATCCTTTGCGCTGAGCTAACCATCACAGGGAAATAAGTGGTTGTTGGAAATGTTCGGTTGCCACTAAGGGAGCCCAGACCAGGGACAAAGATCTGCTTAGACCACCCCCCACCCCCCGCCCGACGGTCAGGTTTGCAGGGGGCGGGGTTGAGAGGTGGCCGGGACTACATAGAACTCTGAAGAGTGACTTCATATTTGAAAAGTGTCTGCCCTGAGTGAAACTTCCTTTTTCTATAGAGAAGGGAACCCCCAAACCCACACGTAAATTACACTGTTAATTTCATGTCTGATCCAAGGCTAGAAGCATGGTCAGAGCAAATCCCGTGCAGGCCGGTCTTAAGTGACCACTGAACGTCTCCATTTCCATCTGCCTGGCCTTTTCTTTCTCCAAGCCCAGGACTGACGTGAAATCTAACGGTGAACTGCGATTACCCACACCATCAGCGTCACTGTAGGAAGAGCTTGATGGAAAACAGGACCCCTGTTCCTGGGACGATGCTCACATTGGAACGCGTTTCTCTGGGGAGTGAGCCGAGGGTTCGCAGAAGCAACTACCCATCCACTCAGCCATCTGTCCACCGCCACTCCCACCTGCCAGTCCCCAGCCCCCCCCCCACTCTACACAGGCAGTGGGGGGTGATGAGAAGAGGAGGCTCTCCCACCCCTCATAAACCCTCCTGGAAGCGTACTTCGTGGGAGATGCCTGCGACCCGGCTCTCTGAGGCCTACCCTGGAGTGCGCAAGCTCCTGGGTCTCTCAGAGCCGGCAGATGGCCTGCAGCTCAGGCTCCGCCAGCACGCGGAGCCACAGCTGCTGGCTTCACCTCTCCCCTCTGCCTGCCGCCCACCCCTCCACTCCAGCCGCCGAGCTGCTCGGGATCTTGCAGGGCTAGAGAGCAAAGCTGACTGCGGAGGGAAAACGGGAACGAGGGAAGTGGGAGGGCAGACAAGAGAGCGGACACCCGGCCTTTCCCAGAGAGCTAAGTTCCTAGGCAGCCCCTCCCCCAGCCCCCGCCCCTGGGGTCAAATTACAGAAGCTCCCACAGCCACGCTATTGGGCTATGGGAGTCAGGGGAGAGGGCCCTGAGACCCTCTGGAAGGCGACAGAGTTTTGTTTTGTTTTGTTTTGTTTTGTTTTTTTCTCGCTCTGGTCCCCTGCACAGCCAACCCCGGTTCCTCCCAGTCAACCCTCTGCGCACGTCCCTCCGCATTCCGAGGCTGGCCAGCCAGTGACGCAGCCTCGCCCTAGGCGCCGCGGTTCCGGGCTCAGGTCTCTGCCTGGGGCTGGGCGGTGGCTGCGTCCCCGAGCTGAGGGCGTGGTGTCTGCTGGATTCCCACCCGTCCCACCCCGCGTGTCCCCGGCTCCACCGAGGGGTCCTTGCGACCACGCAGAGATCATCTGCCCCACGGATGCCCGCCTCAACAGAGCCGGGAGGCCTCGTCCCCTCTCACCTCTTGCCAGTTCAGCTTTCTGGGCTGGGTGGGGAAGGGGCAGCGAGAATCGCCTCGCATCCGTCCCCCCCTCCCCGCCCCCAATTCCTGGAGGCGGAGGCGAGCAGAGTCGGGCGCGCGCAGAAGGCAGGCTCCACTTCCTTTGGCCCCAGCGCTTCAAGTCAGCTCTGGCAGCGACCGCAGCTACCGCCGAGGCCCGGGCTGCCTGGGGGGGCGAGCGCGCGTCACCTAGACTGAGGAGCGCCGGGGATTTAAATGCCACTGAAACGGTGATCCATCATAGCCGCAGCCCGTAAACTTTCGCAGGCAGCTCAGCCATTGGCTGGCAGA
Source organism: Meriones unguiculatus (assembly GCF_030254825.1). Classification (NCBI taxonomy): domain Eukaryota; kingdom Metazoa; phylum Chordata; class Mammalia; order Rodentia; family Muridae; genus Meriones; species Meriones unguiculatus. Next base: position 54,440,886 of record NC_083351.1, read on the forward strand.
GTCACGTGGCCGTCCCCGGGAGCCCTCCGCCTTCCCGCCCCGCCTCTTGCGCGCACTGTACATTCATATCATTTTTCTTCTCTGGCCCTATGGAGGAAGTGAGAAAGTTGGCACCGTCACCCAGGGCTTCGCGGGACCCGGTCACTCAGTGACAGATGGACAATGCAAGAATGAGTTCCTTCCTGGACTATCCCATCCTTGGCAGTGGCGACTCTGGGACCTGCTCGGCGCGAGCCTACCCCTCCGACCCTGGGATTACAACTTTTCAGTCCTGTGCCGTCAGTGCCAACAGCTGCGGCAGCGACGACCGCTTCCTGGTGGGCAGAGGGGTGCAGATCAGCTCGCCCCACCACCACCATCACCACCACCACCACCCCCAGCCGGCTACTTACCAGACTTCTGCGAACCTTGGGGTTTCCTACTCGCACTCGAGTTGTGGTCCTGGCTATGGCGCGCAGAACTTCGGCGCGCCTTATGGCCCCTATGGATTGAATCAGGAAGCAGACGTAAGTGCTGGGTACCCCCCGTGCGCTCCCGCTGTTTACTCTGGAAACCTCTCATCTCCCATGGTCCAGCCTCACCACCACCACCAGGGTTATGCCGGGGGCGCGGTGGGCTCGCCTCAGTACATTCACCACTCATATGGACAAGAGCACCAGAGCCTGGCCCTGGCCGCGTATAATAACTCCTTATCCCCTCTCCACGCCAGCCACCAAGAAGCCTGTCGCTCCCCTGTTTCAGAGACGTCTTCTCCAGCGCAGACCTTTGACTGGATGAAAGTTAAAAGGAACCCCCCCAAAACAGGTGAGTCCGGCCGGCTAGCTGGCAAAGGAGTGCTGCTGGGATTTAGAAACGGGCCCGGGGCACCCGGTCTCGTAAGAAAATCAATGACGTTAAAAGACGGGGTCCCCGCTTACGCCCGATGTCATTTTGAGTTGTAGCGCGTGGTACAGGGTGCCCCAGGTGTGTTGGGGCGAAGGAGTTGGGGCCCGGCTTCTTCAAAGGGGGCTGAAGTTTGAGGGGTCTGGCGGCGGAAGGTGTGTGTGGGGTGGGAGGTGGCGGTGGCGGTGTTCTGTTGGTGTCTACAGGCTCCATTAATCACGAGCCTGATCAGGCTAATGGTTGACTTCAGGTTAACCCTTCACAGACGCCCGTCGCTGGCGCTTCCCAGCAGGATTTGTGCGTTAGTTACCCGAATAGTGCGTCCAGCAGGGCACCGGCGGACCAGGGCTGGAGAGTTTTTAACCTTCCCTCTCTCCCTCTCCTTCCCCCCCAGGGAAAGTTGGAGAGTACGGCTATGTGGGTCAGCCCAACGCGGTGCGCACCAACTTCACCACCAAGCAGCTCACGGAGCTGGAGAAGGAGTTCCACTTCAACAAGTACCTGACGCGAGCGCGCCGGGTGGAGATCGCCGCGTCCCTGCAGCTCAACGAGACCCAGGTGAAGATCTGGTTCCAGAACCGCCGCATGAAGCAGAAGAAGCGGGAGAAGGAGGGGCTCCTGCCCGTCTCCCCTGCCACTCCTCCTGGGAGCGACGAGAAGGCGGAGGAATCCTCTGAGAAATCCAGCTCCTCGCCCTGCGCCCCTTCTCCCGGCTCGTCTACCTCGGACACTCTGACTACCTCCCACTGAGGCTGCCCCAGCCCAGCTCCTCAGCCCCGGGCTGCTCCCAGGGCTGCGATTTCTTGCCCAAAGCACATTCTTTGCTTATCTTCCTTTCTTGAAAGTCTCTCTCTCTCTCTCTCTCTCTCTCTCTCTCTCTCTCTCTCTCTCTCTCTCTCTCTCTCTCTCTCTTCCTTTCTGGTCCTATCTGGGGAGCTCCTGGCCATAGATAACGTGTTTCCAGAGAATTCTGGAGACTTGGTTAAGGAAGTTAACTCCTTAACCCACACCGGGTGTCCACGTCGGATTTCTGACGGTCCCCAACATCCTTTCCTTCACTGTTGTGAGATTGTCCACACAACCGAAGGTTCCTTCAGATGTCTGTTGGGGAATAGTTCCTTTTGCCAGCAGACTCTGGCAGGAGGGAGACACCTCACCTTTTATCTATGTATTGTTCTTCTCTGCCTGGTCCTTAAGTAGGACAGAGAGGAAAGAGAGTGTCCAAAGGCTCATGAAGAAAAGATGCACTGAGTGTTTACACAGTTGACCCCTTAACTTGGTTGGTTTCATGCGTGCGAGTTTGCTGGCTGTAAATGCTTCCTCTTGAGAGATTTATCTTTATACAAACTTTCTAGAAACGTGTAGGTAACAACCAAACAGGGTGCTGGATTCTCAAAACTGGTAGCTTACATGTGATCATGGGTGAAAGAGAAAATAACCTCTCTCTTTCAAACAGAGTCAGGTGCCTCAGAAAGTAGCCTCAATTTGTCCACTCAGAGCTGAGAAGGCCTGCAAAGCACTAGGTTCGGATCCTTTCCTGTGCCAAATCTTCCCCAACTCCATTTCTTCTTGCTTCTCTGGTCACCCTCCCATTTAAAAATCATGCTGGATTATTTGTAGCCTAAAGGCACCCTTTCTGTCACCCTTCCTTCCCACAGCTATCTGGACGGGACACAGTGTATCCCCAGCTAATTGTTAATGTGATGGATGGCACAATGAATGTATATTTTGTGTGATTCGTGAATAGTCTTCTGCATGTCGCACAATGTTTTGATGTTCCCTGCAGCCTCACACTGAGTTCTATCAGTTACCCTTTGTGAGCTTTTGATAAGTCCCATTTCCTGTACAATCATGAGCAGCTCTGAGGTCCCAGAGCAGAGTTTACGGGTCTTAAGATGTCTGTAATAAAAGCATTCAAGTTTCAGGTATGCCTAAGCATCGTGTGTATTTGCCTGGGCTACTGCAAAGCTGGCTCATTTCATGTGGGGAGGGACAGAAGGTGGTGTTTATTTTCAAAGGAGTGGGCCTTCCGTTGTCATCCAGCTTGCAGCTTCCTCTACGAGTATGTTTTCATCCAACCAGTGTCTATTTAACGCACTGATCTTTTTACAATAACAGCAGCTCCTTTATTATAATCAAAGTTCAAAATGAAAAAAAAAACAGTGAAGAAATTTATGAAGGATATCTATTTTTGAAACAAACATGGATACTTCCTGGGTCAAGTGCTAACCTTTTCACCTCCAACTGAATGTTGACATATACATAAACAGAGCCCTTTCAAAAGCTGGAAACTGTCTTCAGGCAGTCTTTCCTCACATCAGTGAGCCAAGAGCAAAGAGATTCACATTTAATCAGCTTCGGTATAAAACTGCGCCACTTCCCTTTTCAAACTACCAGGCAGTGTTTCAATGTATTCTACCTTTAAAACTGGTGATCTGTTGTCAGGAAAGCCTTGCCTCCTTTCCCCTAGTCTTTCCGTCAGCAGCCATCCCTTCCAGCAGTTCTTCACATCTCTGCATCACATCTTGTCCCTTCAGGTTTGCCTTTCATTTCAGAGCCACCATGGCTGCAAAGGGTCTCCTAACTCTAGGCCACATAAACTGGAAAGAAATGTGTAAAATCTCTGCTCTAGACTCAGACTCTTCCTGGTGAGCTTGTGGAAACCACACCAAGACTTTGTATATCCAAAGACTTTGTTTCTGATCAAGTCATGTGTCAGATCAGAGTCAATCAACATGGAGTTCCACATGGCTCTTCTAGACCTTGCCAATTTGCCTTTTATTTTTAACATATTTCCGGGGTTAAGAACATTTTCTTATTTTTAAGATGTATTATTTATACAGTATTCTGCCTGCATATCATTACAGATGGTGGTGAACCACCATGTGGTTGCTGGGAATTGAACTCAGGACCTTTAGGAAGAACAGACAATACTCTTAACCTCTGAGCCATCTCTCCAGCCCAAGAAACATTTTCTAACTATTTTTTCCTGGTTGGTGTTGAGCATGAAATTAAGGGCCTTGTACATTCTATGCAAGTGTGGGACCAATGAACAGGATCCCCATTCTTAACTTTCACATGTATCTGGAGGCTTTGAACCCTAAGAGCAGAGCAGAACATCTACAGCATCACAAATACAGAGACGACTTCCTTCCTTTGCAGAGAGTATTTTGAAAAGATGGGCTGGGGAGTAGAACCTACAAACACCGGAATTTGCAGGCCTTCTAGAAGAGTTGTGTGACTTCCCTCACACCCCTGTTAAATGGGGGAAGCCTGGACTTTGTGGGAGCAGTTGCTGCATATCAAGGGCACCCTCTTCTCAGCTGCTGGGTTCGGAGATTGCCTGAAAAGACTCAGGGGGATGGAAAGAACTTCAAAGACACCACCCCTTTCTTTCATTTCCCCGCCTGGCTATACTGTATCTTTTGTTTATTAGTGTAAGGCCACAAAGCAAAACAGATGGCTGCTTTTCAAACACTTTAATGTGTTAAAGTGTCATTTGCATACCACTGTCTTGATTTCAATATCTGAAAGCAGGGTCGGACCTGCTAGCATCTTAGAGATTCCAATCTTCAAGGTGCCGGTTTTAATGTAGCTTAGAGGGAAGGGAACGATAAATTATGCCTAAATATCCCTAGCCTTTCCTGGGTCATAGAATAAATCAGCTAACAAGTAATGCATTTAGGAGACATTAATACACCTTTCAACAAGGAAAAAACATTTGTATCTTTTTAGCTGTCTCAATCGATTAAATCAAAGGCGCTTAACACATCCCATTTCAAGGTCTCTCTTTTCTGTTCTGGTCTCTGAGGGGCACAGTTAACGCCTTGAAAAATGACAGCAGTTTCAACTGAAACAACCTACATAGGAAAACCAGAAAATAGCATTTTGTTGAAACGTTTAAAAATGAAACAAAGGTCTTAATCAGGGAACCCGGGCAATTGCAATACAAAATTTGTTTTTCAAATGTCTTTTTAAAATTTTTCCTCTACCTTCACCCAAAATACTGGCTAAATCGGGGTGGGGGGGGTGTTCTCAATCTAGCATGGGTTAGGTCTCCCTGTGAGTGTGAAGTCGGTTTGGGATTCACCTTTGAGAGTTTACTTTTGGAGGCTATTCAGATGCAGCGGTGTTTTCCTCTGGGGCAATCAGATTCAAACCGATCAATATTTACTCAGTCTGAAAGGGTTGTTGAAAAGGCTGCTAACAACAAACTGCTTAGCTGCTCACCCCTGTTTAATCTCAGGTTCACCGAAAGTTCAAGAAGAGATGAATGCGGTGATGGGTCATTTTAGAATGAGTCCCCAGCACTTTATCTGAGCGCTCAGCTAAAGGCAACAATTATACTTCCATTCCTCTTTGCGAAAGGGGCAACTTTCCTATTATTCTTTTGCTAAACAATGTTTACTAGAAATTAAAGCACTTTCCTCTTCCCTCTTAGCTCTTTTTTAGGGGAAAGAGGCGCTTCTAGCCGCCCTCCCACTGCGCCCCCTCTACTTTTTCTGCCCGTCCACTCGGGCTTCAGTTAAAAAATAAACGGTATTGAATACTTTCAAAAAATGTGAAATTAGTCTGACAGAAGAGTCCCGGTTTATTTCAGATTTCTTGAAGTAAGAAACGAAACTCACTGGGTCATTAGTGCTAATCTTTGTGTGGGACAAGACTGAATTAAAATCCATTGCTTTTGAGGAAAATAGACAGTCGGAGCTCTGATATCTGAGATGACTGTTCAGACAGGAGTGGAGGGCAAAACTGACTTGTGCGGAAGGAAATCTTGGGCTAGAAGGAGAGCTTTAATAATTCGGACCTTCCTAGAGCATGAGCTACAGGGAGAAGGAAGGAAGCCAGTGGGGAATGGTGTGTAAGAGATGCTGGACACTGAACCTAATTGCTACAGCTCTTCAGAGGTCAAAGTTCATGTAATCACTGCATAAATGCATACTAAATAGGGGTTTATTAAGCTTTCCTGATGGCTGAGCATGCCTGTGAAAAATGGTCACTGCTGTTTGTGATTCTTCCTGAAGAATAATCATTCTTGAAGTAGAAACTCAAGGTGTTTGGGTCTAATTTACCATTTTGAGAGACAGGAGACCTTTCTGTTGTTAAAAAAAAAAATAGAAGTCAGTGAATAGGCAGTATCTTTCTCCATGTTGGATGGACTGTAAAATGTCTCTCCTTCCTGGAAAAGAGCAGGCTTTTTCAGTGCACACAAAACACGACAGTGTGTCCACGCCAGATGAGCTACTTATTGGAGCGCTAAGCCGCTGGCTGAGCGTAGACCCTAAGCCCGCTTTGTGCCTCCTGGAAGCTCTGCAGTAGGATTCCTAGCCGATCAGACCAGAGTGAGGACCGCCTGTCTACCCACTCAGAAAAGGAACCCAGTGATAATTGAGTTAGTCAAAACAAGGATAACTGGGAACTCAACTTTAGCTCACTTAGTTTGAGAACTTTGATTTTTTTTTTTTTTTTTTTTACCTATTATTTACCTTACGTGATTTCTTTTATTGTACATATTGGTTACGCGGTGGCTACTGAATCTTCGAAACGACCTTTAAATTGAATGTTTTCTATCATCTTGTTTAAGTAGTACAATGTTGGCCTCTTACTCTTAAAGCCATACAGTCTTAAAATGCCTACAAAGAGCATGTAAACACACACACACGACACATACGACACACACACACACCATACACACACATTCCTAAATCTGTTTTTAAAACCCAGCCTTGAGAAGAATACTTGAAATAGTTCTCTCCACCTAAACTTGGTCTCTACTGAATTGACAAGGTCTTCAAAATATAAAGAGCTTCAAAATATAAGTAACATTACAGGAAGGAGAACCAGCCCTGAATCTTCTGTTGTTCCTTGTTTTGTTTTTCTTGTTGGCTTTGACTTGTTCTGACCCATATTTCTTAATTACCCGTGACTCACTCACTTTCCTAAGACAAACTCCAAACCAGAAGCATTAACATACAAATTCCTCGCGAGAGCGCCTTTCCCCTCCTTCCTCTCATCCCCCACGGGGTCCTGCTAATCTCGGCAGAACCTGTTGGACATCAGGGGCTGTCAGTGTTTGAAGGGTTGGACTGGAGCCCTCGAGTTAGCACCCTATTTTTTTTTTTTTTTAATAAGTGCATTAGGTACAGCACTTTGGGTTGCAGGACTGCAAACCAATTATCAATCAGGCAACTGCGTTTTGGGAGGTTAGCCCTCAGCTGCTCTTGCTCTTAGGGGGAGGGGCCCGGAGAGAGGGAGGGGATCTAAAGCTCTAATTATGTCTCCGAGAATTCCCTTTAAAAACTGTGTTTAGAGTTTATTGGAATACATGAAAAGACCAATGTTTCTCTTTCAACGTTTCCAGGCACAACTAAAAACGCTTGTCTCCATTTTTCAAAATTTTAAGTTGTTCCCACTAAAAACGCGCTGCACAAAGGTTCAGTCACGAAGCTGATCTATAGGAATCAGACTCGCTTGGGTTTTCACTTTAACCGTGTGGGGTTAATGGCTTAGGGGAAACAAAATTATGCAACTGCTTGCAACACAAAATGAAAAAGCAAATGAACGTTTTTCTTTTCCAGCTGGGATGATTTTAGCGGAGGTAGACATTTTACAAACTAGGGCCTACTCCGTGGTGAAGGGAGAATCATCGGAGCAGCAAGCGGTTTAGGGTGGGGTGGGCTCCCTGCCTCCTCCTGCAGTCTCGCAGAGTAACTGTGTCCTGGCTCTGGTTAAGTTTGAAAGGGGACTTTTCCACACTGAGGAGCAAACGGGGTTGCTCCTTCAGGGCAGCGGCGGTGTGTGTGTGTGTGTGTGTGTGTGTGTGTGTGTGTGTGTGTGTGTGCCTGTGCGGGTGCGTGAGTCCCGAAGCCTGCTCTCCTCTCCAGCCTCCCGCGGTCAGCCTGGGAATTCGTCTCACTCTCTGACAGGCTCAAGCGGCTTCTGCCTCTTGCAAGCTCCCTTGGAGTCAAGGGAAAGGGAGTTGGGAGACGCAGCCCCAACTCTGTCTCAAGGGACAAAAAGGCTTTTTTATTCAGTGTTCTTTTATTCCCCTCCCCCTCCCCCGCGCAGCACAATTCTGCTTCCAAGTGCTGCTGAAGGGTGTCTCTTTCTTGACATACGGAATCTGAAGGGTTCCCTACCAAGCCCGGGGAGGACTAAGAACCTAGCGGTCCCTCTCCTTAGAAGGAGAAGAAAACCAGGCCCGAGGCCCAGAGAGGAAGGAGGCTTGCCTTTCTGCCCCATCATTACTTCAAGAAGTGAGAGTGAGCCTCATTCCATAACTTCACCTCTTCTAGTTGAGCTGAGCCTGAACTAGGGGACGGGGATGAGGGTGGCGGGTAGAAAGTTACAAATATTAGGTTCCTCTTTTCTTCTGGATTGTCTCTGGCATTTCAGGCTGGCCTGGAACTCAGCGGAGGACCTTGAATCTCTGATCCCTCCTTCCTCCATCTTCCCAGGGCTGCGATTGCAGGTGTGCACAGCCACACCCCATCCCCCAGGGCTTCCTGTGTGCTCAGGGCGAACTCTGCTTAGGGAGCTACCACTTCTGCTCCTAAACTCAAGAGAGTCTGAAAAGCAACCTCGGCACTCCTACTTCCACAGCTGAATCAAACTCTATAGGAGAGCTTTTCCTCAAGTCTTACTAGAACCCCCCCCCTTTTTTTTAACACCTAACTGGGATGTGAAGTAGACTCTCCATAATGTTAGTCTTGACTCTCTACATGGATCTCAAGCTTCCTGAAGGCACAGCTCTTGACTTCTGGATCATCCGGTTTTTGTAGTCAAAAGAACTCTGGGTTATGGGCTGGAGAGATGGCTCAGTAGCTAAGACCACTGGCTGCTCTTCCAGAGAACGCTGGTTCAATTCCCAGAACCCACATGGTCTGTCCAGTTACAGAAGTTCTTACACCCTCACACAGGCATACATGCAGGCAAAATACCAACACACATAAAATAAACATAAATAAATTTCTGGGCAGAGGCAGTGCATGCCTTTAATCCCAGCACCCTTTACTTTTTATGGAGGTGGATCTCTGTGAGTTTGAGGCTGGCCTGGTCTACAAAGTGAGTTCCAGGACAGCCAAGGCTACACAGAGAAACCCTGTCTGGAAAAACAAACACAAACAAACAAATCAAGAAAACAACCCCCAGAACCATGCCAGGTACCACATAACTTTAATGAGTTCGAGGCCAACCTGGTCTACAAAGTGAGTCCAGGACAGCTGGGGCTGTTACACAGAAAAACCTTGTCACAAAAGCAAAAACAAGACCAAATAAAGTCTCAGGTACAATGTGCTGTTTTGGATTCAAGTATGCATCATGTAGTGACCAGCTTAGGGTAAACAGCAAACTCAACATCTTAAACTATCATCATCTCTTTGTTGTATTTTCAAATTCCTAATATGAAACATATAAGACATTATTGTTAATTATATATGCTTTTGTATTGTGGAACCCGAGAATTTAATTCATTTATTCTTTTATCAAAGAACAACATTGTGCTTTTTTTCTTTTTTTAGACCTTCCCTACTTTTCTCCCCTATATTCTCCACAGCCTCTGGGAACCACTGTTCCAATTCAGCTTCTATAAGATCAAGACTTAGATTCTGCTTGAGTGTGATGACACACACAAACCTGTTTTTTTTTTTCTTTTTCTCACTTACTGTATAGAGAGAAGGGACGGGAACTGTATCCAATGTCTCACACGCGTGTCCATTCACTGAGTTATATCTCTGGCTCTCAGGGTCTTAAATTATAAAGTGACTATTATTTGCTAGTGTTTAAATTGTCCTGTCCAATTTATGTGTTTTTTTTCAATTTCCTGAAATTCTGAGTTAGAATTGTTCAGAGCCAAGTCTTATGCCAAATACTTTACAAGTACAAACTCATACAGTCCTCACTAAGCCCCAAGAAGAAGGTATTTTTGCTGTTTTGATTTTACAGATAAAGGAAAGGGAGTGGCCCAGGACATTGAGTAACTCATCCACTGAATCCAGAATGCAAACTACTAACTTTGCTGTACACTTCTTTACAGAATTAACCAAAGGAATTGGCATAAATCCTTAAAAAAAAAAACAAAAAACATTAGATTATTATGTTTTAAGACCATGTTTCCTAAGCTATCTTTTCTTGTGTGTGTGTGTGTGTGTGTGTGTGTGTGTGTGTGTTTTCAGACAAGATCCTGGAGCTTGCTATGTAGACTGTAGGCTGTCCTCAAATTAAGAGATCCTCCTGCCTCTGCCTCCCAGTGCTGGGATTAAAGGGGTGTGACTCCATGCCTGCCTTCTTAAGCCATCTTTAAAAAGTGAAAAAAATGGTGGCTCCGAATGTGTCAGCATCAAGAACAGTAATAAAAACATTAACTCATACCTCGAATATACCTTTAGGCCGTTAGGAAAACAACAAGCAGAAGTGAAGGAAGGCTGAGAACATAGGAGTTCTCTGCAAAAGTGACCGTTGACCAAGCCTTAGGACCTGAGTTCAGCTACCTGTAAAGGCCAGACCGGGTGACACAGGCCTGTCATCGCAGCACTCCTAGGGTGAGTGGGGGTGGGAGGCAAAGACAAGAGAATATTCCAGAAGCTTTGGGCAGGCTGGCTTGGAGTACACAGGACAGTGACAAATGACGGAAGAGGTCCTGCCTCAAAAATAAGACTCGGAGCTCCACGGAGGAGGTTGTCCTCTGCGGCACCTCACCTGCACCTCTGCCCAGTGCACCCTTACACCAACGTCACACACACACACAACTAAATCGATACTTTAAAAGTTAACTACATGCCGACGATGTACTACTACAGAAGCTCAGCGATTACAGAAGGATCCGCGTATTCGAGGTCTACATGTTAATAGGAATAATCGTATGCGAATAGCCGGATGTTGGTCAGACACTTTCACATATCCTATAAGACACAGGCCAACTCACTTTGTTTCTTCTATTCCAGAATTTTAAAAAGTACTTGTGTGCACACACCTGTGTTCGGGTGCACTCACCTCGGCATGTTTGTGTGGAGGCCAGAGGTGGTGTTCAGCCTCCCCTGCTCTATTGCTCTCCACCCTATCTTTTGAGGCAGGGTCTCTCACTGACCCTGGCACTCATGCTTTTGGCCAGACTGGTCGGCGAGCTCTAGAGATCCTGTCTCTCCATCCCTGCCTCACAGCAATGGCGTCACAGGGATGCATTGCTACGCCTGGCTTTTCTGTGGCTCTGGGGATCCGATGCCCTACCCACGGACCCATCTTCCAGCTCTATGTCAGAATTTTAAAAACATTATTTTTCTAGGTGAGGCAGAGACAACATCATGAGGGTCAAGCTCCTGAATTGCCTTGCCCAAACTCTTTATCATGCCAGCTCCTTAGTCCGTGCTTGATTCAGACAAAACCAAAATACCATTTTTCAAGATCTGGGTAAAAAAATGTGTATTCCCTTGGTGTACCCCGTTACAAAAGTAACTTTCTAACAAGTGTTGGCTGACTTTGGAGATTAATGAAAATTCAGCCCTCCCCTGTCCGCCATCAAGGGCCTCTTGGCAAGGCTTGTCACCAACTGGCCTCTCTGTGTGATTGAGAAAAGGAAGGGCCCAGCCGTCACTACCACCTTTTTGGTTTGTGGCTATGGGAGATATTGGATGTGTCATGAACTTATCATGCGTTAAACCCTGCAGGCATATAACATTGTCATTCTCCTCTGGTTGCTTCCCATCTTTGGTCAAAAGTTGAGAAATCCATTTTGTTCCATGGTTGGTTTCCTTCAGGCTTAGCTCACAGGGTCTCTGTGAGACCTCCAGCAATCTTAGGGGAATGAATCCTTGGTTTGCTCTCTTGCAGCATTTTCCTCTTCTCATTGTGGGGCGTTGCATTCTTCTGACCTGCTGGTGACTATTCTTATTTTTTTAAGATTTATTTTTATTTATGTTATACATGCTTGGGTTTTTTTTTAAACTTATGTGTACCATGTGCTTGTGTGTAGGGGTCCTAGGGGGTCAGATCCCCTGGAATTGGGATTGTAGGAAGTTGTGAACTGGTGGGTGCTGGAAACCAGATTTGGATCCTTTGCAAGAGCAATAAGTATCTTAATTGATGAGTTATCTTTCCAGTTTCTGGTTTCTTTTCTTTTCTTTTCTTTTCTTTTCTTTTCTTTTCTTTTCTTTTCTTTTCTTTCCCTTTCCCTTTCCCTTTCCCTTTCCCTTTCCTTCCTTCCTTCCTTCCTTCCTTCCTTCCTTCCTTCCTTCCTTTCTTTCTTTCTTTCTTTCGACAGGTCTCACTATGTAGCTCTGGAAACTGTTCTTTATAAACCACCTAGCATAGAGATAAGATCATGTTACTTCTGTTTTTTCTCTGCCACTATATCCGACACATGATGAGTACTTGGCAGTATATGCAGAATTTGTGAATAAATGAATGATTGAAAGAGCAAATGGTCCTTTGGGTTCTTTCTGTAGCACTGCAATGTGCTTTTCTCACAAGGCAGTGATTTTTTTTTTGTTTGTTTGTTCTGAAATATTTTTTCATTGTTTACTGAAATTTGAGTTCAAAAATTAGATAAGTTAATTTTAAATTCTCTAAGTAGACTCAATCAGCTGTTTTATTTTTTATTATGTAATGAGGGGTTAAAGGGCTTAAAATGTGAATGTCACTTGAATTAACATAGAGACTAAAGCTTATTGAAATGAAAGTGTAACCCATCAGTCAATCAAAAAGTGTAAATAACTGATACTAGGGTCTTTTCTGTTTTGACAGGGGGTAGAGGTCAGAGAGAAGTCGGTGTTTGGGCCTTCCCAGGGACAGGAGTTCAAAAGGTCATCTGGGAAGCTAGAAAACATAGAAACAGAGACTTGGGGACGTGGGTTTTGTATTTCCTTAATGTTTCATATTTAGAGATGTGGAATATGATGCAGGTGCTTACGCTTGCAGTTTATGAAAACAGAGTCAGGAACTCTTCATCCTTCCGAAAGATTTAAGATAGGAAGTGTGTGTGTGTGTGTGTGTGTGTGTGTGTGTGTGTGTGCGCGCGCGCGTGGCTTCTTTACAGAGGGCTTGCATTTCCAGAGGAACTAAATAAAGGCTTTTGTAATCTAGATTGAGTCCTAAAACATCTCAACAGAATAGTTTATATGATTAACTAAATGATGCTAGATATGCCTGAGACGGGGAAGGCTTGGAGATACAACATAACTTGATTTTAGGTTGAGCTCTATAAGCGAGGAGGTGATATATATGTTTATCATGATATGTAATATCATGATTCAGTATATTAGGATAAATGACTAATATCAAAGAGCTTTCAGTTTATCAGATTATTCCCGTAGGGCTATTTAAGTGGTCCAGGGCACTTTGCAAACTTTTGGTTTGTTTTCTTGACATTTTTGAAAGGAGAAAGCCAGTAGGTACTGAGGTCCTAAGAAGTCAAGAAGTCAAAGCATGCTGTTTATCTCCTGACAATCAGTTTGCAATCTATCTATCTATCTATCTATCTATCTATCTATCTATCTATCTATCTATCTATCATCATCATCATCTATCTACATCTCCCTTGAACTAGAAGCAGAGTCAAGGAGCCAAATGTCCTAGGTTTTTATTTCTTGCTCCACAACTGACCAACAATGCAACATTTTCTCTCCAGAGCCTGGTGAAGCTAGTAGGCTTTAGAGCCTATTCCCAGTCAAATAATTTTCTACAGTTTTATTCGATAGCAACAACTAAAGTAGATTACATAGCAGACGAGTAGCAGAAATTAGATTAGAATGTCATCCTCCTCTTCCTCCTCCTCCTTCACTTTCTCCTCTTCCTCCTCAAGATCCTTCTCTTCCTGCTCCCCACCCCCTTCTTCCTCAGAGATAAGATCTTTCTACAAATTCCTGGCTGGCTGTCCTGGAACTCTCTACATAGCCCAGGTTGGCCTCAGACTCACAGAGATCCACCTGCCTCTGCCTCCTGGGCGCTAAAATTGAAGGTGTGCACCCCTATCCCCGGCTAGAATGCCCTTATAAAACAGAACTTTCGCAGCACCCCCAAAAGTTCAGTTATATCCTTGTCCATTTAATACACCCCTAGCTTTTATCACTGGATTAATATTACTGTTTTTTTTTTAATTTCATAGAAATCAAATTGTGCAGTAGGTGTTATATGTTTCCTTTCTTCCTTCCAAGAGAGTCTCATGGATCCTAGGCTGGCTTCACATTTGCTTTGTAGCCTTAATTCCTGATGCTCCTTTTATCTCCTGAGTGCAGGTGTTACAGGCTTGTACCACCAGACCTTATGCATGTTGTGCTGGGTATTAAACCCAGTGCTTCAAATATGCTAAGCAAGCACACTACCAATTGAGCTACATCCTAAGCTCAGTATTATATATCTTCTTTTTTTTTTTTACATTTTAAAATTATTTATTTATTTATTTATTTATTTATTTATTTTCAATGACCTTTTATTTACTTTGTATCCCACCTGTAGCTCCTTTCCTCTTCCCCTCCTAACCTACCCTCCCTCCCTCTTCTCCACCCATACCCCTCCCCAAGTCCCCTGATAGGTGAGGTCCTCATCCTCTTCCCTCTGATCCTAGTCTATCAGGTCTCGTCAGGAGTGGCTGCATTGTCTTCCTCTATGTCCTGGTAAGGCTGCACCCCCCTGAGGGGGAGGTGATCAAAGAGCAGGCCAATCAGTTCATGTCAGAGACAGTCCCTGTTCCCATTACTTGGGAACCCACTTGGACACTGAGCTGCCATGGGCTACATCTGTGCAGGGGTTCTAGGTTATCTCCATGCATGGTCCTATATATCTTCTAATGTCCTTAGGATTCATTAGTATTTATAACTAGCAATAATTGTTCTTTAAGAAAGACCTACTACCGTGTTAAAAAAAAACTGCTACTGTGTAGTAGTTCATTGTATAAATAAATTATACTGCATATAAGTTATCTGTTTATTGTCATAACATTTAAGTCGTTAAAATTTCCTCTCCCTCCCTCCCTTCCTGTCTTCCTCCTCTTCCTTATTCTAAAATCAGGGCCTTGCTCATGTCAAGCAGGTCCTTGCTGTTGAGCTACATTTTCAACTTTTACATAAATCAGTTTTAAAAGAGATGTGTGTGTGTGTGTGTGTGTGTATGTGTGTGTGTGTGTGGTGTATGCAATGTGAGTGTTGGTGTGCACAGAGTCCAGAGGCATTGGATCCCTCTGGAGTTAGAGTTAGAGGCAGTTGTCCATTACCTGATATGGGTGCTAGGAACTGACCTTAGGTCCTTTGCAAGAGCAGTGTGCACTAATCATCACCGAGCCACCTCTTTAACTACTCAAGTAAATATTTCATGAACATTCTTGTTGTGATCTTTTCGTCGGACTCTGCAGTTATCTCTGGGTCGATTACTAAGGGTAAAACTGCTGTTTTACATAGGCTAAGCACATGGCACTTTCAGTTTTCAAGATGATCGTACCGATCTTACCTTCACCGCCAATGTCTGAGCATTGCAGCTACTCCACCTCCCTGCCAATGCTGAAGATAGCTGGAGTTTCAACCCCAAGCAGAGACTGGGCTCTCCTCCGGCTTCACGGTGCTGGGAAGTTTCACATCACTTGATTGAGTTTGGGATAGTCCATGTGCCACACAGCATGGGAAAGCTAGGTGCTGGGTAGGATCAGAGATTAAGGGCTTCTTCTTCCTCTTCTTCCTCCTCCTCCCCTTTCTCCTCCTTTTCCTTCTCCTCCTTCCTCTCTTAAATACATATAATTTAGTTTTAATTTTTTTTTTTACTTTTTAAATTTTATTTACATTTTTGTAAATTATGGTTTATTCACTTTGTATCCCAGCTGTAGCCCCCTCCCTCATCCTCTCCCATTCCCACCCTCCCTCCCTCCCTCACCTCCTTCCATGCCCCTCCCCAAGTCTACTGATAGGGGAGGTCTTCCTCTCCTTCCCTCTGACCCTAGCCTAACCGGTCTCCTCAGGACTGTCTGCATTGTTTTCTTCTGTGGCCTGATATGGCTGCTCCTCCACCAGGGTGAGGTGATCAAAGAGCCAGCTCCTGAGTTCATGTCAGAGGCAGTCCCTGTTCTCATTACTAGGAATCCACTTGGACACTGAGCTGCCATGGGCTACATCTTTGCAGGGGTTCTAGGTTATCTCCATGCATGGTCCTTGGTTAGAGTATCAGTCTCAGAAAAAAACCCTGTGCCCAGAATTTTTTCATCTGTTGCTCTCCTTGTGAAGTTCCAGTACCCTCCAGGTCTTTCTATCTCCCCCTTCTTTCATAAGATTCCCTGAACTCTGCCCAAAGTTTGGCTATGAGTCTCAGCAGCTCCTTCGATACCTTGCTGGCTAGTCTTTCAATGGCCCTCTGTAGTAGGCTTCTGTCCTGTTTTCTTTCTCTTCCGATGTACATCCCCTTTGCCTTTATGAATGAGGATTGAGCATCTTACCCATGGTCCTCCTTTTTGCTTAGCTACTTTAGGTGTACAGATTTTAACATGTTTATCCTGTATTATATGTCTAATATCCACTTATAAGTGAGTATATACCATGTGTGTCTTTCTGTAGTTTAAAATTTTTAATGTTCATTAGTGTCTTGCTTGCATGTATGTCTGTGTGAGGGTGTCAGATTGCCTGGAACTGGAGTTACAAGACAGGTGTGAACTGCCATTAGGTGCTGGGAATTGAACCTGGGTCCTCTGGAAGGTCAACCAGTGCCCTTAATCAGAGATGCCCTGAGCCATCTCTCCAGCTCCAATAGAGTCAGCCCTCAGTTTAGTCTTTCTGGAGCATGTATTGTGACGGCTTCCCTTAGACTGAAATCATGTATGTACAGGATCAATAGTGCCACCCAGAAGTATGGAGAATAGTGACAATTGGCCATATTCTTTATGATCCTGGCAGAGGCGTCGCAAAGCTATCAACAGGAGCAGACAGTGGTGGAACTGCCTTACGTTGCCAAAAGGACCTGAATTCCTTTTAGTTACTGCTTTGCCACAGTGGTGATAGCAGAGAGGCTTCCTCCTCTAGCTTAAGAATCTCTTATTCATTTTAGTATTTATTTTTCATCTGTTTCCCAGAAAACAGTATCTGGGAGCCTTGTTGAGGAGCAGAGTTCACTGACCATTGTTCAAGATGGGTGTTGACGCTTGCACTCGAGTTCCACTGGGGTCAAGGGACCAGCCACTTTCAAAGGTGGCAACATGATGCCATAGTCCCTGAGTGACGTGTGGATAAAGTTACACCTGTGGATGGAAAACTGTGCCGTTTGTTGGCAAAGATTGCAGTTCCTTGGAAACACAGAGAGGCTAATGGGTCCATTGTGGATTCAGCTGTTATCCTTGATGCTGACAGAGGCAGGTAGGTCTGAACTACTGGGCAGGTCAGCCCCCCCCCAAAGCATTTCTTTATCTAACAATTGACCCAGGAAAGCATCGATTGAGCCTCAATATATTTTTGGACTCTAAATCTAATATATACGATAGAATGAGGGCTCTATGTACCTGAGAATCACCATGCATTTTCAATTATTCCTGCCCACTCCCACAAATACATGAATCAGATTAAAGAATAGCTAGAGAGACTTGAATTAAATGCATATTCCCATAATGCTTATTATCTTTTTTCTTGGCCTGACATTATTAAAGCTGAAATAACAGGAGATAAGTAGCTATTATAAATGAACCATTAAGAGCAACAGCAAGGCAACATTATCATTGATCTCTCATGCCTTCTACTTTATAAAAACTAATGTACTGAATTGCTATGGTATTACCTACTTTAATAATAAATCCATTGTGTCAGGACAGTGACCTGATGTTTTCTTTTACATTAATTTATAGTGTATCGATTTAATTCTCAGTCTACCTCACCTTATTGATATCACATGCTACCATTTCTTAGTTGAAAGACAAAAGAAGCTTGGACCAGAACCAGCTGGGAGCTTCTTTTTCTTTCCCACCATGCTGAAGATTGAACCCCACACAAGCTAGGGCTAGAAAGTCAAGCCTCCTTTAACCTTGAAGAGGGTCTGGGATAGACGCTCATTAAGTTGTGCAGGCTGGCTTTGGACAGCATGCTCCTCCATTCTCAGCCTCCTGAGCAGCAGAGATCACAGGCCCGCTCACAGCCCAGGCTGGCTTGGAGTTTGAGATCTTCTTACTGGAGCCTTGCAAGTCTGAGATGAGAGGTGCACACCCCCATGCCTGGTCCTGGAAGGCTGTTCTAGATTTCTACTCACTCAGCCAACAGTCCAACGCATACGGCCTGGTCTTCAAGTTCACAGCACCGAAGAACGAGATGCTTTCACCCACCATCTATTTGAAAAGTTTTGAAAAATCTGAATTATTATTATTATTTTTTCATGTGCAGAGGAGTGAGGATCAGGGATATGTTTTAAGACACTAGCTGCTTGCCTGTTTATTAGTGAGTCACAAGGCAGAATAAGAACACCGACTCAGTAGCAGACAGTTTAACGCAGCAACATAAAAAACAAAACAAAACAAAAAAACCCACTGCTGCGTCGCCACTGAGGCTTTTCCTTCCCTCAAGGAGAATGTGTCACCTTCCCACTTATCGACACGTGCCAGGCACCACACTACCATCCTCGAAGGTTCCAGGCCACAGACTTCCTCTTGCGGCCAGTTTTAAATGTTCAGCAATAACCAGCTATTACCACAGCCCTGTTGTAGCTCCTGGCCGTCTGCCCACACCCTGAACCTACTGTCCAGCTTTGAGCTTATAATCTTTCTTCACTAGTCTCAGGGAAAGTATGATGACTCCTTTAAAAGTCTCTCTGAGGATGAAACAGGACACTCACCTCCTTCCCTCCTTCCTCGTTCATTCACTGCTTTCCTTGGATGTCATAGATCACATATTATTTACATATCACGAGCATAACTGGACTTGGAAGGTAGCGGTTTGAGAAATCCATTTTATCACTATTATTTTTTTTCCCATCTGATGCACATAGCCATAGAGAATGTGAAAGATGCTGGGTGTGGTGGCACATGCCTTTACTCCCAGCCCTAGGGAGGCAAGCAGATCTCTGTGAATTTCAGAACAGCCAGGGCTACATAGAGAGACCCTGTTGCTTAAAAAAAGAGGGGCCAGTGAGAGAATAAGACCTGAATCTTACCCCAGAAGAGGAGGAAATAGTTTCTGGTACTTCCAACCCATGCTATCAATTTCATCTACGAGAGGTCCGTGTACAAGCAGAGTAATTAGATGGAGTGACTCCTGCTGAATATTCCCAAGCTATCACACTGGTAACCACACACACACTTAGAGTTAAGTCTTGACCTTTTCCTCAACTACAGAGAACTGTGACAAAGATAAAGTTGTGCAAGTGAGGGGACCCAAGAGGGCATTTGCTAAAATAAAAGTACCAGGTGGCCACTCCTGGAATTATAATAATGTCTTCTTCTGTAATTACTCCTTCTCACCATATATATTTGACCAAATAATAATTATCATCTCACCAAGAAAAAGTGGGATCAGCTAGTTTCAACCTGCTTTCTTCTTCTTCTTCTTCTTCTTCTTCTTCTTCTTCTTCTTCTTCTTCTTCTTCTTCTCCTTCTTCTTTTACATCTTCTTGCTTTTTAAAATGTGCAAAGCATCCTAGAACCATAAATGTTTATGCAGATAAGATGGCATTTGTTCCAGTTCTTAGGTGTAAAGGGGCAACAGACTTTCAGCTACAGTACACCGAGCTTTTAACATAGCCACCTACGTGCTACAAGACACACCACTAAAAATGCATACGGATGGCATGGTTAATTTCCTGAATTATCACTAGGAATCATCAGGATGACACAGAGACAGGAGACCTGCAGCCCAGCCCAGCAGTGAACTGACAGCCATCTTTAAGCGCCCTGACCTAGGAATGACCCCGTCTTCTGCTGGGTGCGGCAGCCAGATCTATGGCAGAGCCCAGGAATTAGCTGTCTAACAGGCCTGGAGGCTCCCACTGGGCAGCAACTGCAGAATCACTCTGAGGTCTGCTGTGCGTGTAGGTGGCCAACAAGGCAAATGTCACACTCTCTATCGCACATTACGAAATAAGCCGAGTCGCGCCCGGTGTTCACGGCCTCTGCTCTGCAGTATTTTAACGCTCAGAACAGCTAGGTTTTTCACATCATTTAAAACGTCCTAATTTGACATTGTCTTCAAATGCCTAATTCTATGTAAATACCGTTTGTGCTCATACACAAGTCAATAATTTTAATTCCGAAGTGCTTAAAATGTCACGTCATTTTATGATAAAGTGTGTCCTTTGTTTTGTCTTTTCCTAGCTCTTTATGCCTAAGGCCTGCTTACGTGTTGTGTGCCTTGCTTGCTTCCGCCTCTGTATCTGGGTCAACAATGGTAGTTGAGCAGAAATGCATACTCAGGCTGCAAAGCGAGGCTGCCCTGTCACAGGAAGGCTGTGTAAAAGCTATTTGCTACTTATTTTTATTTTGTCTAAGGTTTCTTTTCTTTTCTTTTCTTTTCTTTTCTTTTCTTTTCTTTTCTTTTCTTTTCTTTTCCTTTTCTTTTCTTTTTTCTTTTTTCTTTTTTTTTTTTTTTAGTGCTAGGTTCTGAACCCAGGCCCTTGCTCATGCCTCTAAGCTGTGTCTCCTCTCCCTGAGGGTTATTTGAATTCATCGGTTATTAGGAAGGGGTTGCTAAGCAACTGAGATTCTTGGTATCTCATTAGCTTTCAGTGAATTAGGTGGAGGGTACTCCTGCTTCTTTGTGAGAACTGTTTTCCTGGAATTTTCATGGATGAGAAATAAATATACCCACACCTGGAAAAAAAAAGATAGAGATTAAATTGTTTGTATTATCAGCTTACACATAATAACTGACATGTTCACATACTCAGCATAGAAAAGTCCAGTGGTGGTTTCTGAGCAGATCTCTGCATCTGCTACCTTCCTTGCTGTGACCAAAGACATGGAAGAAAGAACTTGAGGGGAGAAACATCTATGTTGACTCACGGTTTCAGAGAGTTCAGTCCATGGCCATTCCGTACAGTGAAAGTGAGCGAGCAGAGGAAGGCACTCTACCTCATCCTGGGCAGAGGCAGAGAGGAAGAGGACTGGACAAAGGGCCTCATGGAGCCAGCCTAGCCCTACCTCCTCAAGCTTACAGGAGCACCCCACCCCTCACCTCGCCCCAGCCTCCAGGGAGGAGGCTGGCCCCAGCAGACCCAGGCTCTAACCAAAACATCTCCAAGTGTAAAGTTCATTGAAAATTAGTCACCAAGCTGGTCCAGGTGGCACACGCCTGTAATCCCAGCACTCAGGGAAGCAGAGGCAGAGGAAGGCAGTTCTTTGTGAGTTAGAGGCCAGCCTGATCTACAAAGCGAGTCTAGGACAGCCAAGGTTACACAGAGAACCCTTGTCTTGAAATAAATAAATAAATAAATAAATAAATAAATAATATTTGAAAAAGAAAAAGAAAAAAAATTAGTCACCAGCCATCAATAACCCTTTGATTCTGAAGTTTCTTTTCTTTTCAGTTTCTCGAAGGTTCCTGAAGTTTGTGTGTGGATCCTGTAGGGCTGGCTAGTGACTTTGGAAGCGCCACTGGCAACACCAGGGGGGGACTAGATCCCCAGGTTTGGGGGGCTGTATGATGCCAAAACAACGCAGACTTGGAGATTCCACTCCAGCTGCCAGGGGTCCCATATTTAAAGCATTGGTAAATGGTAAATGCTTCGAATCCTTATATGGATTCTGGCTGACACTCTCCAGGGCCATTAGAAGATTCTGAACTCAACGGCCCTGTGCACTTTCAGGCCCATGCTTCCTCCATGCTAGCATCTCGTGATTTTTATTTGTTGTGCTTTTAATGAAAGAAGCACGCAGGATCTGTGTACTCTGATGGTTTCTAAGAAAGGTTTAAATCTGAGTTTCTATATCTGTGCACTGTGGTCAGGTTTGCCAAACCTCAGCATGATCTGTTCTCCCCTTCGAAACCGGTATCACCTTGGAGGCTTTCACAGTGCCAAGGGTAAGGTATGCGCAGTATGCCAGCACAGGGCATGGCCTAGGCCACCTCTGGACCACAGCTTCTGTGTGCTGACTCTTAAGATATACTCCTCAGCAGACTCTACGTCAATGATGCCTGGTCTGTTCTTAATTACAGCCGATTCTTCGGCCCCAGCTGACCTGCATCCACAAAGGCTTTACTTTAGTGCTTCTGTTCTCTTGCTACTCACAGCTGATTCTTTAGCTCCTGCTGACCAGACACCACAGATTGCTCACACAAACGGCCCAGGAGAGTCTTTGCTTCCCCCTGAAACTTCACAAGCCAGGCCTCCATTATCTGCCCTGCTCTCCACATTCTTACCTTATCTTCCAAGCTCCTACAGAACAGCTCACTGGGCTCTCAACTCAGTGACTTTTCTAGCCCAAAGTTTCCAAGTCCTTCCACAAGCCCCCCCCCCCCCAGACAACACAGTCAGGTCTCTCACAGCAACATCCCACCTTAGCGGGACCAACTTCTGACGTGGCTGCAGTTACTGTTGCCGTGAGGGGGAAAGGGTTTATTTGGCTTTCACTTTCAGGTTGTAGTCTATCACCGGAGGAAGTCAGGACAGGAACTCCAACAGGGCTAAAACCTGCAAGCAGCAGCTGAAGCAGAGTCCATGGAGGGGTCCTGCTTATTGGCTTGCTCGTTTGGGAATCTCACGTCATGCACCCCAATCAGTCTTCCCATGTCTGACTCCCCCCATACCCTCCCACCCCCCCCCCCAAAAAAAAAAAAAAAAGAAAGGAGAAAACAAAACAGAAATTCATGCTGTCCATATGCTCACTGGAGCATGGTCACATTCTCAGTGGCCAGCCCCCGGCAAGGGAAGGTGAGTCTCTCTTCACCTGCACCTTCGCCAGAGGCCATCAACTGAGGAGAGCCATGCTGGGGTGAGAGGAAAGGCCAGTTCTCCTGTGCCCACGCCACTGTCAGCACTGCCGTTCACCTGCCCAGCCTGATTTCTTATAAAAACTGGGACTACCAGCCCAGGGATGGCACCACCCCCCGATGGGCTGGTTCCTTTGCCATCAGTCATTAAGAAAATGCTCCACAGGCTTGCTTACAGCGGGACCTTATGGGGACATTTTCTTAATTGATGTTTTCTCCTCTTAGATGACTATAGGTTGTATTTCAACTTGACATAAAGCTAGCCAGCATGGTCATAGCAATCAGGATGTATTCCTCAAGTATCCACCTCTTTCTTTCTTTCTTTCTTTCTTTCTTTCTTTCTTTCTTTCTTTCTTTCTTTCTTTCTTCCTTCCTTCCTTCCTTCCTTCCTTCCTTCCTTCCTTCCTTTCTTCCTTCCTTCTTTCCTTCCTTTCTTTTCTTCTTGGACAGGGTCTCATATATCTTATGCTAGCTTTGAGCTTGCTATTACCAAGGATAAACTTGAACTCCTGATCTGTCTACTTCTGCCTCCCAAGTCTGGAATTACAGGTGTGTTCCACCACGCCCAGTTAATGAGGTGCTGAGGACTGAACTCACGTCTTTGGGTATACAAGACAAGCACTGTACCTACTGAGTCACATTCGCAGTCCTCATCTTTGTTCTTATAATCACAGTCTGAGGATGTCACCTGAGCCTCAATTATTCATGTGGAAGTCAGGCCAGTAAAGCTTTGTTATTGCAATAGTTCTGTTATAAACTTTTCAAGCACAGTTAGGTGGCAGTTGAAGAAATTGATAAATTTAAGAACCACATTCATTTCTTAGTACGGAGCCATCCTGATCTCCCTGTAATCAGCACTTAGCACAGTTACAGATCAGGCATTCAGTTATGACTGAATTGATCACAGAATGTAATGGCCATTGGAGCCACGTTTCAAGAACTCATTCATGTATTTTGACAGGCAAGAGCCACATTTTCAGCTTGTGCGCCTTTCTTTGGAGCATACATCCCTTTGCTGTTTTCAAGCTAGTTGACTACACAGCATGGCTTAATTACAATCGCTAGCCAGTAAGCTACAGGCCAGGCAGAGTTCTGGTGATTTGTTGGTTTATATAACTGAAAGGGCAGGGACAGTGTTCAAGAGAAGCTGGCTAGAGCTCATGTGATGTCATAAGATCCCGTCTTTTTCAAACCTCCCATGGTTCCATGCTACCTTCTGCTGTGTTTGATTTATTGTCAGGCTGTACAAGAGGTCTCCAAGCAACTAAGGAACTAATAGAAAGGAAGTAAAGGACAGATGAGGTCTGGCTGTCAGGACTTTGGTTCACTTCCTGTTGAAGCAGTAAATACACTTGAAAGGTTCTGTAGTCCCTAGGTTGATGGAGCTGACCTTTTTTAACTGTGTAGTCTTTCTCCTGAAGAACCAAGGCTTTGCCTTTCAGAATGATTGTTTTCTTTTCTGGAGACTGAACTCCTCAGAAAAGTACTTACGACTATGGAGTTCAAATGTTATTTTAATTGTGTGTGGGTTTTTGTTGTTTATGTTGTTTATTCATTTATTTTGAGACGGGGTCTCCCTATATGGCTGTGGCTGGCCTGAAACTCACTGTGTAGGCCAGACCCAAACGCATAGCGATCTCCCTGCCTCCGCCTCCCCGAGTGCTCGTATTTAAAAGTGTCTACTACCACACTTAGACTATATTAAATTCATTAAATTTCATTTCTATGTAGTTATTTTCTGTGGGTGTGGATGTGTGCTTACAGCAAGCACGTGGAGGTCAAAGGACAAGCTGAGGTAGTTGATTTTCTTTGTCTACCGTGTGGGTCTTTGGGATGGAATTCAAGCTCTCAGGCTTGGAAGCAGTTGCCTGTACCTGCTGAGCCACCTCCCAGCCTCTTATTTTAATATGTTTAGTGACAGTTTTGGGTTCAATGCGAACACTCCAGTTACCCTGAATCTCTTTTTTATGTACAGTTTATGTACAGGAATAACTAGGTTAAAAAAAAAAAAGCAGTGGTTGGAATTTTTATTTTTCATTAGAAATTTTAATTGGGACTGCTATCAGAGAGATTATAAATGGAAATCTACACACATGGTTGACAGTATCTTTTTAAGTGAAATATTTATCACAGTTTCTACCAAGTTGCCAGTGAACACTGTCTCCTGAACCTGTGATTCAGAAGATCCCATGAGACTTTTGTCTCTGTAGAATTTCCATTGATATTGATCTAGGTGAAATGAGGCAGGGCTGAGAGACCCGTTAGAAATAGTTATTGATTTATCCATCCAACATATGTTGTTGAGGCTTCTCTGATGTGCCAGGCACTGTGCTAAACTGTGTGAGTGAGTTTAAGCAGAATCGAGGATCCTGGTTATAAGGAACTTACTCTCCATTGAGATAAGTCCTTAAACAAAGCAGAATAACTATGGAAATTCTGAGATGATTCATTAATTGCCCAATCTGGGCTTTGAGATGGTTTCAGGACATAGAGGTAAGAGGATCAAAAGTTTGAGGCCAGTCAGGACCACATAGGGAGTTGAGATCAACCTGAGCTACATAGGAAGACCCTGTCTCAAACAAACAGATAAACAAACAATCAAATAAACAAACAAACAAAAACTAAGGCAAGGCTGTGGTAGTGCATTCTTTTAATCCCAGCATTCAGAAGGTAGAGGCAGGTGGATCTCTGAGTTCGAGGACAGCCTGGTCTACAGAATGGATTCCAGGACAGCCAGGGCTTCACAGAGAAACCAACCTTGCTTCAGAAAACCAAAACCAACCAATCAAACAAATGAAGAAAAAAACCCGTAAAAAAAAACAAAAACCCAAACCAAGCAAACAAATGAAAAACAAAACAAAAAACCCAACAACAAAAAAAAGCTAAGAGACTAGAAAGGCTGTGGTTTAGGCCAGTGTGCTTGTCTGACACAGAGGGACCCAGATTCAGTCTCTAGCACCAAAACACATCAAAAAACAAAATGAAAAACAAATCAAGCTCAAAAGCCAAACAAACAAAGCTCATCGTAAGTAAATGAATAGAGAGAAATAAAGGTAATTACCTAACTTGGTAGTTCAGGCCTGTAATTCCAGCTATTTTGGCACCTGAGGCAGGGCGATTAAGAATTCAAGGCTGGGGCTGGAAAGATGGCTCACCAGTTAAGAGTGTTCTCCGTTCTTCCGGAGGACCAGGGTTCAATTCCCAGCATCCATATGGCAGTTCATAACTCCTGTTCCAGGGCATCTGACATACATGGGCCAGACAGTCATGGCCTGCACAGGCTATGGAGTGAGTTCAGGACCAGCTTGGATAACTCAGCAAGAGCCTGACTCAAAATAGAGAAGGCTGGGACAGCTCAGTGCTAGGACTCTCAAGCAGCATGCTGGAGGGAGGGCCTCAGCATCAGCGCCAGCAACAGCAGGTGAGATTTAATTACCGGGGATGTTATCCAGTCACTGAACTCATGCCTGGCACACACAAGGTTCAATCTTGTTCCCTCCGAAATAAAGAGATCACCCAGATGGCTCTCGCACATGTACAAAGAAGAAAAAGAAAACAATACTGGAAATTATTAAGAAGCAGGAAAACAAAACAAAACAACAAAAATCCACCCACCCTGTCCACAGTCTTCTCAGAATAGAGGCTACCATTGCTATCCTGGCAGATTTTCTTTTTCTTTTCTTTTCTTTTCTTTTCTTTTCTTTTCTTTTCTTTTCTTTTCTTTTCTTTTCTTTTCTTTTCTTTTTTTCTTTTCTTTCTTTCTTTCCTTCCTTCCTTCCTTCCTTTGAAAATATAAGTCCTTTATTCCCAAAGACACCCCAAATCATACTTATAATTCAGGCTCTTGTTGCTGGAGCTGGGTCACTTCATTTCCTCATCAGCCTGCTGTACCCTTCCCTTCTCAGACACATAGATGCCATCCAAAAGCTTTCTGATGTCCTTTTTTTTAACTGCTGTGGCTTGCTGAATTTGAGAGAAGTTCAAAATCATTTCCTTCACGGATTAATTCATCCTTCTGGGCTTGAGAGACAGAACAAGCAACACCCATCCTCATCTGATGTATTTTTCACACAAGAAATCTCAGATTTCAGTCGAAGACCCACTCCCCTGGATAAAGACGCTGATGGGGAAGTGAGCATACACGGACCTCATCTTGTAGCAGAAGCCCAGGGTTAACACCCTTGATCATGTTCTGAACGTGACTGCAGATGGTTCCGACAGTGGCCAGTTTCTGTAACCCCATCATTTGTCAACCCGGAGCCTCTTCTTTTTCTTTCCGAGAAGACTCAGCTCTACCTGGATGTGACTGAAGTCCCAAGGCAGGGTTCCCCTGGGGCGCTTCACAATGACCGTGCTCCCTTCAGAGTCGACGTTTTCTGCGATGTTGACCGTCTGGCTGCTGAGAATGGTCTTGTCTTGATTCTCGTAGTAGATGGGGCAATTTTCCTCCGTGATTTGAGGCTGCAGAGTTCGAGCATGAAATTCTGTATCGTGCCTTTCTCCTCTCTTTTCTTCTCTCTCTCTCCCTCTCCCTCTCCCTCTCCCTCTCCCTCTCCCTCTCCCTCTCCCTCTCCCTCTCCCTCTCCCTCTCCCTCTCCCTCTCCCTCTCTCTCTCTCTCTCTCTCTCTCTCAGTTTCCTTACGCTGCCCTGACAGGCTTTGAACTTACCTTGATTACAGGGTGTGCACCATCACACCTGCCCTTTGCTGGCTTCTCCATCGTAAGGGGCTTATACAAGGCTTTCCTGGGAGTAGATTTCAGGTGGCTTTTACATTTTCAAGCCTCTATTTTCCCATTTCTGTTCTGTAGAGATGCCGTGGAGAGGATCTAAGCTGGAATAAGTTAACAACGTTTGCAATCTGGTCACGAAGATGCTCCCCCAGCTACAAACATTTCCCTGGCACTGCGCTCGCTCTCTGCCGGCTGCTTATCTCAAGTTTGGATGAATCACAATAGTACCCTCTCGTCTGAGGTTCTCTTTTCTGAGGTTTTAGTTATCTCCATCAACCACCATCCAAAAAACATTCAACAGAAAATTTCAGAAATAAATAGTCCATAGATTTTAAGTTGCTAAGCATTTTTACTTACATGAAATCTTGCCCTGTCCAACTCCCTCCCACCCAAGACATGAATCATCCCTTTTTCCAGAACAGTGTATGCCGACCACCCAACGGTTAGCTAGTAGCTGTCTGGGTTATCAGAACACCTGTAATGGCATCACAGCATTTGCAGCCCTTACATAGGTCCCCAAGTCTGTATGGGAATGCCTGGGTCATTGGCTTCACTTCATCTCATTATGTAGAAAGGGTGTCATCCTACGTCACAATGAAGAGAAAGTCAGAAGACACACAACTCCTTATTGTGGCAGAGATGAAAATTTCCTATTTTATTATTAATCGTTGCTCATCTCTCACTGTGTCTACTGTTCTTTTCAGTCCTGGATGTTGGACTGAAGTCCTCATGAGTATGAGGTAGGCAGTCTGCCTAACAGTAAATGGAGCTATCATCCCAAACATTTACTGTTCTGATCTCTAAAATAAACTTTACCTTAGGCATGTATGTATGGAGAAACAATCACTCCTCTCCTTTAAGACGACTAAAAGACATTTCTGTTCAACTTTGATGTCTTTAAATGATTCCTTTTCTACAACTAATAGCAATGTGGGATGATTCCCATGTGAGTAGGATTCTTGTTAATGTCATGATAGAACTCTATTCATTCATTTAACAGCTTGAAGTGTATTTTTTGTACAGCAAATGGTAATTTCTCTGCATGTTTCCATTTCTTCAGTGACTTGTATTATAGGCTTCTTGTAACTCTGCTGCTATAGTTGGCAAATCTATGGAATTATTGCCATGAGTTTTAGAACTGTAAAACTTCTTGGAAGATTTTTCTTTATATTTGCAAATTATAACATTAGGCCTTTGGAAGGATTATATGCATTTGTAAGCCATATTAGGTTTCTCACTGAAAACTGGTCAAAGTATCCTGCGTTTACCAAAGTGCCTTAATATATGTCTTATATACATATAAAGAACTAGGTCTTTATAATGGTTTATGTGTATTTCTTGTTTTTCAGGGAAAGGCTCCTAATATAGATGTACTCTGTAAACTTCCTTCTTCAACAATTACCACTCATTTTGAAAGAAAAGCCGATGTGATAGGTGGTAAGTGGTTTGCCAGGGCTGTGGAGCTAAGAGGGGGATAAGGTGATTGCTGATTTCGTCCTTTCCCATTAGCCCAAACCATTAGTGTATAATGTTACATGGCAGATACTAAGTTTTTGGGGCCCCTGGAAAAACACATGTGCATATGAAAAGGGGTAGTCTCTAAGATCAATACAAAGCTAAACCAAGACTTGGTGTAGGAAGAGCTCATTTAAAAGGAAGCATTAAAGACTGCAATGTTGTTGTTTTTTAAATTGGATTATCTCAGCTTTATTATACTTATATAAATAAGTATAATATCTTCTTCACTTTCAAAATGAAAAATGGATTAAGATGGATTTGTTTTTTGAGACAGGGTCTCATTATGTAGCCCTGATTGGCCCAGAACTTGATATGTGTCTCTGTTGGCCTTGAACTTACAGAGCTCTGCTGACCTTTGCCTCTTGAGAACTAGGATCAAAAGCAAGCATCACATGCCTAGCAAAATGCATGCACACACACACGCACACACATTCTCTCTCTCTAAATATATATATATATATATATATATACATACACACACACACACACACAGAAATCCACCTATTTTATGTGTTTTAGTGTTCTGTCTGTGTGTATGTCTGTTCACCACACGCATTCCCGGTGCTTGGTGGCTGCCAGGATCAGAAGAGGGCTAGAACTAGAACTGCAGCCAGTTGTGAGCCACCGTGTGGGTGCTGGAAATTGAACCCAAGTCCTCTGGAAAAGCAGCCAGTGCTCCTAATCATTTTCTAGGCCTCCTCTCCACCGTTTGATATTTTTTGAAAGGAAATCTCCATAATCCCATTATTCCACCTTAGCTTCTCACTTAGGTGTGAAGCGTGTTGCTACTTAGGAGTTGTTGCTACGCAGGACTATTCTCTGAGCCAGGCTGCTAGAACCTTCAGAATCACAGTTGTGGAAGGAGAACACGAGACAGGAATTCTCAGGACAAGTCAGCACAGCCAAGTGTGAGCAGGCCTTTCGGAGCAGAATGGCAGTGTGGGAAGGAGGAAGAGCGGAACTGAACTATTCACTTACTAATTGCAGTTAGGGAGTCAGCCCAGGGTCTGGTGTATGTTAGGCAGGTAAGTGTGTATGTTAGTTGTATGTTACACCACTGAGCTACAACTCCAGCCCTGAACTCATTTTTAATTATTTTAGTGAATTAACTAATCAGTTAGTTAATTGAATATCGGGACAAGCTCCCACTGAGTAGCCCCGGTTGTCCTAGAACTCATAGAGATCTGCCTGCCCCTGCCTTCCAAGTGCTTTGAAATGAGGGTTTAAAAAGAGTATTTGTTTTCCATGTATATGTGTGTGCCAGTCTGAGTTTATGTGTACCGTGTGTGTGGAGGCCATAGGAAGGTGTCATATCTTTTGAAACTGGAGCTAACAGACAGTTGTGAGCTGCCATGTGCATTCTGGGAACTGAACTGGGTCCTCTGCCAGGCGCAGAAAGCCATCTTAATTACTGAGCCATCTCAGAAGTTTTTCAACTTACATACAGTGTATGTGGGTAATTTATTTATTCTAGCACAGTGACCCACAATTTCATGAGGTACATAGTTTGAAATAACAAAGAACAATAAAATGTGCCAAATTCAGAATTAGTCTTTCCTCTGTCCTAAATAGGCCTACATTACCTTTTCACCTCTCTTTCTCATGAGCTTTCACCTTCTGTAGCTATTTCAGGAGGGAGGCACCTCACAAGACATAGGCTTTAGGTGCAGATACTTAGAGGGAGATTCACACTGTGTACTCATGGCATTGCTTGGCACTTAAGCTAGGCTTTAAGAACGTTGCCCAGCTAATTCACACAGCGCCTCCCGGGAAGCTGCAAGAAGCATTATCGCTGCTTTCACAGTGAAGAAATTTGCAGAGAAGCTGGTTGCCTTTCTGGAGACCGTAAACATGAATTAACACGCTATTGTATTCAGATTGGGAGGGGTCTTTGGAAAAGATATATTTGAAGACATTTGTTTCAGATAATTTTCTTTATTTTGGTAAAACAATTTATTAAAAATTCTGTTGAACAAAGTAGCAGTGCTTTTTAAAGAATATTTTCTTTTTTTTTTTTTGTTTTATTTATGTATATGAGTGCTTTGTCTTTCTGTTTGTGTGCATGACAGAAGAGGGAATCAGATCCTATTATAGATGGTTGTTTGCCACCACGTGATTTCTGGGAATTGAACTCAGGACCTCTGGACGAGCAGCCAGCGCTCTTTACCACTGAGCCATCTCTCCAGCCCCAGTAGCAGTGCTTATATTTGGCAATTATTTTTGAGCGGGATGACCTTTTAGAACAATCATAAGAAAAGAATCATTCAGAAGTACAACTTTGTGGCAAACTTTCCAGTTATAATAAAATGAGACAGTTGAGTAAAGTTTATACTAGTTTAAGGATTAGCAGTTTGTCCTAGATTGGCTTTCTATTGCTCTGATAATGACCATGATCAAAAGCAGCTTGGGAAGGAAAGGAATGATTTGACTTATATGTTCAGTTTACAGTCTATTACTGATAGGAGCAAGAATACACACACACACACACACACACACACACACACACACACACACACATGGGGAGGCATTTCATGTAGCCTAGCTCACTCTTCCCTAAACTTGAACTTCCCATCCTCCTGCCTTCTGGGTTTTTCTATGCTCAGGGATCTTCCCTCATATCTTATCACGTATACACGTTTATACAGCTCTCAAGTGCTAGGATCACGGAAGTGTGTCACCAGCTATGTGAGGTGCTGGGGTTTGGATGCAGAACCCTGGGCACGTTAGCCAAGGACTCCACCAACTGGCCTAAGCCCCAAGCCTGGAAATTACTTTCTAGCAAGTCACTTATAATATTGGTTGATTCACAGAAGCCATTCTATGAATGGCTCATTCTCATCCTTGGAAAGAGCAAGTAATTACTAAATTCCCCATGTAAATGAAAAGACATGGTCTCTGAATAGCACCCATATTTCTGCCCGTAAGTTTCAGTGCAGAACAGCAGAAAACGATGAATCAATTCTGCTGCCTGGTAGCTTGGTGCCACTGTTTCCTGTTCATGAAAAAAACAGCATGCCACTGGCGAGGAAAGGGCACAGGCAAAATAAGGGCCAGATGGTGCTTTTGTTTGGGTGTTAAATAGTAGCACAAGCAGCTCTAATCTGAAAGCCCACTTCAGGCACCTGATACCATAGGTGGATGCAAGAGAGCTCCTTCAGCAAGCACATTCACAGCATAAAGTCTGCATAGAATCATGGTCAAAAAAAAAAAAAAAAAAAAAAAAGCAGTTCTCTACTTCAAGTGATATTACAGGAAGACATAGGTTCAGGAGAAACTTAAGGCGGTATTTTCCTCCTCCTCCACTAAGATTTTTCTCTATGAATTTTAACATTATAGGTATTATTAGAAGGGGCCTGGGCGTTGAAGCCACCAGTAAGAAATGTGCTTTAAAAGCACGTGGAAAGCTGGGTTTGGTGGTGTGTGCTGTAATCCCAGCCCTTGAGAGGCTGAGGCACCAGAATCCTGAGTTCAAAGCCAGCCTGGGCTACACAATAATCCCTTGTCTAAAAAAAAGTTTTTAAAGTAAAATAAAACCAACCACCCCCACTCCCAAATCTACATAAAGTACTTGAAAATGAAAGCAAACATTTTTAATTTTACTTTTAAAGCAAAACACTTTCAAAATACGTCTTGATGGGGGAAAGATGTTTTTTTAAGATTCGTTTATTTTACTTTACGTGTATGCATGTTTGTCAGCATGTCTGTCTGAGAACCATGACTCTGCCTGGTGCCGGAGGAGGACATCTGAGGGCCTCACATCCCCTGCCACAGGAGTTACAGATGGCTGTGAGCCACCATGTGGATGCTGGGACCTGAACTCGCCCTCTGTAAGATCAGCTAGAGCGTTTGACCACTTGGCTCTTTCTCCAGGCCCTGGAGAGTAAGAACTTTGACGATTAATAGATACTTCTTTTTCTTTCTCTTCATTAAAACATTTCTTCAAGGGTGAAGAAATATATAGTACTATGAACTATCTCAGAAAAACTTGCTAATCTTGTAATTTGATAACGACCTAGAAGGCACTTAAGCTGGCCAAACACATCGGCAAACACGATTCTTCCAAACAGAACGAGTTTATCTGAGACAGAGGGGACCCAGGATTGAAAAAAAGTAATTGAAAATTTTCAGCACCTCATTTTCAAAGTTTTGCCTAGTATTATTAGAGTGTGTCTGTGTGCTCATGTGTATATGTACATGTATGTGTGTGTGAGTATTTGCCGTGTGTGTGTCTGTATGAGTATATGTGGTATGTGTGTATGTCTGTGTTAGTATATGCCGTGTGTGTGTGTGTGTGTGTGTGTGTGTATGCTGTGTGTATGTGAGTATATTCCATGTGTGTTTGTGTGTGTCTGAGTATATTCCATGTTTGTGAGTCTGTGTGCGTATAGGCACACAGTGTGTGTATGTGTGTGTGTATGTTTGTGTGAGTATATGCCATGGGAGTGGGTGCCAGAGGAGTGTATTATATCCCCTTTTGTGTTCTGTTGCTCTCCTTGTAGAGCTCCAGGCCCCTTCAGGTATTTCTACCTCCCCTTCTTTCATAGGATTCTTTGCACTCTGCCCAAAGTTTGGCTATGAGTCTCAGCCTCTGCTTTGATACCCTGCTGGGTAGAGTCTTTCAGAGGCCCTCTGTGGGCTCCTGTCCTATATCCTGTTTCTCCCTCTTCCGATGTCTGATGTCTGTCCTGTTTGCCTTACTGAGTGAAGATTGATCATCTTTTAAAAAAAATTATCATACGTTTTAACTGTGTGTGTGTGTGTGTGTGTGTGTGTGTGTACATGAATTCAGGTGCAGGCAGACCCCAGAGGCATCAGATCCACTTGGAGTCACAGGCAATTGTGAGCCGTCTGACCTCAGAGCTAGAATCTGAAGTCGAGGTCTCTGCGTGAGGAGTTTGTTCTCTTAACAGTTGAGCCACCTCTCTAGCTCCTGAACAGCTGCTTTTGTGTTTTAGAAATGTACTTTCCTCCTTTTCAAGCTGGAGCATGGAGGGTGCCAGAAAGAAAGAGAGAAAGGGAGAGAGCTTCTTGGAGCTGAAGATCAAGTGCCTGAGAAATAAACTCGTTTTAAATATCTCTGAAGGCAGACACTGCCACCAGAAATATAGGCAGATGTGTTCCGTTGGGACTTTCAATCTGGGGCTCAGATCCAGGGCTGTGCACCCAGGTGAATGCTCTCCCACTGGATTACACAGCCAGCCCCAGAGCAGAGACTCTCCATCTTCTGGGATGTTGAGCAAATCCAGCAAGTTCTACACTCCTGGAGAACCCACCTGGAGCTGGTCCATGGGTGAGAGGGCTCAGTGGTGAAAACCCAAAGGTCTGGAAGGTTTGCATCCGCTTCCCACTTGCCACATTTTCAGGACGCCGTTGTCAAGTCCAGCAGGGTTTCAGATGATAGACTGGGCATTGTGGAACCCAGACACTGCCCAGGGCCCAGACCTGAAGTCAGCAAATGAACTTATGGCAAGTTGGAACAACAAGAAGTGAATTCCCCATCTGAGCATTTGTTGAACACGGTATCGTTTGTCGAAAGGACCTTGGTTCTGCTATCTAGCCAGCTTTAAACGCTTCAGAGAAACACATAACCTCCGCTAACCTTTCAAAAGATCTTCTCTGTGAGGTGGAAGAAGGCAAAACACTACGAGAGGCTGGAGAGATGGCTCGAAATCAGCAGCATAGGAGGCTGTTCCAGAGGACCTGGGCAGAGTGTCCCCATGCCCACATGGGTGCTCACAACCGTAATTCTAGTACCAGGGGAGCCAGCCTACTCTTTGGACCTCCACAGGCACCAGGCGTGCATTTGGTGTACAGACATACATGCAAGCAAAACTTCCACACATAAATAAATCTAAAAAAATTTCAAAGAAAAATACTACCCATTTTTGTAGAAGACAAAGATACTGGCAACAGGGTTGTCCACATCAGCAGGCTCAGTAGAGGTTCACTGAGTCTATTATGGTGGTTTTGTCATTTGGTCAGTTAATAAACAGTGAGTACTTTCCACTGAAATACGTATGTATATATACATATATATGTATATAAACATATGCATATATGTTTGTACATATGTATTCATCTCTCACATTCACACACAAGCATACAGAGACACAGAGAGAGACAGAGAGAGAGAGAGAGAGAGAGAGAGCGCTTCTATTAAAAAGATTTTACCAAAACATTGTTTCCCTTTTCCTGTGGCTGGCTTTTACTAATGCGGAAGACGCTGGTTTGTAGAGATATTTTACATTAAAAATAAACACTGGAGGATTGTTTATTAACTAACATCATGCTGAGTACTGGACTTGTTTGGGTACTAGATTACCAGACTTCTAGCTTTTGAATCACTTCAAGGCTTCCTGAGACAGCTGAAAGGCAGTCACCGGCCAGCACTCACAGGAGCTAACGGTCTAACAAGCACCGTCAGGCAGTCATGCCTTTCAGCTGTTCGTTTTGCTGAAGGCAGATAATTTATGCAGCACAGACCAAGTGCATAAAACCAGAGAGGAATGCTAATGTGAAAAACGTTACAAATTCTTAAAGTGACAGGTTCTTTTGGTCGTCGTTGTTGACGGACGTAGTCCTATTGCAGTCAGATCATGTAGATATTTTTGTAAATGTGGGTAATAATGAAATGTAGAGTAAAACTCCGGGTTCAACAGCAATGGTTGAACAAGACGAGTGGTCTGTGCATTGGAGGGGAGTGTTCAAGTGTCTGGCATGTTGCAGGCATTTAGGAACTTTAAAGAAGAAATTTATTTTATTTTTTAATTATGATATATGTCTGTGTATGAAAGAGAGTGTGGAGGCCAGAATCACCTGTCCCCCTGGAGGCAAAGACACTTGTAAGCCACTCAAAGTGGGTGCTGGTCCAAACTCTAGTTCTCTGTAAGAGCAACTGTTCGGCCATCTCTCCAGCCTGCTTAGGGCATTTTTCTTTTCTTTTCTTTCTTTCTTTCTTTCTTTCTTTCTTTCTTTCTTTCTTTCTTTCTTTCTTTCTTTCTTTCTTTCTTTCTTTCTTTCTTTCTTTCTATCTTTCTTTCTTCCTTTCTTCCTTTCCTATCTTTCCTTCCTTCCTTTCCTATCTTTCCTTCCTTCCTTCCTTCCTTCCTTCCTTCCTTCCTTCCTTCCTTCCAATAAACAGGGGCTGTGAGTGGTGTAGCACTTCCCCCCCAGGAGATTCATCCCCAGCACTAGTGTTTAAAGAAGGCTCTGGAGAGGCGGGTTGGTAGGAAGAGTGCTGCACAAGCACGAGGCCCTGAGTTTGGACTCCCAGGACCCAAGTAAATGTCTGTGTGCACACACTGTGACCCCAGCAGTCAGGGAAGCAGGCACACACGACTCATTGGGGCTTGTTGGCTACCAGCCTTGTCCAGCTTCAGTGAGAGACCGCGACTCAAAGGAATATGGTCTGTGTGTGCAGAGGCTGCACACATATCTACGTATCTCTCTCTCTCTCACACACACACACACACATACACACACAAAATTTTGAGCTTATTAATACTCTTCTGATTATTTTTGAAGTGAATGAAACGGTGATAGCCACCAATTATTTAGCTCTCCTCATTGGCCAAGGACTGTATGAAAATTTGCACCAGCACATACCCTGTCTTACTTCATTCTCAACCTTACTGTTGGACATTGTTTTTATTATTCTCATTTCATAAGTGTGGAACAGAGGCACAAAGCTGTGATTTTTTTTTTTCAAAGTGTTATCGCATGTGAGAGTTAGATCTGGATCTCAAAACAGCTCTGATATGAACAGTTAGCCACAAGGCTTATTGCCCTTTTGTCTGTCTGTCTGTTTGACCTACCCAAACTTGTTCATAAAAGAGAGGTATCTGAGGCTCGGTGGGTATGGACACTTGCTGCCACGCCCAGGGCCCTGAGTCTGCTCTTCCCGGGACCTGAATGAGGGAAAGAAACAACTCAAGTTGTCCTTTGACCTCTACATTCCTGCCATAGTGCAGCACCCCCACGTGAAAAAAAAAAATCACAGAAGCGTTTGAAATGTCTCTCAGACATTTGTGAATGTGTAAGGCCTTTTGGTATACTTGATGGTACAGGACAGTGTTTGCTTGCTTCCGCTCGGCTTCCATCCTCTAGGTCTTAGGAACCAGGTGAGCTCATGAGCGTACCTTTTGAAACAATTCTCTAACAGCCAATGCATACTGGAGGCAGCTTTCCTGCCAGGCACTTCCTAATTGCCTTATCAGCCATCACTTAGGCAGCGCAACATCCCAAAGAAAGGTACTGTTATTCGTCCCTGTTTTACAGACCAGGAAATGAAAGCCTCTTGAGCGTAATCACCTCTGCCACTAAGTTGAGCAATTTAGCAGAACGAAGCAAGCCTGCCTAGGTTAGGTGAGCGGTGTGGCTGGGTGTGAAGCCAGGCTGTTCGCCCCGCTCCGCTGGCTTCTTAGATCAGGAGCAGTGGCCTGTCCCCAGGCAGGTTCAGACACCACTCTGCCCCCCCCCCCAGAGAAGCATGCCTCCTGCCGACGTCCACCAAGTGAGAAGCGTGCAATCCTCAGACTCCCATGGAACAGCTCCGCTCTCTCAGGCCTCCACATGTTGGAATGTTCTATATAGATTTTTTTGTTTTCTCATGGCTAGAACATTGACAGCCTTCAAGATTGCCCCGAGGGAGGACAGCTTTCTTTCTGACATGTGAGCCACTCTGATTGCAGATGGAGGGTGTGGGTTGCATCTGTCTTGGGTCTGCCTCTGTCTCACTTCCCAGCTGAAATGCCCCAAGCACTTGTTGCTGCTTTTCTGTCTCTTACTATTTCCCACAGTGTTTTTTTTTAAAGGTGATACACAGGCTTCTCTGTTTCATGTCTTGCCAGCTGTCTGGTCTGCTCCCTTCACCTCTTTACCACCAACCAGCTGTAGCAAATGGAAAGGAGTACATTTGTTCAAGGTGGGGTTGACCATGGCGTCTGCCTTTGTGCCTCAGTGGGTGCTCCTGCAGGGGAAGTAGCCTGGATGTTTGCAGCGTGGCTACTCTCCCTGGGAGGTCTTTTAAGTTGTTTTTTTTTTAAATAAGCCCCCCCCCTCCAACCTCTAACCTATGTTTGATCTTGCATTCCACTGCTAAACCAGATAACATCTCCTTCTACCCCCATACCTGGGACAGAACTTTACAGTTTACAAAGTACTTTTATAGCCGTTCTCTCATTTAACTCTCAAAACCACCTAGTGGGAAAAAAAATTATTCACAAACTTCGGAATGAGAAAATTGGCTCAGGGCTGAGTGAGTGGTCTGCTTATGTCTTTGCCGTCCATGCTCGGAAACCCCAGCCCTTTTTACGACATGGCAGTTTTAAGAAGCTTGATCATCAGGTTGCATGAGACTGAGAATCATTTCCTACTGTTTATACTCTTTGTGGCCCAGAACATTCTGGAGTCTGGGGGAGCATCATAACCGCACCAACAGCTGCTCAATAAAGCATGTTGAGATATTGTCAATGTGCAGCTTCAGGGCATACTTTGAAGCTCATGAGTCCTCTACTGCTTGTCCTGATGGCCTCAGAGGGCTGCTGGGAGATCAAATGAGCTAACCTAGAAGCTTTACAGAGTAAGCTGGAAACATTGGGAATCACCCTCACGCTGTTTTTAATTCTGAATTTTCCTGGCAAACACCATGGGTTCCATTTCCTGTGTGAGGGTCTTTCTTTAGGGTGCTCTTGTCTCATAAATTCTGTGGGAGTATTTTAGGTTACACCTTCATTTTAAAAAGAAAGATGGGGAGAGAGGAAAGCGGGAGGGGTCGGGGGAAATCTCTAAAACCCTACGGTTAAAGAAAAGGTAGTGCTAGGTTGGGGAGGCAATGCTTAAAAATTAAAAAAAAAACAAAAAACCCAAATGACAACAATAGGAAAACAAAAACAACAAAACAAGAATCAAAGAGAAAATTAAATAGAAGACAAATTATGGTGAGTCAAAAGCTACTTGTGATCTCTTTTGTATCATATAATCTTCATAGCCACCTTCTGAGACAAGTATTCTTCTTTAAAAATAAAAGAAAAAGTATTTGAAACATAC
This sequence comes from Meriones unguiculatus, assembly GCF_030254825.1. NCBI lineage: Eukaryota > Metazoa > Chordata > Mammalia > Rodentia > Muridae > Meriones > Meriones unguiculatus. The sequence continues at coordinate 54,479,927 of NC_083351.1, forward strand.
ATTTATTTCTAGAATTTTTGTTTGGTTTTGTAGTTTTTTTGAGACAAGTTTTCTCTGTGTAGCCTTGGCTGTCCCGTCCTAGACAGGCTGACCTCGAACTTACAGAGATACGTCTGCCTTTGCCTCCTGAGTGCTGGGATGAAAGGCATGCACCACCACACCTGGCTTCTGGAAAGTATTTAACCACAGTATCTGTATGTAAGGTATTTAATAAGGTATTTAATTATAGCCATCTACTACTACCTCTCCAGCTTCCCCTGGTACCTCACAGTTTCCCCCTAACTCATGTACCTCCTTTTTCTGGTTATTAATAACCCCCTGGCTCCCATTGCTGTTGCCCCTATGCGCATAGATATGGGACCATCCACCAGAGTATGGGCAGTACGCTAGTGACTGTGCTGACAAAGGCAAGCGACCCTTCCTCCCCCTGCAGCCATCAACTGGCAGTAGTTCTTCAGATGTTACTATGCAGATGTACAGACGATGGAGCAGGCCTGGCAGCCCCTGAGTGGTTGGTAGAGCGGGAAGCTCTGCTCAGCTTTTCCCCAGGGCTCAGCCAATCCCCATCCTCGGCCATCAAGACGTGAGACAGGCAGCCTGAGGGGCAGCGTGTAGAAAGCCGAAGATATAAGCAAGGAGAGAGCAATCATATTCCTGCTCTCCTTCAAAACACTGTTCTGCTCGCTTGCAAGACACAGAACCCAGTCACAAGCCATAGGGTTGGTGGCTGATATAGTAGAGGTCATCTAGCCTGTCCCACCAGCACGGCCAGTCTGAACTTCCTTCTATGGTGCTTTTGAAAAGTTTGCTTTTCTGGGGTTTGGGACTACGGCTCGGCAGTCAAGAGCACTTGTTGATCTCCCAGAGGATCTGGGCTGATCCCCAGTGTCCCCTTGGTGGTTCACAATCACCTATAATTCCAGTTCTAGAGGATCCGCCTCTCCTGACCTCCTCGGGCACCAGGCATGCACAGGGCACATGTCACACACAGGCAAACATTCATTCAGACAGAGTACACCTAATTTTTTTAAAATTAAATTTTGCTTTTTGAGTTTCTTATAATTTGTTCTTTCTGTCAAACTGTTGCTCATGTCCAGAATTTCTCATCTGTTTCTCCATTCTTCTGGCATCCTACATGGAGTCGCTATTTTTCCTTTTGTTGAATAGGAGATATATATATATATATATATATATATATATATATATATATCTCAAAAATAAAAAGTATAGAAAGGCGGCCGTGAAAATTCTCCTTCCTATGCCTGATTTTCATCATGCTGGTTTCACACACAGTCGAGCCCTGGTTCTAGCGTTAGTGGTTGTTAATGTATCTTCAGAATTTCTATGAGTATGGAAATAATTACGCTTTTCCACCTTTTTTAAACACAAAAGATAATACAGTTCCATTTTTGTGTGTCTTCCATTTTCCCCGATATATTTTGAAGATCATCCCCTATTGTTAGTTAAAAGCGTTTCCATTTCCTTCCCTCTCGAGCCTGTCCCCCTCTCCCCACCCCCCTTCCTTCCTTCCTCAGTGCCTAGTGGTTCATTTTATGGAATGTCATTACATTAAAGCAGCTCCCTGTTGATGGACATTTGGAGTGTTTAGGCTTTTTACAGTCGCTGTTTTAAATGCTTTAGTGAAGGGCTGGGAGACGGCAAAGGTTAAAATAGGATAAAGAGCCAAGCTGAGACAGTCTTTAGCTGTTAAGTTGTGGTCTGGGAGGCAAGAATTAAAAACCTCCTGGCCTGCCTCATGACAGAGCACAGCTGGAGTGCCAGGGGGCCTGCGTTTTGGCTACAGCTGTTCACTGGGGGAAAAGAAGGGAAGCGATCTTTTCTGGTGAAGCCGCAACGCACCTGAGCTTGGCTTGCTGTCTCCAGGTGAGGACAGATTGACAGCTGGTGTATGAGCTGCCCAAAGGTAAACTCCTGTAATAAAGAAATTGATAGCATGATAGATAGCGGTGAGATAAGGGCTATTATCCACAGGTAAAGTTCTTTCAACGGGCTGCTACCAATTCTCTCATGTAACTTGAAGTTGAAGAAAACAGTTCAACAGCTCATTCTTAAACCTCTAAGTAAGCCCTGAGACCTTATCAAGCAGCCAGGGATTTGTCTTTGTACTGTGGACACATGTCAAATAAAGTACCCCAGTAAAGGGCAAAGTGTTTAAAACAGAGACGATACATCTTAGATGTGTGATATTTGGTAATATAGTGTTTATTTTGATGATAGGATGGGAGGAAGTTTCATCTTAGGCTCCTTAAGGTTAGAAGCCAGGCATGTTGTCATTTTGCTGTGAAAACTTGGCTTCCCGCTGTAGATAGATAAGGAATAGCTTGTCAGTCGACACCACAGATCTCCACTGTACTTAGAAATAGACACACCTGAGAACCTCAAATTAAAAACCAATGCTTTTTTGTGGGTTGAGTGAAATGTCAACTATTTTGAATTTTATTTTATTTATGTCACAAGGCATAAATTTTATATGTCACAAGGCATAAAATCATAAATCCTGATTTTCATGGGTACTGAAGACCTCTCTCTCTGTGTCTCTGTCTCTCTCTCTGTCTCCTTGCTCTCTCTGTCTCTGTCTCTGTCTGTCTGTCAGTCAACAGGGCCTTGGATGTCCTGGAACTCTCTATGTAGAACTTACAGCTGCCCTCAAACTCACCGAGAATCACCTGCCTCTGCTTCCTGAGTGTTGGGGTTAAAGGTATTTGATATCATGTCCTGCTGACTTTGTACTACTTCTGATGTTTGGACATAAGCTTAAAGGCTCTCTTCCGTGTGCTTGTTTCTTTCTCCCCCAACTCCTCTTTCATCTTTTGAGGCAGGGCTGGTGGCATGCACCTCTGATCCAGCACTTGGGTGACTGGGACAGAAGTACCAGGGATTCAAGGTCATTTTTAAACCATGGTAATACTAGCTGGCTTGGGCTGGATCAGGCCCTGTCTCAAAACCAAGAGCAAAAGAACAAACAAAGAATCAAATGAAAGGAGAGAGAATTGTCATGAAAATATTGGTTGCCCTTTATTAACGTCCGTCTGGGTGCTGGGTGGGGATGACAGATGAAAGACTAGTGCTGTGGTGTGAATGACACACAATTTCTCTAGCCTTGATTTTCAGGAAAAGCTTTTCACGCTGCATTCTATGGAGATGCTTATTAAAAACAGCAAGGCCCTTGGCCTTTGGAATGAGTCAGGGCATACTTTGTGTCTTTTGTTACTTTAGGAACCTTTTGTGAGGTTCATTGAGAAACTTTTGGGTTTTTTTGTTTCTTTTTTGAGGCAGCGGCTCATTATGCAGCCCAGGTGTAGAACTCACGCCCACCCTCCTGCGCGGTGGGATGACAGGCTGTGCCACCATATCCACTGAGAGAAAAACACTCGTCAAATCATTAAAATTCAAATAACTCTGAAGGATAGTCAAATCGGAACTTGTTTTTCCTCTGCAAAGACTGATGAAGTATATAAAAAAAAAAAACAACTGAAAGCAAGAACGTTTTTCTCTTTGTCCTATGGATATATATCAGATAAAAACCTCAGGAAAAAGCTTTTTTTTTCTTTCTTTTTAAACTTTTTTTCCTTTTTCTTGCAAAAATTTAGACCAGAGGACCAATTCAGGAGCTGGTTCTCTCCTTACCCAGAGACTGACCCCGGGTCTTCAGGTTTGGGGACAAGTGCCTTTCCTCGCTGAGCCATCTTGCCAGCCCCAATTTCATGCTTTTGAAAGTAATTTTTTTGAAGGTTTGAAAGGTGCCCATTTATTTCTATATGGATGAATGGCTTGCTCATTCTCAAGCCAGAAGAGCGTTGAGATCCAGGAGGAGCAGGCAGAGTAGGTTTCTCTCAGGCAGTCCACTTAGACACCGACTCATGGCTGCAATTCTCAGGTCAGTTTTCCTGGCTGTGGAGCAGTGTGCTAGGAGCACTGTGGCTCTTTGTTTGTTTTAAGGTTGTATATTTATTTATTTATTTATTTATTTATTTATTTATTTATTTTGTGTGTGTGTTTGTGTGTGTGTGTGTGTGTGTGTGTGTATTCGTGTGTGTGCAGTGCCCGAGTTGCCCAGAAGATGGTGCTGGATCCCCCGAGGCTGAAGTTACAGGCAGTTGTGAGCCACCTCGGCGCTGGGAACTACGGGAGAACATGCTGGGCATGCGCTCTTCCGCTGAGCTGCACGCTGGCCCCGCCTGGCTGACATCTAACCACCGGCTTTTACTTGCCGTTTTCTCTCCTGGGGAGGCTGGCTCTGCAGCTAGTCCCCGAGGCTCTGGTGGTGTGCAGTGGCACCGCGGCTGTGCTGTGCTGTGGAACACACCCTAGCGCATCATACTCTGTCCACGGCTCTATTCACTGGCCCCGCTTCTCTTTTCCCCAGCCAACACGCACTTCTGGTAGCCACGGCTTGTGTTTTGTTTATAACGGAGTCTGCCGCTGAGCACAGTGTCAGGCACGTGGGAAATACCTGTGGAATCAATGCCGTACAACTGAACAAGTTCACAAAACACCTTGGCTTTGTTGGAAAAACAGTGCTTTTCTGGATGGAAAGTTCTCTTTGGTCATAAATACAAGTCTTGGATATAACTTTTTGGACGGAGAGGAAGTAGTCAGTGCGTCAAGCTTCTCTGCGGAGGGGCTGGAGGGACGGCTCCGTGGTCAAGAGGGAAGACTGCCCTTTAGGAGCATCAGGACTTGTATATCCATGTATACACATAATTAAAAAAATAAAGATAAACCTCTAGGAAAAAAATTCATGTGCGTAAAATAACATTGATTGTCATTTTGCTTCTATCCTTAACTTTTAAAATAAATCTTTATTAATCCCACATAATTAAGTTACTTGGCCCCAAACTTCCCAGCATTTTATTGTGAAAATCTCCAATCATCCACGAATGGGATAAATCGTGGAGTGTCCATTATAGTATGTGTTCATCACCAATACTCAAGGTGTCCTGTTATGCCTGGCTTAGACATAATAATTAATACTATTATTATTTGAGATAAGGTCTCATTATGTAGCTCTGGCTGTTCAACGTGAATGGAAGCGTCAAATAATGGAGACAAATAATGGAGTCAGGTAAGAGTATGCCTCAGTCTGTGGCCCTTTGCTGTGGGGAAGGAAGATGGAAAGAGAGTGATGGACTTGTGTAAATTCGTCTTACATATTCTCATTAATTTAACCATTTTCTTTTTTTTTCTTACTTTCTTTTTCTTTCCAGTTCCAGTGTCTTCACCATAAATAGCTTGTTCTTGGGTTGCAAATAACAGGGAACTTCCTCCAGAGGCAGAGTTTGTACATACAGCAATTTAGAAAACAGACAATTTAGCTGCGGAGTGCAAATTGCCATGGCTCCCGTGGTCATGCTTCCTGGACAAGGCAGGTGGGGTGGACATTCTTATGAAATCATGGTTGGGCTTTATTGAATTAGCTTTTTTCTTTTTTTTTTTTTTTTTTTTTTTTGCCTTCTGAAAGAATCCCAAATTGAGTTTATTACTTAGTCTAATTGGCGATAGTTCACAAGGACCCCATAAAGTCTCACATAAGTCCTTGTTTCTTGTGTGAGAATGCCTGCGGTGCTGAGGAGCTGAAAGAAAACAAGCCTGGCGTTATAAATAGATGGACAGCAAGCTTTCTCAAAGTTAGAGGTCCAGAAGCCCAGCTTGCAGACTCTGTACAGACAGCCCTCGCGCTGACTCCGTCACCGAGGAAGCCCTGTCGCTGACATCATCATCATGTGGCCTGCAGCACAGAGAATTGGTGAAAGACGTTACATTGTCTTCCTGCCACAGGTAACAGAGAAATACAGATATTTCTATGTGTGAGCCTCTGAGAGGCAAGGACCAATTGTTCTGTCTTAAGATTTGAATATTAAAAAACTTTTCTTTTTCATAGATATATGTATATGGAGGTCAAAGGGAAACTGAGGGCATTGGCTCTCTCCCTTCTACAATGTGGGTCCTAGGGATTGAACTCAGGTCTACCAGGACTGGTGCCCCTAGTTGCTGAGTGATTTCACCAGCACTGCTCAAGGAGGCCAGAAGAGGGCAATGGATCCCCCCAAGATCTGGAGCTATAGACAGCTGTGAGCGGTCATGTGGGTGCCATGAACTGAACCCTGGTCCTCTGCAAGAGCAGGGAGTGAGCCTCTCTGCTGAGCTGCTTCTCTAGACCACGTGAGAATTGTTTCATTTTTGGTTTATTTTATCCTCTTTTTTATTTTATTTTATTTTTTGAGACAGGTTCTCTACATAGGCCTGGCTGTCCTGGGACTCACTACACAGACCAGGCGGGCCTTCAACTCACAGAGATCAGACTGCCTCTGCCTTCCAACTACTGGGTTTCAGAGCTTTGCCCCACTATGCTCAGCTTGAGAATTGTTTTAAAAGGAGGGTAGGAAACATGCTTTCCTGTTTGCAAAGATTCATAGATACTGGTACAAAGCATTGAACTTTAAGAAATGCCTTAGAATTGAATTAAAATGTTTTCAACTGCTTTGAAATTAGCTCTTAATGTGTTTCTACAAACTCGGATGTGTTCCCTTTGTTTTTATGTGGGGTTTTTGTTGTTGTCTTTAATGATTGTTCTATTTGTGTATATAAGTGTGCCGCATGTGTCTGAACGCCTTGTGACTATAGGTGACCTTGGAGGGCAGCAGAGGGTGTGGGCCCCCTGGAGCTAGTTAGAGTCACTTGTTTGGGAGTTGCCACTGGGAACTGAACTCAGGCACTCAGCACCCCTGGAAGGGCAGGAAGCTCTTACCCCTGAGCCATCCTTCTGCCACAGGTTTGATGTGTCTTTGTACCAGTGTGCTATCTGGGCCATCTTGGATATCCAAGCCATTTCCTGTTCTTCCTTTCCTTAGCTACTTCCTTGCCTGGGAATCAAAACGAAAATTTAAACTCTAAGTTTAAACATGAATAGTTAGTCCATAGATTGGCTATTTCAAACGCCTGTGGTACACTATTCTTTAAAATAGTGTGTGGCTATTGTAATATAACACACATACATACTGCTTAAAACTCGCACTGTCTGTGTAAAAACAGTCTAAAGTAATGTGTCTCCCTACATTCTGCCTGGAGTTACTAACCATAGCTTCCTTTCAGTCGTAGCTACAGTCTCTGGATGTTTGGAACCCTCCTTGGTGAGCCTGGTAGAAATGTTCCCTGGGTGTCACAGCTCCTGTTATTGATGTTTGTGGCAGAGCCTGCTAACTCTAACCCCTGCTGAGTCTTTGGAAACCTGGTAGATTGTTAACAAGGTTATCGGGAGTTCATGAACTCTGCTCTGTAGACATGCAAAGTCTTAGAGCTTTGATATGGAATTGGCAGGGAAAGCAGTTTTGTGCTTAAAAAATTAAATTGTGTATGATGGACAAATGCATGAAAGCACGTTAGATTTTAATACGGTTTTTGCTGTATAAATATTGCATTTTTCAAACACACTGTGCTTAGAGAATTGCTACAAAAAGCTTGATTCTGACAGTATGCAAACACTCCCCCCAGCCATTTAAAAGCAGATAACAAACATTCTGTCTATATGTTAATGGAATCAATATAGAGATATTTAGTTTTTTACATGAAGAAAGTGTATGGCAGCAACGCTATGAAAACCAGTCATTTGGAAGTGATCTGGACCTGCCGCCATTAAAGGGTGTATTTGTTACTCACAGACAGTTAAGGAAATATTCAGAGGAACAATTGCTGCATTAGGTGTGCAGCTAAGACACCCAGCGGGATAGTCTGTGATTGCAGTCAGCGTATTTCTCCAGAGGTATTTGGGTATGGAGGCTGAAAGAATTTTCTGGTGGCCACTTTAGCTTCCCTATGCTTATTGCAAGTGACTCCTGCGAAAGCAGGGCAAACAGGAGGAGGTGGAGATGGCTGTGGGAAGCCATGCGTTCACCACAGCTCAGTGCCTTCAAGGGCTCCCTGTGAATCTGAAAAACAGCTCTGGGGAAGGCTCCACCCACCGTCAGAATTCAGCAACAGGGGAGGAAAAGCTCAGAGCATCCCCAAGCGTGGTCATCCCTTCCTTCTGCTAAAGGAACAAGTTTTGACCTCATTCCAGCTATGGGCTGATTCATAGGGTCAGACTCCACCAGCCTGAATAGCTCTCTCCAGGAAAGGGAGGCACTTCCTGGTGGGTGCAGGGCTTCTTTGTGTGGGAAGCTGATTGCCTCCCCCACCACCCATTAGCATTTATTGAGTATTTGGTGAACAGCTGGGCACACCAAAAGGGGGAAGAGCTGATGCTCGCTAGTCTTTCAGGAGTCTTTCCCCTCATTTGTCCAAGGAGACAACTAAAACAGTCTGGGCTACATAGTGAGACCCTGTCTCAAAAACAAAATAAGCTGGACATAGTGGCCCATGTCTATAATCCCATTATTGGGGAGGGTGAGGCACGAGGCAGTTCAAGGTCAGCTTCAGCTACATGGTAAGTTTGAGGCTAGCCTGGGCTACATGAGAGTCTCAAAACGAACAACTCTAAAACCCAGAACCAACCAAACAACAACAACAACAACAACAAAAAGTGTGTGTGTGAGAAAGAGAGAGAGAGAGAGAGCCCTTTAGCTGCTGGTTTTCAGTCACTTTCGTCCTTTTATTTTTGGTCAGCCATCAAAATGTTCCCTCTCCATTGCCTTGCAGCTCCCCATCATCTGTGTGGTACAACCTCAGCCCATGGTCTCCCAACTCAGAGGGCGATGCACATGGCTGACAGAACCCTCCCAGGAAGATCCAGGGTATGCATCTTCCCGGGGTCTGTCCACACAGCCCTGCTGTTTGCACAGCTGGCTTTGTTTCTCTCAGCGGCAGGCAGAGAAGGGAGGCTCCACAGACACTGGGTTTCAGAAAACTTGTCACTGTCTAAACTAGAAGAAATCAGACTAAGGCCCAGAGGTTTCCCACTGCGTTTTTTCAGCGGCCAACATTCTTTTGTTTTCCAGTTTCATCTCAGGTCAGCGGGTGTGGGGGACATTATAGCAATTACTGTATATGTTGCTATTTTAGTTTTGAGATTTGCCTAAGGGAAGCTCCTTCCTAAAGAAATTACTCCCCCCACCCCCTCTTAAAATATTTAAATCTCTTTCTAAATGGAACTATCTGCAGGCTTTCTGGGATCAGAAGTGGTCCATTGTGTTCAGTGGCTGCGTGGCCCACCACCCTTCCTTTGCCTCCCTCAACACCCCTGTGTCTGTTTTTCCAATTTGAAGCAACTGCTCACAGAAATCCCACCACGAAGGAAAACACTGTGAGTCAATACACTTTGGGCCAGGTCCAACGCTCAGATAATGAAGTCAGTGGTACTCATGCAAGAAGGGATTTGCCCCGTGATGGTAATAAATCTATCATTTGTATGTCATAAAGGCAGAATGGCTTGGCTAGAAGTATTCAAAGGCTCTGTTTGGAATTAGCTAAGTGGGCTTCCCTCTGTTTCCATAACCAATATAGTGACTATTCATAGAACTGCTGCACTTAGCTATTAATTACTAGTGAGTAGGCTTCAGCGAGGTCTGAAATAGGGAAGAGCTTTTTATTTGGAGTAAATCTAGGCCCTCATAGGTATTTCCTTGTTGTTTTAGGGGCAAACTAACTAGACGAAATTAGACTCAGGTCCAGAGGTTTCCCACGGCATTCCTAGAGGCCAACATTCTTTCACTTTCAAGTTTCCTCTCTTGTCAGTGGGTGTGGGGACATTAATGACTGTGTAAATGTTGCTATTTAGTTAGGATAGTTTCCCAAGGGAAGTTCTTACCTTAGGTGACTCAAGAAACAGGCCCAGCAATTAACAGTAGAAACATAACTCCATGTGATCAAGGGATGCCGGTCAGCAGAGAAGTGTCCAGAAAACTCGCAATTCCTTGTGCAACACCACTGAGAATGCTTTTTCACAGCAGGCACGCTGTTCATGCGCTGTCTCCAAACTAAGTGGATTCCCAAATCAGATTCTGTGAAGTAGAAACCACATTAAAAATTATATTTAGACCAAAAGTCCCTTTTCCTTCCCACAGGAATTACAATTTTGATCAAATCAATGCTGAACAATATTACTTTTTCTTCCTTGCTACGGTTTGTCTAGAAATGGTTTGTGACAGAAAGTCTTTTTATAACCTTGCTTTCAACATGCATTTATGTTTTAATGATACATTCTCCACCCGTAGAAATGTAATTATAGCCCACAGAAAATCAACACGGTTTAAGCTCTCTCAGTATATTTAGGCTGTCAACAGTGTGCTGTCTGATATCCTGCATGACTCCGCTTCCGCCTTTAATGGCTGGATTGTTTTCTAAAGACAGTCTAATGACACAAAACTCCTAAGCCCTGTTGGACCATTGAACTAAGAATGACCTGAGCAGACAGGGATGCTTTGGCCATCTGTCACTGATGGACGAATTGATCTGGACATGGTGGCTGAGGGCAGAGCGTGCTGATGGTACGGCAGTCGGCTGAGGTGATGATAGCCCTCCTTGATATGTTTGTGAGGGTTTGATACCTCATCGTGTTCTCCCCGGCTATGGAGCCCTGGTGTGGTAAGCAACCTGGCTGAAAAAGCACACTCCATCAGGTCAAAAGGGGACATCCGTCCTCATACATTATTCGCCCTGGTCACCCTTCGGTGTATCTAAGTGAAGTATGAGAAAGAGAGCCCTCCGAAGTTTGTATTTTCAAAACTTTCAAGCATGTAGGAAATCGCTTTCCACCTAGATAGAATGCCTGCTTTGTCTTGCTTCTGCCCGTCGGGACGCTTTCCAAAAGCGAGACACACTCATGGTTAGTGTTTCATATCTGATTGTTGTGTCTCTGAAGTCGAAAGAGCCTGTTTAGAATGTTCTGAGAGCACGGCAAAGGTTAGTGGAGGAATGCTGCTCTCAGGTTCCATGAGAGGTATCGATAAATGAAGTGGTTTGGTTGTACATATAGGCTCCCCTCGCTAAAGCTGAAAGCAGTTCAGTGTATTCCATTGAAGTAAGTGCTCAGTGAGTTCAAGTGGAGGAACACAGCTTTTGTGACAACGCTCACTGCGAGAATGGTTTTTCTCTGTTGGAGAAGCATCTTTTACAGCTGTTCAGGTTGACCAGAAGATAAAGTCTTAAAAGACTCCCTTAGATAGAGTTACATGTGAAGCAATCAATATATTATAAATATGAAAGTCCTGGTTGTAAATGAGTCACCATCTTGAAAGTAGTGAAAAAAATATATATGTGTATATATATGGGAAACAACCTCTTTTTCACCTCTCCCTGTGGTCTCATAAAAATAATTCCAGATAGGTAATATCCCATGCTATTGTCATAGCTATTAGATTCCAGCACTCTGTAAGCATTAATCGTTGATGATATACAAACCATCAGTTTTGGTGTCCTACAAATCAAACCCAGGCTTTTTATGCGCGCTAAGTATACACTCTTAACACAGAGCTATTCCTCCAGCCTCCTTGCCTCTTAGCAGAGTCCAAGATCACACAATATGGAACAGGGTTGGAAAGTTATTCAGCATGCAGGGGGACAAACACCAAGGAGATTAAGAAATAGAATATAAACCCTCAAGGGTACGGTCTGCATAGGGAGGGGAAGAGCCACCGTGCTAGCTTATTTCTAAAACTCACTCAGCAAACATTTGCCAAAAATTTTCTAAAATTCATAGGAATTCTTGCATGGCTTGGGGACTCGACCTACTAGGAGCTCAAGGGAATGAAGGAAGGACAGACAGCAGGCACAGGTAGAGAAAAGCTGAGACCAGGAGGGCCAGGTACACTCTGGTGGAGTGGTGCCCACTATGGCAGGCAACCGGCAACATCAGTGTTCTTATTTGTACAGCCCAGAGGGAGGGCGTGGCTAGTTTCAGGAGAAGGTATTTGTAGGTGAGCGGTCTCAGAATCCTTCCTTCCTTCCTTCTTTCTTCTTTCTTTTTGTTTGTTTGAGACAGGCTGTCTCTACACAGCTGTGCTGGAACATAATATGTAGACAGGCTGGCCTTAAACTCATAGGAATCCACTGCCTCTAACCATGCCCAGTTCTATCTGTCTGTCTATCTATCTATCCATCCATCCATCCATCCATCCATCCATCCATCCATCCATCTATCTATCTATCTATCTATCTGTTTACTTGTTTATTTATTCTGGTTTTTCAGGACAGGATTTCTCTGCGTAGCCCCGGCTGTCCTAGAACTTGCTCTGTAGACCAGGGTAGCTTCAGACTCAGAGCTCTGCCTACCTCTGTCTCCTAAGTGCTGGGATCAAAGGCATGTGACACCATGCCTGGCTGCTGTTTTTTTTTTTTTTTTTTTTTTTACTTTACCCTTAAGTATTCTGCATAAAATATTGTTCCAAATTAAACAATTCCCTTTCAAGTCTCATAGGGATTTGGGATGTAAAAATCTTGTTTATATCTATTATATGGGATAGTAATAGCAAATGTACTCCTTCAAATCAGTGAAAGCAGACACAGGCCTATGAGAGGCAAAACAGACATTAGTATCACGCATCATTATTCTTTTTCATGTACGTAAATACAGAGAGCTATTACTATTATTCAAGTCTTTGAATCCCAAATCAGCACAATTTCTCCTGCTGTCTCCCTTTATAGGAAAGACTTAAATCTTCCAGTACTTGTCAGAGTAGACTTTTACTGCAGTTAATTCTCTTGTCTTCATGAAAGATAACAGCCCTATAATGCTTCTAATTATAGATTATACGTGGATCTCCTCTCTATGATGACGGTGTTTAGACTTAAATTTAGTCTCCACCCTGAAACACTTCATGCCCCATGAAGTATTATCAAGGTGGAACATAGCTGTTGATCTGATGCAGTGATTTCAAAGCAATATGTCCAGTACAGATTGAAGCTGTCCTTAGGCCACACATACGTTCTTAACAAACATCGTCTCTCATACCTCACTGAAATTAGCAGCGAAACTATGACTAATAAAATTGGTTTAGAACCAAAATTCAATAAAAGCAAAGTTAATTATATGCTTGTAAGAGAATAAGCATACAGTTAGATCAATATGCAAATCATGACCTTCAATGCTCTTCACTGTCTTCTTTTAAGCCCTTAGTCTTGCAAAGATTAATTTACTACCCAGAACTTCATTTTGCGAAGCCACCCACACTCAGATTACTAGATTTTTAATTGTTTGTGTGTAAATGATATATTTGTATCCATGCCTGTGCAGCAGTGTCTAAGGCAAATAATGATATCCAGCTTCGGGTTAACAAAGGACCAGAGCAACTTAGGAAACTAAATTCATATAACACTGTTTAGGCACTATGGCTTAACACTACAGGAACTATAAATTAATTACACATTAAAGAGTCTATAATCTAGTGTGGGAAAGATAACCAAGTTTACGGAGGCAGTGTTTGCTGGTTTGTTTTAATATAAAGACCCAGACAAAAAGCAATCGGGTGGAAAGTGGGTGCAGACGATGGAGAAATGTATTGCCTACTTAGGCAGACTTTGCCAAGGAGATGCCATTTGATTAGATCTCGGAGAATGAGTAGAGTTTTCAATGGAGGAGATAAAAAGGCAGGACCAGGAGAAAGAAGTGACAAAAAGCAAAGGACAGTGTATGGTAAGTGTGTAACCAAGGACCAGAACGTGAAATCTGCCACCATGCTGCCCAAATGTTGTAGAATAATCCGGGCATACAGCTCTTGACTTGCGGCATTGGGCTGGTGAACATAATACATGGTAATTATGAAAGTCATTCTTTCATGGGGAACGACAGGCAATAAGCTATGTATACTTGGACATGACTACGGGGTCATCAAGACGGCTCAGCAGGTAAAGGCACTTGACACAAGCCTGAAGACCTGAGGTCAGCCCTTGGAGTCATACGGTAGAAGGAGAGACCGATCCCTCAAAGTTGTTCTCTGGCCTCTGTACGTCTCTGTGGCCCCCACGTGTGCGCGCACACTCACACCATCGAGAAATCAAGAAGTGAAAAAAGAGAAGAGACTGGGAAATACACAAACACCCAATTAAACCCAAATCAAATGCATTTGCCAGTTTAACTACTTCGGTTTCAAAATGTTTATAACCAGTCTAGAGCTCCACCACTCCAGAGGAAGCAGGCTGGGAGGAAGGTCAGAGAAGAGAGAGGCAGTGGTCTTACTTAAGTGAGGGCAAGTATCTTGGTTTTGCAAATTTTCCCAAAATGTATCACCTTGCGACAGGTTGCTAGTAGCTTTACCAGGTTTGTGGCAAATTAGCTTGCTGATAACTGTTGCAGCTGGTTTTTACCGCTTTGTGGCTTCTTTTTCCCACCCTTTAGCCCCCCAGTTTTATCTCCTAACACTAGATTGGAGAGAAACAAGGAGAGAGGGGAGAGGGGGATTGGGAAAATCCCTGAATCTAACTCCTTTCCTTTGGTTTCTTCTTTGACCATGGCTACTAACAAATCACAATCAACTTCCCAAAATGACCAACTCACCTTTCAGGGCCCTCACATTTATGTGTTCCCTGGAGAGTTCCCAGGATTCCAAATGTCACACAATCGCAGAAATTATCTGCAGCTGGCAAAAGCACACTTTACCTAGGGCATGAGGCGAATCGTAGTCGGCTGCTTCGGAAAGTCCTGGGCGGCCTCACATCCCTCAGCTGGGGTTAAAATGAAAACACATCCACATATTTCTGTTTTCTTTCTTTAATTAATTAATTCGATTTACATCTCAGTCACAGGCCTCTTCCTCATCTCCTCCCAGTTCTACCCTCCCTCCAGCATCCCCTATTTCTCAGAATAAGGGAGTCCCCTACCCAGACACCCCAGCTCATCTAGTCACATGAGGACTGTGTCTTCCTCCAAAATTCCAAAATTGTCATTACACTTTGTTAATGACCTTGCTACAAATTTTTGAATGACCTTTTCACAGCTGGTGTTGTCAATGTCTCTTTTTTTCTCCTCCACTTTCCCATCTTCATTGTCTTTCTCCTCCTCCTCCTCCTCCTCCTCTTCCTCCTCCTCCTCATCTTTTTTGAGACATGGTCTCTCTGTGTCACTCTGGCAGGCCTGACCTGGCTAGGAAGACCACACTGCCCACAGCCTCAGGGGTTTGCCTATTTCTGCTTCCTGATTTTGGGGGTTAATGGTATTTGAAACCACATCTGGACGCTGCTAGAGATTAGAGCAGAATTCTAGGTTGGCAAACTGGGTGAAAGTGCTTGCTAAAAAGCTTAATGAGTTGGCTATTATCTCCAGAATCCACTTGCAAAGCAGAGAGCTGACTCCTACACACTGCCCTCTGACCTCCATCCGCATGCTTAGTCACCCTCCTCCCAAAATAAAATAAAATAAAATAAATTTGAAAAGAGAGCAGAATTCCCAAAAGTTTCCAAAGACCTTAAAGCTTTCTGCTTACACTGAGATTACCTGAGGCTTCCTGGAGAGAAGCAGTTCCTATGTTTTTGGTAGTGTGGATACAGCTTGGCCTGGTGGTCCCAATATACATTCTTGCTAATTGGGAGGCTGAGGCAGGATGATCGAAAGTTTAAGATCCACCTGGACTAAATAACAAGTTCAAGACCAGCATGAGCAATATAGTGAGACCTTGTAACCAAACCAAACCAAACCAAACCAAACCAAACCAAACCAAACCAAACCAAGAAGAGGGCTGGGGATGGAGTAAAGCACTTGCTTAGCATGTTCAAGGCCTTAGGGTCAAAGACCTAGTACCAAAGAGGAAGAGAGAGGGAGAGGGAGAAAGAGAAAGAGAGGGAGAGGAAGAAAGAGAGAGACAGAGAGAGGGAGAGGAAGAGAGACGGAAGAGAGGGAGAGGGAGGAAAGAGATGGAGAGGAAGAAAGAGAGAGACAGAGAGGGAGACGAAGAGAAACAGAGAGAGGGAGAGGGAGAGGAAGAAAGAGAGAGACAGAGAGAGGGAGAGGAAGAGAGACAGAGAGAGGGAGAGAGAGGAAGAAAGAGACAGAGAGAGGGAGAGGAAGAGAGACAGAGAGAGGGAGAGGGAGAAAGAGAGGGAGAGGAAGAAAGAGAGAGACAGAGAGAGGGAGAGAGAGGAAGAGAGACAGAGAGAGGGAGAGAGAGGAAGAGAGAGACAGAGAGAGGGAGAGGAAGAGAGACAGAGAGAGGGATAAAGAGAGAGAGAGGAAGAAAGAGAGACAGAGAGAGGAAGAAAGAGAGGGAGGGAGAGGAAGAAAGAGAGGGAGAGGAAGAAAGAGAGAGACAGAGAGATGGGAAAAGAGAGGGAGAGGAAGGCGGGGAAGAGTGGGAGACTGTAAAGATGAAGCTCCCTTTCTGCAGCCTTTCGATCTTGGGCGGCTGAAGAGTGAAGTAGCTTCTTTAATTCCCAGATAACTTGAGAGTCTTTTTCTTGGCTCTTTTCCTTTATTTGCTTTTCTCCATGACTTTTATTTTAAATGAAAGAAAGCATACATTTTGTAGACTAACATTCTGAGGTCATTCGTTTCTCTTCCCATGCCAATTACGTGATCTGTTTCGGTCTTTAAGGCTCTGCGGCTGACTGAAACCCTTTGTGTGTGGAGAAACTCATTTTCAAAGAAAAAAAAAACCGACTGTTTTTGTGAACTTCCTGTTCACTGGCCACGACAGACTTCTTGCTGCCATCCATTTAAGCCCCATTGGCTTGCAGGGTCCTTAGGCACTCTCTGGACCATTGACCAGCTTAATCTTCCGGGTAGATGTGAGTTTTCTGGGACGGTTGTGCGGGGCTTTGTTTCGCGTGACAGAAAGGAACCATGAAAAAACAAAACATTAATTTCGTAACCATGAGCAACTTTTTGAGGGAATTGCTTTCTGCAAACATGAATATGAAGAATACACAGTCCTGATCAGTGAGGATACAACAGCCTCATCTGTGGCATGTGTTGGGCTTCGGAGTGTGGACCTTGGAGTCTAATAAGGATAACCACATAGTATTATAAACTACACCCTGTTGAGAAGACCACGGCAAAGTGTGTGGCTACTTGCTTTGTTTGGACTAGTCAGTTTTGACAGTGGGCCTTGGCGATCAATGGAACTCTGCAGCAAAAATGACGAGGTCTTCCAGGCCGAGAGGATGGCCAATGCTAAGAAGGCCTAGGTCTATTCTGCACGAAATCATACAATGGTAAAAGGCAGAAAAAGAGTCGGTGGATGATTTTTTTTTTAATTCCGGTGTAGCTGGCTGATCCACTCACTGCAACTAAGATTTGATCACGCACATGCTCTGAGTTGGACGGTCCTTCGGCATTACAAATAAGTTGATCAACTTCATGTCTTTATATCATCTGCAGTCAGAACACTGACCGCAGGCTGTATTGCACCAGGGGCCATTGGATGGATCCGGTAAATTACGCTTGGGTTTTGATGCTCTGAAGGGCGTGTTTTACCCTAAACCATACACATCACTTACAAGGAAAGTACCACACTCATACAGTGTCCACGTGGGTCAGAAGAGGACACGGGATCTTCTGGGGCTGCTGTTACAGGTGGTGGTGAGTGACCATGTGGGCGCTGGGAAGTGAACCTGGGTCCTTTGGAAGAGTAATCAGGGTTCTTAACCCTGAAGAGCACTGGAACCATCTTTCTAGCCCCAACCTGTGATTTCTTTTTTTTTTTTTTTTAAACCAGCCTTCTTTGCTTCTGGGCCACATAGTCAACATAAAAAATAAATAAATAAAAGGTACTCATTTTTTTTTTTTTTTTTTACTAAGTATGAAGGAGGGAAATGTACTAACAGTCTTTTTTATGGTCTTGAAAACTGTAGGTTATAAAAAGTGCCATTGTCTCGCGTTACTCAAAGCCTTATGAAATACACTTGGATGTATGGAGGCTGTCGTTCTTCACCACCAGTATCATTCTTTGTTTAAATAGCATTCACATCCAGGTGTGGTGGTGCACACCTTTAATCCCAGAACTCCAGAGGCAGGGGCAGGGGGATCTCTGTGAGTCCAAGGGCAGCTGGTCTACACGGTGAGTCCCAGGCCGGTTAGAGCTACCTGTGCGACCCCACCTCAATAAGGACTTTAAAGACAAAGGAGCGGATGAGATTTACAACATGCCTACCCTGTGCGTGTGGATGCCTACCCTGTGCGTGTGGTGCCTGTCAGTGTGCTGGCCCGGGCCGGGGTGTCTTACAGAGTGGACTAAGTTGAAGGATTAATGATGAAGGGCACAGGCAAGCATGTCAAAAGACAACTCCAGGACACGTGCCAGGAATTGGTCGGCTGTGAGGACAAGCACTCATGGGAACGCTCCTGAAGGTGGGCGGCAATAGTTTTATATGCACAACATTTTGTGTGATGTGCAGTTTGTGCAGTTCGGTTCCTGACCCAGCAGTGTGTGGCAGGAGTCTTCCCATGCCAGCCCGTCCCAGTTCCGTCTCATCCTGAAGGGCCGTGTCACTTCCTGTCCTGTAGGGACTGTGGTCTTTTGGAATCACTGCCTGTGTTAGCCAACAGCTCGGGAAATGGACTTGAAATGGTTTCTGATATCGAAACAGTGTAGAGAACTTTAGCCGTATTCGTTATGTCAACTTAGGTTTTGTTTTGTTTTGTTTTTAATTAGAAAAGACAGGTTGTATAATTAAGCATTTTAGTTATACGTGCCTGGGAGCAATCATTACACATTTGATACCATTTGTATCCTTTATGGCATGGTAGAAACCACCTGCCTCACCTTTACTGTACCCTCCAATCAGCGTTCCACCAGGGTGGGCGGTGTCTTTCCCTTTGCCACCTTAGTGTTTACGCCTGCTGCCCCTAGGAGACAGAAGGTAGCACATCCTCTAGTTGTCAATGTGGTTGGCTCTCTAGCCAGCCTTAATCTAATGTCATTGCATGGTTAGCTTAGATTAGGCTTCCCTGTTTCCATCTTTTGTATTACAAAGTTGAAGTTGGCTGGGATATTGCTCAGTTGGCAGAGGGCCTGGCCAGCAGGAAGAATCCTTGGGTTCGGCCCTCAGCAACATATAAAACCCTGTCATGGTAACATATGTCTGTCATCACAGCACTTGGAAGACGGAGGCAGGAGGATCAGAAGCTCAGGGTCATCCTTCGCTGTGTATCAAGTTCATGACCGATCTGGGCTTGAGGGACCCTCCCACAGAAGAGAAAATGAGTTGCTCTTGTTTGCTAAACTAACTTTCAAGATGAATTGCATCTTTGATGGTTTTCACCTGAGAAAACTTGGTCTTTAAAGTCTCTCTGAACTTTAGCTGGTAGAAGACTCTACCAGATGGCATAGTAAGGGATGCACAGCACCAACTCTATACGCTCCGAATACACGGTAGCCAGTAAGGACTGAGCCTAGGAGCCCTGTGGATGCCGAAGTACGAGCAGTCTTCCGTGAAACGGTGTGGTGTTTCCATAGCCTCCTGCACACCAGAAACCACTGCTAGATTATTCATTGTATCTAATACAAACACCAAAGCTGTTCTGCTGTTCACTGTTTAGAAAATAATGAGAAGACGAAAAAAGTCTATGTGATCAGCAATTTGTCCTGAACGTTTTCAATCTCTTGCTGATTGAATCTGTGGATACAGAGCCTACTTGAAGAGATTTGCAGTGGGTTCTTTTGGGTGAGTATCTTTCCACATTGTGTCTTCAGCCATCTCTTTTCTTGTGAGGTGTGACACGAAGAAGTGAAAAGTAATTGTTTCAAAACAGCAATATTTCTGGGCTTGTGTAAGATATTTCGGGGGGGAAAGAGGCTGTATATAGGCCTACAATAATCGTTAAAGACATGACACATCTGTAATCTCAAATTCACTCCTGTAAATGGAGAACAATTCACAGAAGTTGGAGTATTTTTTTCAAGTAAAGAGAAAATGCTAAGAAGATTTTTAGAACAAATACTTTAAAAATTGTTTTCCCGGTATTTTCAGACAATATTTTGAGACAGAAGTTTAGTAGCAAAAAATTAAAGTTCTCTAAACCTCAGAGATGAGATTTCATCTTCTTTGTTGTCCTAAGAAGTGTTTTGGAAGTGGGTGAGTCCCCCCACAGTGACTGGGTAATCCTGACAGGTTTGAGCCCTGCTCTCAAACACGCCCTTAAAAACTGTGGTTGGTGGCTTTTTCCAAAATAAGAGCAGATTGCGAAAGACTTTAGAGACTTAGGAAACATCTCTTCTCAGTCCTAGTGATGGGATGTTCCAGGGACTGTGTCTTTTGGTTTTCAGCAGAATAAACTGCACCCTTTATCTTATGGCTGTTTATAGACACAGCAATGGGTGGGTATAAAGAAGGAAGGTATATGCAGTGACGAACAGCAGAACCACTGAAATCTGAAAGGCAGGGAGGATTCGATCTTTGGGCTCACCTATAATTTGTGCACCATAGATGTAGGAGGAAGTCAGCAGGGACTCTGTAATGACAGCGCTGTCTATAACAGCAGCATCAAGCAAGACATTGGCATAAATCATTGGCACTTTGCAAAGTGTCACTTCTGTCAACCTTCTAGTGATGTGATCTTTAGTCTCTCAGATCCATAGACTGGCATTTGGATCAGCTAAGCATCTCACATCCTGTCTTGCATATTAAAGCTCATCCAGCCAATACTGCAGTGCTGAAATAATGCACGTTTTAAACAGTTTTCAGCAACTGACCTACGAACTAAGCTTTGTTCTTGATATAGCTTGCAGAATTTCCTGTACTCGGATGCTGATAAAGCTGTTGATTCATTTTAGGAATGTGGGAGGGGACAATGAAGCAGTAATGATTTGTGTATCATGTCACAGGACTTTTATTATTATAAAATTTTTATTTGCAGCTCAAAGGTTGCTTTAGTTTGGGTTAACACTTCGTTCAGGAAACAAACTACTTGCTTTTCTGTTATGTAAATATCATAAGAACAGAAATGATCACATCGACAGATACAATCAATTACACTTGGTCTGAGGAAATAAAATTAACCCACCTACGTGCATAGCAAGACGGGATATTGGTACACCGGATTTTGAGTGAATGTCTGCACTTGGAGTGGTCATTTCTTTTGCCCGAGGGGCTGAACTCCTGAGGAACCTGCATTGATGTTCAGTTCTCAAGTTGAAATGAAAAGCATCTCGGGAGGCAGAGCTGGTTTCCTACCTCCTCTTCAGGTTTTCATCACGTATCCCTGAATGCCGTGTTCTAAGCATCAGGTTTTTGTTTTTATTTTCTGTTGTTATGGGGTGGGGGAGGGAAAGGAAGGGCCTTCAGTGTATCCCTGCTTCTTCTTGCTCTCACCTCTCTTTCTCCCTAAAGCCATGGGGCAGCACGTCCTGAGTAGTGTCCTTTCAGGACAGAGACCACATATAAGGAGGATAGGGGCGTGGGTGAGGGATAAGGAGAAGGAAGTGTCTGGTTATCCCTGGGGGAGCTTCTCAATTCCCCACTTTGTGTGTGTGTGTGTGTGTGTGTGTGTGTGTGTGTGTCTGTATCTGTGTACGTGTGCCATGGCATATGTGTGGAAGTCAGGACAACTTTTAGGGGTCAGTTCTTTCCTACCACAAGTTCTGGGGATCACACTCATGTGGCCAGGCCCTTTGTTTGTTTGACCATATCTTTATATCAGAATGGACACATAGCTATTTACTTACTCTGATTATAATCTATAATAAGTTGTTTATTTTTTTCCTTAAATTGCTCAGGTCCAGGTTAGTTAGTTCCTAAACTATTATGCATGAAGGGATTTAACTAAATGGTGTCAAAAGTCAGGCCACTGTCAAGGCTTTACAATATTTCATTCCAATGGCTTGATGTAGGATGATAGCGCACTTATTTTCAAGATGGCTTCAGATAAGAGATAAGGAGTAGATGGGAAGTTTTTATTATTAAGTGTTGGGAGACATGGTTGGAAAGAAAGTTGGAGCTGAGCAGTGGTGATGCATGCCTTTTAATCCCAGCGCTCATGATGCAGAGGCAGGAGGATCTCTGAGTTGGAGGCCAGACTGGTTTATAGAGTGAGTTCCAGGACAGCCAGAGTACACAGAGAAACCTTTGAAAAACAAACAAACAAATAAAAAACAAACAAAAGAAAGTTAGGAGTATGTGTGGGGATGCCTGGCCTTGAAGTCTAGGCTGCATTTTATAGGCTGAGATTGCTACATCCCTCAGCTTGGGCCCCAGAACCCTGGCTAGGGGCTGTGAGAGAATAAAGACACACACACACACACACACACACACACACACACAGGTGGGCTGTGCATGCTCTGATGGAGTGGCACCAACTGCTGGGACATCCTTAAACATCGGTGCGTTTATTATGCACAGCACAGAGGGAGGGGATTGCTAGTGCTAGTCTGCATAGGAGGTATCTGTAGGCGAGCAGCTTCAGGCCACAAACGGAAGCTGCTGTTGCTAGCTTTGTGCACACTGATCATTCCCTCATCTTTCCTTCACTCCCTGGACCGAAGGAAGACTTTGTCTTTCTGATCTGGACCCAGGGGAAAAGTTTGTTAATTTCCCATAGGTCTAAGGCCATGTCAACAATGCACATTTGCTCTTTACATACTCAGGACTGCCGGGGCGCCTCATGTGCGGCGGCCGTTTTAAGAAATCAGACTCATTCGTCCTGTGTTTCCTAATACATACTGAAATGTTACTGGGAATGAAGCTGGCCATGTGTGGGCAGGGAAACAGTAATGGCTTGCCATTCAGGTAGTTGACTCCAATAGGGGTCAGGGCTGGGGGCGCCAATTGCTTCTCTGTCCCTTCACTGATACACACACTCATTTGCTTTATTACCTCATGGACAGGGATGTTCAAGTAAATTATAGAAGTATTTTAAATGCATTGTATAAAATTAAGTCTGAAGTGGACTGTACAGACTCATTTGCCTTTATAACACTCCATTACTATTAGATTTCAAGCAATGCTAGGAAGCCCGGGAGGAAGCAGAGAAATGTTCTTCATAACCTAATTGTCTCCAAGGATGATCGCATGTGCACGCATAATCTCATTGTCTGTGGCTGGAAAATTATAGGAGAGTGAGAACAATTTTAAAGCCCCGGGCAGGAAATAGTAATAGATCTTAGTCTTTAAACTGGCACAATAAATACTGTCCGGTTTGCATTTCTCCTTCGGAGTTTGTGTTGTTTCGTTAGTCCCCCTTTTTACCGAGATGGCCTCTGGCCCATCCCAACTCCATTTGTTTCTGAGCTCAGGTAAGGGGCTCAGTCGGGCCGACCACCCTCTGGACGGATAATGATTTATTACATAGTCAACTTACTTTGCCCTAAGCCTTGAAGACGGAACTCTAATCCTGTAAAATTCTTTAGTATTTTTATGGCCCTGCTCCTTCCTCTCCCTGCTGCTTTTAGCTCTAGAGCTTTCTCCAGCTGACTCTGAATCAGAATGCTCACCCTGATCATCTGCTGATGATAACTGTCTAGTAGAGATACTCATTGTTCTCATTAAGGCCAGGTCTTATATTTTTGGCTCATTGTATAACTCTTATTTGTTAAGATGGGATGCCACTTGAGGGGAAAAGCCTGGCAACAAGGATAGTTGCACTTATTTTTATTTTTAAAAATTATTTTAGGTGAGTGCCTTGCATGCATGTAGATATATGTGGACCACACATGGGCTGGGTGCCCAGGAAGTCAGAAGTGGGTGTTGGATAACCTAGAACTGGAGTCACGGATGGTTGTGAACCAGCATATGGGTACTGGGACTTGAATCCCAGTTCTCTGCAAAAGCTACAAATGCTCTTAACCTCTAAGCCACCTCTCCATCCCCTATGATTGCATTTAGGAAGTATTCTAGAAGGATTTCACAGCTGGGTATTAATGCACCCCATAACATCTTTTTCTGCCTGCGTTATATTTCCTGTGAAACAGACTGTGATGCAAGCAAGAGAGAAGTATGCCCTGGAGGTAAATGGAGGCCCACAGCAGGTGGCTGGCAGAGCCAGAGGAAAGCCCTGGAGAGCATAGAAAGGAGTTTTTGGATGAACATAGTCTGAGAAGTGGTTGTTTTTCTCTTCCTGCTTTTTCTAGAAAATGGCTCAAGACTTTCACAAGTGATGTGGGTAGTAAGGACAGAAGACATAGTGAGGGAGAAGGAGAGTCAAAAGTCTGTGATTAACGGTGATGAACAGTATCAGGTCAGGGCAGAAGGAAGACTTCATAGGTAAGTTACATTCTCTTTACTTGCCTGTTGACATCTATGAATATCTTTCCCAGACTTAGTTAATAGTTATGCTGGTAACTTTTCGCCACACAGAGAAGAGGTGCCATTTGGCCCTTTACAAGTCCGTGTGTGGGAGAATGGGATAGTCTGATTTTTACACTCTCCTGCAACGATTGCATTCCCTTCATTGCCGGTGTCCCTTGGCATTTTCGCTGTTGTTTCCGCCTACCAAACAAACCATTGTGGGTGATGGCGTTTTAAGTGGGTGCATGATACGTCAGGCAAGAACTATGCATCTTCGTCACTTCCCACCTTGCTAAGCATCGCAGTGTAAGTCTTTGCCAAATGTGGGTGGAAAGGAAAGGGTCATGCGGACATTCTCCGGCTGGCCTTGGACAATGCTGACAGCACACATCAGCCACTCAGCACTTTTCCAAGTAGCAGCTAACGGCCTGCTGTTCAACTTTAACCCAGGAAAAGGAGGTCATCTCAGGAAAGTGAGGCACATCAAAGATTGTGCTGGCGGTCCTCGAGAGAGAAGGTCCTCTCCTGATATTTCCTTTAACTTAGTGTCAGCACCCTCTTTGGGGAGGGAAACGCAAGTGCTTTTGTGTCAAGGCAGGAACTGTGGGTAGATTGATCATGGCAAGCCAAGAGGAGAAAAAGGTTTTCTCTCAAAGAAGGAGGAAGACATAAGCGTTAACATTGTTGATGTGTTCATGGTCTTTTACAAAGATTATCTAACTTAATCCTTACAATAATCAGAGCTACACCTCATTTTTCTCAGGATAAGCCTTTTCCTTCAGGAGATATTGTGGTTAAAAACGCTACTTATTTAAAATTACATCCTGTTTCTGACCTACACTCTTTGATCACTGTTCTGCGTTATAAAATATTCTGTCTGACTTCTGCTTTGTTGGACTCAAAGATGCTGTGCTTCTTCTGCATATCCCTGTTTTGCTATCATTTACCACCATGGTAACAAAAGTAGAAAATGACTGTTCCAGCTTCTTCCCTTGTATAATCAGGGCTACATACATGTTCTTCTCCACAGCCTCGTCACCAAGCCAGACACCCCAGAGGATGGTGGGCTAACGTTCCCCGGCTAAAACCACACCCAAAAGCCTCACACTTGTGACTGTTACCTACAACAAGAAAAGAAAAGCAGATGCTGAGACTTATAACCAAACTTTTTGGGCAGAGTGCAGGGAATCATATGAAAGAAGGGGGAGATAGAAAGACCTGGAGGGGACAGGAGCTCCACAAGGAGAGCAACAGAACCAAAATATCTGGGCCCAGGGGTCTTTTCTGAGACTGACACTCCAACCAAGGACCATGCAAGGAGATAACCTAGAACCCCTGCACAGATGTAGCCCATGGCAGCTCAGTCTTCAAGTGGGTTCCCTAGTAATGGGAACAGGGACTGTCTCTGACATGAACTCAGTGTCTGGCTCTTTGACTCCACCCCCCTGAGGGAGGAGAAGCCTTGCCAGGCCACAGAGGAGGACAATGCAGCCAGTCCTGATGAGACCTTTAAGGCTCCAGTCAGATGGAAGGGGAGGAGGAACTCCCTATCAGTGGACTTAGAGAGGGGCATGGGAGGAGAGGAGAGAGGGAAGGTAGGTTTGGGAGGGAATGAGGGAGGGGGCTACAGCTGGGATACAAAGCGAATAAAATGTAACTAATGTAAAAAAAAAATAAAATCAATGTAAAATAAAAAAAGAAAAGGGATTTTGAAGATGTGATTAAAGCAAGGCTATGGAGGTGGGGAGACTATGCTGGACTGTCAGTGTGAGCCTAGGATAATACAGTCCCTAAGAGGGATGCAGGCAATTCAGAGAAATACCGGAGGAAGGCCACATGGCAATGGCAGGACCACAGGGAAGCACTTTGAGAATGGAAGAAGCCACAAGCCAAAGAACACAGGCGGCTGTGAGACAATGAGACCAGAGCAAGGAGACATGCTCAACTTCTCCAGGAGGAACCGGTGATACCTTGACTTTTGGCCAGTGAAGCTGACCTAAAACTTACAATCTCCAGACTGTAAAAAAGATAAATTCTTAGCATTGTCTTAGTTTGGGTGGGTATAGAGATACTGTCATATACTTAGTGTGTGTTCATGTTTTACAGTTCTTGGGCCCAAGAAGTTCAAGACTAAGATATTTGCAGATCCAGAGCCTGCTGGAAGCCCACTTTCTGATTTGAATGAAGATGCTGTGTTCTCCTTGGTTCCCTCCATTACAGACAGCAAAGAAAGAAGAAGCAGGCCCTCTGACTCTTGTGAAGGTATTGATGCCACCATGAAGGCTTTATGCTAATGGCTGAACTACCTCTAAAGGGTCCCTTTTCTAAATACCATCACTCCGGGATTAAAATTTCAATGTGTAGCCGGGCATGGTGGCATATGCTTGTAATCCCAGAACTCTCGGGGGCAGAGGCAGCGTGGATCTCTGTGAGTTCGAGACCACCCTGGTCTACAAAGTGAGTCCAGGACAGCCAAGGCTACACAGAGAAACTCCTTAAAAAAAAGATTTCGGGGCTGGAGAGATGGCTCAGAGGTTAAGAATACTCACTGTTCTTCCAAAGGTCCTGAGTTCAATTCCCAGCAACCACATGGTGGCTCACAACCATCTATAGTAAGATCTAGTGTGCAGGCAGGATGTTGTATAAATAATAAATAAATCTTTAAAAAAAAAAAAGATTTCAACATTTAATTTTGGGGCCCTGTGTCCACAGCAACCACTAGGTTTGTGGCAATTTGTTGTAGCAGTGATACGGAATGAGTAGTATAACCTAAGCATAGGTCTGTAAGACAACTGTGCAGGGCTATGGAATTGTCATGTAGACAGCACAGGACACTTGATCTTGTCACTGAGTCCTCAAGATAGCCTGTTCTTGGTAAGCAAGTCACCGTTGGCTCTTTCACACCATCCTAGACGCACACACAGGAATGATATTGCTGTTAAGGGAGGCCATGGAAGGAAAGGCATCTTTCATTTACTCTCAGCTGTTTTCAGCTTTGAACGTTGTCTTCTCTTACCTGTGCTTCGGTAGTTACACAGTAACAAGAAGGGAGGATTTGTTTGCTCTTCCTTTGCCATCTTAGGAGAGTGAAAGTAACGAACTTGCTTCTGGTTTGGGGCATTTCTGGTGTGTCTGATACTTGAATGCTGTTTGCAATCAGGAGTTGCAGAGACGTTTCTGGTAAATTCTAGATCTAATTGAAGAGAGTAGTGAGCTATTACAGGATAAGGAGAATGATAATCTCAAAGCAGCGCCTTGGAAAATATACTAAGGCTATAGTGGAAAAAGAGGAATTTTAACAGAGTATTGACTTTTAAGGAACACCTTAGTTCTAACATCAATTCTAGTGGTCAGCTAAGAAGTAGCATGTCATGTTAAAATATTTATGATTGACAGCAGATCTATATTATCAATTGATTTTCAAAGAATAAAATGCATTGTAATTCAGCCAATGGTGAAACTAAATTTTACACCATTTGTTTGAACACTGATGACTCAGACTTTATCCAGGATCATACTATCCTGTGGAAGAACTAACCACAGGAGCCTTTTCTCCATCTTTCTTTCTCTTCCCCCTTTCAGCATTGGGGATTAAACCCAGGACCTTGTGCATGCCAGGTATGTGCTCCGTCACTAGGCTATGGCCCTTTATGTGTTTTTATTTTGAGATGAGGGTTACTAAAGCATCCATGTTGGTCTTTTTTTTTTTTACTTTTATTTGCACTTATTTTATGCTAAATTTATTATTCCCGTGCCATCAGCGTTTGTTTCTTCAATTTCTTCTGAGATACGTTTTTCTTCTGTGCCACCTCCTCTTCTGGCTTTGGAATAATTTGTTCCTTTTCAGTGAGGATCATCTCAGTGTGGCAGGGGGAGCTCATGGATGGGTTAATCCGGCCATGAGCTCCATAAGTTCAATGGTGCATCTTAGGTGCCTTGTTCCCCTGGATATGTTTAATGACTAGAGAATCTACATCTAAACCCTTAAGTGCAGCATTACTTTCTGCATTTTTAAGCGTGTGCTGCAAAAATTCAGCATTCTTTTTTGGCCACCGACCTTGAGTCCAGCCCCACTGTTTGGCCTGGGCGCACCCCCTGACTCCACCATTATACGGCTGGAACGGCACACACTGCTTCTTTAAAGGGACATCTTTCAGATACTTGGTGGCTTTTCGGATTTGCATACCCTTGATGGCCTGGGCAGTTTCCCGGGTGTTCTTAAAGTGAACACAAAGATTTGAACCTCTTGATTTGCATGATTTCGTAGGGTTTTCTGGGTCAAGAGAGTAGCAAACCACCTCCACGGATCACCTCTGGCTGCTTTCAGGAAGAGGCCCATGTTGGTCTTGACCTTGATCTGCAGTCCAGACAGCTCATGCTTCAGCCAGTAGTTGAATCTACAGGCCTGAACCACTAGGTCTCCTGGCTGACAAGGGCCTTTTTTAAAAACACTGTTCCATCTCTCTCTATCTCTCTCTTTTTCTCTCTCTCTCATCTATCCATCTAGCTATCTCCATCTATATTTATCTTCTATCTATCCATCTATCTGTATCACCTAATTATTTAACATCTATCTATATATATATTTTCCATATCTATCTATCTATCACCTCTCTATGTATCTATCTGTTTATCTATCTATCTCTCTATCATCTATTGATCATCTATCTGCCTGGTGTGCAGGGGTAGATGTGGATAGCCCATGCCACAGTGCTTATGGAAGACTGAGTTCTCCCTTCTCATTCTGTGGGTCCCAGAGATGAAGCTAAGGTGGTCAGGCTTGGTAGCAGATGCCTTTACCCACTGGCTCATCTTGGTGGCAAGAGACATTTTCTTTATATTTCTGCCCTTCAATACCATTGGTAGTAAACTCAGGCATTATTGGTTGTGAATTTAATGTTCTATTAGCACTGAAAGCTGAAAAACATTTCATTGTGATCACTGTTAGGAGCCTGAAGAAGCATTTCTCTTTTTTTAGAATTTTATTTTATTTTATTAATTACACTTTATTCACTTTGTTTCCCCCCATAAGCCCCTCCCTCCTCCCCTCCCAGCCCCACCCTCCCTCCCCCTTCTCCGCTCATGCCCCTCCCCAAGTCAACTGATAGGGGAGGTCCTCCTCCCCTTCCTTCTGATCTTAGTCTATCAGATCACATCAGGAGTGGCTGCATTGTCATCTTCTGTGGCCTGGTAAGGCTGCTCCCCACTCAGGGGGAGGTGATCAAAGAGCAGGCCAATCAGTTCATGTCAGAGGCAGTCCCTCTTCCCATTACTATGTAACCCAGTTGGACACTAAACTGCCATGGGCTACATCTGTGCAGGGGTTCTAGGTTATCTCCATGCCTGGTACTTGGTTGGAGTATGAGTCTCTGGGAAGACCCCTGTGTTCAAATTTTCTGGTTCTGTTGCTCTCCTTGTGGGGTTCCTGTCCTCTCCAGATCTTACTATTTCCCACTTCTTACATAAGATTTCATGCACTCTGCCCAACAGTTGGCCATAAGTCTCAGAGTCTGCTTTGATAGTCTGCAGGGCAGAGCCTTTCAGAGGCTCTCTGTGGCAGGTTCCTAGGTTGTTCCTGTTGTCTTCTTCTGATATCCATCCTCTTTGCCTTTCAGGATGGGGATTGAGCATTTTAGTCAGGCTCCTCTCTCTTGATTAGTTTCTTTAGATGTACAGATTTTAGTAGGTTTATCCTATGTTATATGTCTATATGAGTGAGTATATACCGTGTGTGTCTTTCTGCTTCTGGGACAGCTCACTCAGGATGAAGCAAAGGACACTGTTATCAAAACAAAACGATTGCCTACAGATTGGGAAAGAATCTTCACTAACCCTTTATCTGACAGAGGGCTAATATCTAGTATATATAAAGAATTAAAGAAGCTGAAAAGCAGCAAACCAAGTAATCCAATTAAAAAATGGGGAACAGAGCTAAAGAGAGAACTCTCTGTAGAGGAATATCGAATGGCAGAGAAATACTTAAAGAAATGCTCAATGTCATTAGCCATTAGGGAAATGCAAATCAAAAAGACCCTGAGATTTCACCTTACACCCATCAGAATGGCCAAGATGAAAAACTCAAGTGACAACAAATGCTGGAGGGTTGTGTAGAAAGGGGAACCCTTCTCCACTGCTGGTGGGAATGTAAACTTGTACAAGCACTCTGGAAATCAATCTGGTGCTTTCTCAGACAACTAGAAATAGCACTTCCTCAGGATCCAGCCATACCATTCCTAGGCATATATCCAAAAGAGGCTCAAGTACATAATAAGGACATTTGTTCAACCATGTTTATAGCAGCTTTATTTGTAATAGCCAGAAGCTGGAAACAGCCCAGATACCCCTCAACTGAAGAATTGATGCAGAAACTGTGGTACATCTACACAATGGAGTATTATTCTGTAATGAAAAATAAGGAAATCATGAAATTTGCAGGTAAATAGTGGGACCTGGAAAGAAAAAGCATTTCTTTTTGTTTTATGTGTGTGGATGTTTTTTCTACATGTACGTCTGTGAATTGTGTTCATGCGTGGTGCTCGAGGAGGACAAAAAGAATGCCTCACGAGGATTGGAGTTAGATTGTGAGCTGCCAAGTGGGTGTTGGGAATTGAACCCTGTCTTCTCAACGTTTTCTTCACAGCCAGTATTCTTCATAGAGTGACCAGTCTCTCCAGTCCCATTGTAATGAAGTTAAACCGCCATTAGCTTTCCTTTTTCTTTTCTTTTTTTTTAAGATTTATTTTTACTATCTTATACATATGAGTGTTCTACCTGCAGGTAAGTGTGTGCACCACATTTGTGCTTGGTTCTCGAGCAGGTGCTGAGCCGCCACGTGGGTGCTGGGAATCGAACCCAAGTCCTTGTGCTCTTAACTACTTGAGCCAACTCTCCAGCCCAACTTTTCTTTTTTATGTAGACTCGACTGAGTCTATGTTAAACTTCTCTCCCCCTCATCGCCTGCAGAGGATTTAAGTACTAAGGCTGAGCAAAGGAACAGGAGTGTTAGTCTTCGGCAACATCTTAATTTGAAATGTAGCCTGCAAGCACACACATTAACAGTGAGGGCTCTTTTGGAAATTCTGTGCCATCCCCTACACAATTACAGCATCCCAACACAGGCCAAGGCCCAGCTATAGCCCAGGAAGCGCTCTCTTCACCTGACTGGTGTTTATAAGAACAATGCTCAAGGCATCCAGAAGCACAAGCGGAAATGACAAAAGCATTTCTACTAATTGCAGTAAACAGTTCAGGAAACATAAAGCAAGCAAACTGCGTGTGTTCCCGCTAAATGAGTCTCTGCACAATTATTCCTCCTAAAGCACAGTTTACAACTGCGCAGTCACTGACGGTTTAGTTACTCAGTGTTAGGCTGAAAATTTAGAGGCATGAAATTGCAGTCTCTCCAGAAATGTCAGATGAGAAACAGTAGAATATGCAGCATGCGTTAGAGACAGGAAGTGCTAGATAATACGCCAGGCAAAAGTCTGTGGTTTTCTGTTACCTCCTGTGTAGAGCTGACTGTTCCTGGATATGCTATTTTAGGTAGAAATAAAAATTTAAAATCAAACAGATAGCTCCTCATTTACATTTTGGTGCCAGGTTCTGTGCTCACTAGGAATACTCTGTGCTCCAGCACATCTCCTGGACTTCTCCATTCAAAAGTCCTCATCTCTGGCTGGAGTGATGCCTCGAAGATTAGGAGTGCTGGCTGCTCTTGCAGAGGACCAAATTCAGGTCCCAGCACCCATGTCAGGTGGGTCACAACTGCCTGTAACCCCAGCTCCAGGACATCTGATGTGCACACACCCACACAAAGACATACAGAGATTTTTTTTTTCTTTTTTAAGTCAGCGTTGTTCTTTCCTTTTGGTTAGTATTAAGTCTATTGTTATCTTGAGCTTAACATAAAAAAAAGAAAGAAAGATAGAGGAGGGGCTAGAGAGATGACTCAGTGGTTAAGAGTCTGACTGCTCTTGTAGAAAATCTGGGTTCAGTTCCCAGCCCCCCCCCAGGATGACTCCCAACCTCTGTTACTCCAGTTCCAGGGGACCCAGCACCTATTCTGACCTCTGAAGGCTTCTGAATATCTACAGCGCACATACATGCCCTCAGGCACACATATACACACGTGCACATGAAATGAAACAAATACTAAAAATAATGCCAGCGAAAGCTTTATTATTGAATTTGTTTATTTAATTATTTACTTACTTTTTTATTTAACATTTTGAGACAGCTCTGGCTGTTCTAGAATGCACTGTGTGGACCAGAATGGCTATATAGTGAACTCACAGAGATCCACCTGCCTCTGCTTCATCAGTGCTGGGATTAAAAGTGTGTGCTGCTATGCCCAGCCTATCAGTGAATATTTTAAGGCAGAAAGATGGTCATTTGCCTTAAAAATACCTCCACTTCTGAAGTTTACGTGTAACAGATAATGTTACTCATATTTAGGATCGTTCGTGGGGATCGTAACCATCTGTGATTACCAGGCTTACTAAGAAATCGAGAGTACAGTATGGTGGCCTGAAGCTTCAGTTATCGGAGAAGCTGAGCTGGGGGAATAGTTCCAAGCCAGCCTGGATAACAGAGCAGGACCCTGACACAGGAAAAGAAAACATGAAATAGCCGAGAAATAAATGTCATTTTTAAAGGTTGTGGGATTTTTTTTTTTTTTTTGGAGAGATAGTTAAATAACAATCTACATCTTTTATTATTCAGATGATATTTCAAAAAGTTCTAGGAGAAAAATAAGTTATTTAGAAAATCAACCATTTAGGGCTGGAGAGATGGCTTAGTTGTTGGGTGCTCACTGATCTCACAGAGGACCCGAGTTTGGTCCCAAGCACACACAACTGCCCATTACTCCAGCTGCAGGGGATCAGATCCCCTGTTCTGGACTCCTCGGACACTGCTCTACACACCCACACACCCACAGATAGACACACACCTACGTATAATTAAATACTACATCTTTCAGAAAAAGAAAACCAACCACTTGAAGTAAACTTAGAGGTTTTTTTTTTTTTTTTTTTTGAGTGACTAAGTCAATTTTATTTTGAGAGTAATGGTGTATAAAATAATTTAATAAGCACACATGCCTTCTCACATAGTAGAACTTCTGATTTCGAAGCTTGAAAGCATGGTCTCTTTACTGAGTGGATTCAGCACTTCCTGCTGAGATCGTTTCATTGTTAATTGAGCCATCTTACAGTAAGACATGCAGATTAAAGAACATAATTTACCACTCTGTCTTTCAGCTCATGGCTAATTTTAGGGCTATACATATTATTATTTTTTTCAACAGTGTTCAGATGATCAAAGTTCCAGCTGTTGCTCAAGGTTTCTCTGGGGACTTGAGTGATTTAAAATAATGTGCCTAAAATACCAGTTTCCCCACTTCATTTGCCTCAGTGAAGATACTCAAGGCAGAATCTACATTTATCTGGGGGGGGGGAGTTGATGATTTTATATGCCTTTTTAGCTGTGACTAACAGTTATATTTTCAGTAAGATGATGAGAAAAAATATTGTTCGGGTTCACCATTAAGTTTTAAGAAAACTTAAAATTAACATCATGTTCTCTCCCTGTGAAAACAAACTTTCTCGATTTCACCGAGAGGCTCTGACAGCTGACAACTTAACAAGGGTTTGAAGAATGCTCTGACCGCTGGTCCTTTTGAGAAGTTTGTAAGCTTTGCATGTAAATGCAAACACAAATTTTTAAGCCTTTTGATCTTGGAGATTTGATGGAATTCCAAATCTTCAGAGCAAATTCAAGGAGTCTGAGCTCCAACAAGCACACACATGAAAGCACGACAAGTTAACAGTAAACACGTGATTCTGGTGCGAAACAGAATGCTGCGGGTTCGTGTTTTGCGATGAATTCCTAGTCTGAGTCACTGGAAAAGATAGCGTTGGTGAGCTGGGCGGGAGGAAAGAGGTGGTGGGAGTCTTTTGGCCACATTCACATTCATATTCATTTATATGCAAACTGAAAGGACACAGTTCACCCAAGGGCTTCATTTACTATAAGCCTTTCTCTCTTTCTTTTTCTTTTTCTTTCTTTTGACATGGTCTAAGAAGAGTGAAATTCAATTCTAGTCAGACCTGGGTCACCAGGAAGTTGATATCCCAAAGGCCTTTTTGTTCTCCTTGTGTCAAGATCTGAGTGAGCTGCTGGAGCCCAGGAAGTCTCTTGCTAAGCAAGACAATGCCCAGGGCCTGTGGAGTCGCCGAGAAACTCCACCCAGGCACTGTCATTCTGAGAGGTCCTCCATGCATTTCCTCTCCCATTTGGTAACGTAGAAGAAGCTGACCTGGTCATCCCAGGTTCAAGTGTCACTGATTGGCTGATGGTGGACAAGCCAGGGCGTGAAGCTAGTTGACACTTCACTCACCAAGCATCTTGGATTTATTACCCAAATCAATCTTGTACTCCTTTTCCGTGGCCTAGAGTTTAGCAACAGGAGCAAGCAGGGGCACGTCCTCTTGTTTGCATCTGGTGCTGACTATTGGAAAGAGAAAGGTCGTCTATAGCCTTATGCAGGCATCCCATAGTCTAGCACAAGTCCTGGAGAAGGCGAGCGGTTGTAGGGGTACTAGAATATCAGAAACGGAAGTGGAAGAGAAAGGACCACGAGCCTGGTCCTGTTCTCTCCTTCCTTTCTCCCTACCTTCCTTTTGAAAATTTTTCTTTTCTCTCTCTCTCTCTTTGTCATTAAGGAGTAAACTGGTGCTTTCTTTTCTTGCATGTTTCAAATGCTGATTTAAAAAAAAAAACAAAACAAGCAAACAACATTTGGCCACAGAAGTTTCTTCTTTGGAACATTTCCCCATGAACGTATACAAAGTACACAAATCTGAATATGTGAAGCTTGAGGAGTTACCTCAGCGAGAAGCATGGCAACAGGAAGCACATTTCTGTCTATGTGGTACACATCTCCTTGGGCTGCCTTCTGTAGGCCTCAGCGCCTTAACTGAAGGGAAGACTTGTCCCTTCAGTGGTGGGTTAAAAGTGACTAAAAACTCTCTAGCCCCACACTGTATGCTTGTAAAGTATTCTCAGTCTTTTCTTCTGTAGGCTACAATGACCTAGAAAATGTACTTAATAATAAGATCTGCTATCAGTCTGGACCCATGAGCAAAGACTATTGAGGCTTACATAAGAAGTGAGGAAAAAAATTGTGTGTGTGTGTGTGTGTGTGTGTGTGTGTAATGTCTTGAAATTGTTGGAGTTGCCATTGCTTAATCACATAGTAAAAGATGATTCATGTATTTATAAGAAATACACCATTTTTAAGGTGACTTTCCCAGTAATCTTAATTACTTATTCATCCACAAAGACTGATTTGATTGTGTATACTGTGTACACATAGTAGGTTCACTGTGACACACAGTAGGTTTATTGTGTGCTGAGTACTTGCTGAATCCTGGAAATACAATATTTTATTAGGCTTCCATTCTAATTAAAGAACGATGCAAGAGATGGGGGAAAGGCACAATTAAAATAATTATGCAATAATTCCTGAGCAAGGTAAACCTGATGGGCAGTTGGGGCATTCTGCTATAGAAAGTGTGGTTCTGGGACCTGGCGAGGTGGCTCAGCAGGCGAAGCACTTGCCACCAAGCCTGATGACCTGAGTTTTATCCCCAAGAGCAACATGGTAGAAGGAGAGAACCCATTCCTGAAAATTGTCCCTTGACCTCTGCTAATGTGCTCAAATACACCAGACACACAGAGACATACACACACATCCAGTGTGAGACTCTGAAATACCTCAAGAAGTTGACATGTGAGTAAAGACCTGAAGAATGAGACACTGGCCAAGAGAACAGCACTGTCGATCAGGGCCCAAGAAACACGAAGGGTCTGTCTCTCTTCAGCTTCTGCCTTGACTGGTCCTCTCGATGATAACAGTATTGTGAGATACGGCCGCAAAGTCTTTTCAGGAGTCAGATGCAAGCTGACCACCAGACACGTTCGAGAGTCCTGTGGACTTCCTTAGGACAGAATGTCAATTGGATCTTTGCGACTGACAAGAGTGTGTGGAAACGAATGTAGAGCGCCCGACAGTAGCGAACACAGGGAGAGTCAAGACCTGCTCTGTTGACCTCTGGCTCGAGACAGCCTCTGCTAGCATAGACATTTCATGCCTTTACAAGAGTGCTTTGAGGCAGACCTCACAGAGTAGAAATCCTGTAAAGGAAGACATATTCTACCAATTCGTAGAACCGCCGTGCTGGGGTGGCCTCCACACTAATCTGGAAGAAGTGGCATCTTTGTTAGTGGCATTGTACCAGCTAGGCAAAGTCTCGATGTGTTTCCCACGGGCTCGCTGCTTGCCCCGCATCTGCTGCAAAGCTGGGCGGCTGCCTGGAGGTCTCATTTCCAAATTCTAGGTTTCTCTCGTGTTCCCAATGATGTGGATTCATGAGTCTTCCAGCCACCTGTGTGGGCAGGGTGAGCCACGCAATCGTGAATTCACTCCAGTCTGGTTTCTTCCGAGGGCCGCCCTGCTCCTTTCTTTCTCTTAAGGCAAAAGCTGTGGCACAGGCAGAGAAGTCAGTTCATGACTTGGCGTCTTTCAACCCGGAATTCTGCGTTTCTGTGATTTCTAATGCAATAGGTATGTTTAGAAAACCAAGCTCAAACTGCATTGGGAAGGCAGCCAACCCTGGCCATGGCACCTGGTCCCTCAAGAGATAATTTACAAGTGAGGCAAGAAAATCATTGGAAGGGTTATTTTTTGTTTTTTGTTTTTTGAAAGGTGAAAAATGTTTTTATCTTTACAGGCATAATCTGAAGACAGCAGCAGGCAATTTATATGTATAATTCTGCAATTTGCCGTGCAAGTTAAACTCTTTTATCTGGCCTTTGCAGTGATAAAAAGCACACTCCTATAGTGCCTCAATATAACAACAGCATGAAGCAGAAATGGAATAGAGATAGAGAAAACTGTGTAACGCCCTCACGCCGGTGATTTGAGCTGCAATTGCTACATTCCTTTAAGAACAGGAAGGATATGGGGGTGGGGGGGAAGCTGTAATTGGCTACTGGCAAATAGACTTCATCTCTCTGATTTTCTTCAGATTTATTTTGTAAGTGAGTTCAAAGTCCAATTTTAAAATTACAGTTAGTGTTTAACTAAGTAACACGAATCCCTCCTCCCCATTCAGCAAAATGGATGCAGAAGAGAATATTTATAAGCATTTTTTTTTTCTGGATAAAAGGCAAGTTGCTGGAAGCTGACTAACTAGAGCATTCAAGCTGAAAAGCAGGAGTACCAAGGAAGCTGCTGTACAGCGGCGTGCTAACTAAGCCAAGTCTAATTTGGTTGTCAAGTATCAGCATAAATCCTCAAATCATTTCAATATTTATTCACTCTATGTGTAAGAGTGTTTTGCCTGCATTTGTGTCTTTGTCCCACATTCATGCCTGGTGCCCCAGGAGGCCAGAAGAGGGTGTTGGATTTCCTAGAATCGGCATTACAGATGGCTGTGAGATGTAGTGTAGGTGCCAGAAAATGAACCCAGGTCCTGGGGAAGAGCAGCCAGTACTATTAGCTGCTGAGCCATCTCTCCAGCCATATATATATATATATAAAATGTTTTTTTGTGACTTTGAAAGATAATACACATTAAAAGTCCAATCTGGGGTATGTACCATTACTGCAATAGTTTCCTTGCTATATTTATTTATAACCATAACAGCAATATGCTCGTTTTACATTTGTGTATATTTTTTTAGCTAGAGCTAAGAAGTGTTTACCCTTCTTTGAATACCTACTTAATATGATAGCCTATTCTCATGTTAACTATCTTACGATACTATCTTTCAGCATGTAAACACTGCGCCATTAGATCTTTAAGTGGTTTGAGGTGATCAAGTGGACCAGCTGGTACCCAGAGCGGCTCTTCACAGCAACCAGTGCAACAGAGCCTAAGGACGTAAAGGGATTCCGAGGACTTTAGCAACAATTGCTTCCTCAATATCCACCCACTTTTACTTACCTATTTAATGCTGGTAAGTAAAACGAGACTTTGGTCTCTTAAAGACTTAAGAAAATTTCACACCAGGCGTGTTTATAATCATTATTTGAAAAAAACTTACCTGGTAAAGACGTCCCAATCAAAAAATCGATGTGAGGATTTTCCTCTTGGAGGTTGATATTAAATTTGGATTGTATTAGAGTCAACGATATCCATGGTTTTAAAAATTAAATTGTTCAGTGCCCTTCTAGGGGAACTGGTAGGTCCCTCTCTCAGCCACAGAGAGAAGCCACTTGTAAAAGCTTCCACAGAGGGAAGCCACTTGTAAAAGCTTCCGGCTGCTTGGCTTTGCTTCGCCTCTGTCACTAATCTTCCCCGGAAGCTGCTTCTTGACTGCCTATTTCAGGTGCTCTCCTGGTGGCTGTGGAAAAAGAGCATTATCTTTCCTGTATGCTCACCAGTATTCTCGTTATTGCTGGAACACGTCTAGTTTTCCAATTATCTTTACGCAATTATATTGTAATTGTGTGTTTTTCGCTGTGTGGGCTCGCATTATTATGACCATGTGATACAGTCGTAGCTGAACTGGGAGGTACACCGTAATACTAGTCCTCGCTTTAAAAATGGAACTCATTTATTTGCAGAACATTCTTGATTTTCATTTACTTAACTTTCTGTGCATTTGCAGTCAGTTTTTCTCCAATCCTTCCCAAGTTAAACAGATCTCTGTTACTACATTTGAAGAGTTTGGGGAGTCCCTCTGTTTCCACAGTGGTCATCAGGATTGTTTTAGGATATTTTCTGGCTTGTTCTAGAGTGGGCCAGTTGTCCTTTAGGCTGGCCACACTGCCCTCCAGGGCAAGACAACTTTTTTCCATAGTCATCCAGACTTTAGTTTTTTAAGCCAAATGGTCATGGGTTCATCTACTCAGCTGTGTTGTTTCAACAGGAAAACACCTTAGAATGTATAAATGATGGGTATGAACTTGTACAACCACGTTGGAAATCAATCCGGTGCTTTCTCAGACAATTAGGAATAGTGGTGCCGCAAGATCCAGCTATACCACTCCTCTGCATGTATCCAAAAGATATTCAAGTATACAACAAGGACATTTGCTCAACCATATTTATAGCAGCTTTATTTGTAATAGTCAGAAGCTGAAAACAACCCAAATGTCCCTCAGTTGAGGAATGGATACAGAAATTGTGGTACATCTATACAAGGGAACATTACTCATGAAATTTGCAGGCAAATGCTGTGATCTACAAAAGATCATCCTGAGGTATCCCAGAAGCAGAAAGACACACATGGTATCTATTCACTTATAAGTGGATATTAGCCATAGAATATAGGATAATCATACTAAAATCTGTACACCTAAAGAAGCTAATCAAGAAGGAGGACCCTCGTTAAGATGCACAATCTTCATTCAGAAAGTCAAACGGGATGGATATTAGAAGAGGGAGAAAACAGGGAACAGGACAGAAGCCTACCACAGAGGGATTCTGAAAGACTCTACCCAGCAGGATATCAAAGAAGATGCTGAGACTCAGCCAAACTTTGGGCAGAGTGCAGGGAATCATGTGAAAGAAAGGGGAGATAGAAAGACCTGGAAGGGACAGGAGCTCCACAAGGAGAGCAACAGAACCAACAAATCTGGGCACAGTCTCTTGTGAGACTGATATTCCAAACAAGGACCATGCATGGAGATAAGCCTATAATCCCTGTACAGATGTAGCCCGTGGCAGCTCAGTGTCCAAGTGGGTGCCCTAGTAAGGGGAACATGGACTGCTCTGACATGAACTCAGTGACTGGCTCTTTGATCACCTCCCCCTAGCCGCAGTGGTGCAGCCTTGCCAGGCCACAGAGGAAGACAGTGCAGCCAGTCCTGATAGACTAGGGTCAGATGGAAGGGGAGGAAGGAGAAGGGCACAAGGGGAGAAGAGGGGGGGGGGTGTGATTGGGAGGAGATGAGGGAGGGGGCACAGTCGGGATACAAAGTAAATAAATTGTCATAAATAATAAATAAAGAAATTAACAAGATTTGTGGCCTTGTTGGAGTAGGTGTGGCCTTTCTGGAGGAGGCGTGTCACTGTAGGAGTGTGCTTTGAAGTCGCAGAAGCTCAAGTCAGTTCTTTCCCTGCTACCTGCAGATCAAGATGTAGAGCTCTCAGTTCCTTCTCCAGCACCATGTCTGACTGCATGCCTCCACATTTCTGATCATGATAATACTGGAATAAACCTCTGAACTGTAAGCTAGTCCCAATAAAATGTTTTCCTTTCTAACAAAGTAAAAAGATGGGTATGACTGTGTTCTAACAGAATTTTATTCATGGATATTGAAGTTTGACTTTCTCTTATTTTTATCTCATTAAATACTTGTCCTTTGCTTTTTAAAAGCCATTTTAAATTGTAAGAGACAAACCATCTTTACTCCTTGGGCCATGTGAAAAATGGGTGTCAGGCAAAAGTTGGCTTGGGGTACAGTTTGCTGCCTGGTTTTGGGGGTGATCTGCTTCTGTTTTGATTTGGATCCTGAGCTTCCCCAATACTGTCAATACTGTGTGTGTGTGTGTGTGTGTGTGTGTGTGTGTGTGTGTGTGTGTGTGTTTGAGACAGGGTCGCTAGTTTAGGCTGGCCTCAAACTCATCTATGTAGCTGGCACTGAACTTCTGATCTTTACGTTTCTACCCTCTGAATACCCAGCATTATGCGGGCATCAAAGCCAGGGCTTCCTGCCCCCTAGGAAAGCAGTCTGCTGGCTAAACTGTAATTCCAGTCCTGCAGTTTACTTCTTGTTCCTGTTTCACTCACTATTTTGATCCATCATATCATTTTCCGTAACTCTCCCTCACTCCCTGTCTCCCTGCCCCTCTGTCCCTCCCTTCCTTTTCTAGCTAGAACACCCAGGCTGGTCTCCGACTCCACACAACTCTGCCTCAGCCTTCTCAGTGCTGGGATTACCGACGTGTGTTAGTGCCAAGCTTATGTCTTAGATCTCATCTTCCAATAGGATCCTGGGGAAAAAAATAATCAAGATCTTAAATAACTGAAGTTCATTATTTTACTTTCATCCTTCCTTCATAAAATTTATGATTTTGAAGACATTTCTCCATGGTTGGCTAACTCCCACTGTTACTCAGATGAGTGATATCGCCATGATTCTTTTCTTGTTTAAAATAAGGTGTTATCCAGGGCAGTCTTGAGGCTCTTCGAGGATGACCTTGAACTTCTGCCCCTCCTGCATCCTCTTCCCAAGTGATGGAATTTCAGTCCCGCAGTATGTTACCTGGTTCTATAAGGTTGTGGAGACCAGACCCAGGGCTTCATGAGGGTTAGGTCAGCATTGTAACAGCTGAGCTAGATTCCCAGCCTCCAGGGACAGGCTTTCACTTTTTTTTTTTTTTTTTTTGCATTTATTTATTTGTGTATGGTGTGTGTGTTTGTGTGTACGCACATATGAGTGCGCAAAGCACCATGGCATATGTAAGAGGCTTAGGACAACTTAAGGAGCTCGTTCTTGCCTTCCATTATGTGGGTTCCAAGAGATGAAACTCACGTTGTCAGGTTTGGTGGAAGCACCTTCGCCCACTGGCTGCTCACTAGTTAACTTGTTTCTTTTGCGGCTCTGAGGATTGAGCCGTGGACGCTAGACTAGCACTCTGACACTGGGCTAATCCCCAGTCCTAAACTTGTCTGTGTTTACCTCTAAACTCTTTAATATTGTTTTCTTTACCTTGAGGTGGTAAACTTTTACAGTTTAAAAGTTATTTGAATTTAAAATTTATTTATTTATTCATTTATTGCTTTATTTATTTATTCATTTGTCTCTCTGTGTATTCCTGGCTTTCCTGAAACTCACTGGCCTTGAACTCGGAGA
This sequence comes from Meriones unguiculatus, assembly GCF_030254825.1. Taxonomy (NCBI): domain Eukaryota; kingdom Metazoa; phylum Chordata; class Mammalia; order Rodentia; family Muridae; genus Meriones; species Meriones unguiculatus. Next base: position 54,521,901 of record NC_083351.1, read on the forward strand.
TCTGCCTGCCTCTGCCTCCCAAGTGGTGGGATTTATAGGCGTGTGCCACCACCGCCTGGCTGAAAGATTGGTTTTTATTTTTGTTCTTTCTAATTATTCATATGTGTCATGTGCCTGTGCAGGCATGTACATGTCTTCTTTCATCTTTTTTTTCAAAATATGATGTTCACCTTATCTTTTCTGAAGATGACTTTATCCACTATAAACTCAGTTTTCTTTTTTTCTTCATGTATTTTAAGCATACGCACTCAGTGATAACGAGATTGAAAAGGTAATAGAAACTCTGAATTCCATGGGTCGATCTTGCTGACTTGGGCTACTCGTAGGGTGCACACACAGCCTGTCGCTACATTATCACTGTGGCCTGGCTGTATTTCTCAAAAGGAATTTTATAACTCCCACCTAGAATAGGTTTTGTTGCTGGCATTCTGAGAACGAGGAGAGAGAAAAAGAGAGGGGGGTGTACTTATAAAAGTTTTCATATAACCTTATTTTTTGGTAGTATGGTGTCTCTATTCAATTTGCATAGGTCCCATGGATCCTGAATCCTTGTGTTTATCTTCTGCTTAGGAATATAAACATCCTGCCATCTAGTGAGGTCAGGAGCGGCAGTCTAAAGCCTGGAACTGAAGAAGCGATAGTTTTGTGTTAGCCTCTTTGCTTTCAGAGTGTTTTTAAAATTACATTTTTTTTTCTGTTTCAGGAATTTTTCTTGCATATAATGTACTTGAATAAAATCCATCCCCATTTTAACTTTAACTTCTCCTCTTCCTCCTTTTCCCTCCCAACTTCATGTGCTTGTCCTAAGTCCACTGAGTTCATTTAGTGCTGACTGTATGTGCATGGGTGTGGGACCGTTTGTTGTATCCCAGTGTGGAGGTCTGATTAGGAATGGCCCTCATGTGTTGGAATGCTTGGCCACAGGAAGTGGCACTATTAGGAGGTGTGGCCTTGTTGGAGGAGGTGTGTCACTGTGGAGGCGGGGCTTTGAGATCAAGTCTGTTCAAGTCTGGCCAGTGTCACACAGTCTCCTTCTGCTGCCTTCAGAACAAGATGTAGACCTCTGAGCTCCTTCTCCATCACCACGTCTGCCTGCACACTGCCATGATCCCACCATGAGGATAATGGACTAAACTTCTGAACTGTAAGCCAGCCTCAATTAAATGATTTCCTTATAAGAGTTGCCGTGGTCATGGTGTCTCTTCACAGCAAATAAACCCCTAATTAAGACACACGGATAGCCGTATCACTTCCTGGGCTAACTTGGAAGGCTTTTGAAGTAAATGAGGTTGTTTCTTAGAAACCCATGACCACTTTAGGATTTAGCTCTGTTCATCTGCTTTCCAGATTTCACTGTTCTGTGACTTCACCCCTCCTCTTGCTGTTCTGTTACTCTCTTTGTGAGTTGATGTTTTACATTAATGGAGTCAGAGGCAAGAATGAAGATGAAATATTCAATTTGTCATTTTAAACAGGACTAATTTTATGGGAAGAGGTCTCCTCTCATGAAAACATATAAATCCTTTCATATATTTAAGTCAAAACTCACATGGTTTATAAAGTGTCTCCATGGGAGGTATAATCTGTGAATAAACAGCTTTATCCTCTGGAGGTAAGAGCAAGTTTGGCTTCATAAATTTTTGACAGATGACGGGAGTTATGCATCCTAAGGTTTTGTATGTTTGGAATGTGTAGGGTTGGTCTCTGTAGGAGTTGTTCTAAAGTACATTATGTGCTGTTATAGTGTTATGACAATGGTCTTATATTTGTTCGTATTAGATCCAGCTGATCTGACAAAAACACGTAAATAAGAGTGGTTTCAATACTATATAAATGTGTTTATTTCTTATGTAAATAAAGTTGAAAGGTGTGAAGAACAGGGTTTACAGACTCTGATTCCTTGTATGTTGTTTCACCATCTCCGTATGTATGTGGCCCAAGATGGCTTCTTCAGTGCCAACTATGTTTTCACTTCAGTCAACCAGTAGAAGCAAGTGTGTGGTGTGTGTGTGTGTGTGTCTTTCTTCTCTTTAAGGGCACTTTCTAGAAATTCCACTGTTATTGTTACATACATCCCACTGGGCAGAAATTAGTCAGATGACTATATCTTCGTTACAGAGGAGTTTGAAAACTGTAACTACTATTCTAAGTAGCAAGAGCTTGTTCTTTTGTAATGTGGCGCATCTTTCTAAAACACGTGGTCTTGGGAAGTAGAAATAGGACACATGAAGGAATAAAAAGCAGAGAAACACGGGAGAAAAGGTGTAGCGCTTTTGGAAGAGTGCAAGCAAGTCTTCAGAGAAAAGAGGAAGGGAAATGGGTGAGAAAGTCGTGGCCGGGGGTCTGAAGACTGGGTACCACACCCAGTTCCACAACACAAGGTCCCTTACCCGAGTCTCTCTCCTCTCTGAGAATTACTTTTTAATTAATGAGTGTGTTGAGGACCGTGAAGTCCTAGCGAGTGCAAAGATAGGGTGGCCGTAGAATCTGAGGTCAGTCTCAAGTTAAGCTTTAGAGCTTGGGATAAACGTTTGTGTTCTAAACACTGCTTCTGATTTTGGTTTACCTTATAATCAGGATAAAGTTTCTTAATCACTACTTGCCTTGCTTTCTTCATCAGTGAAATGAGCTCTTAAGAATAGACTTAAACTCTAGAATCATACATTACAGTGTCCTGGGGTGATGTCATAAACTAGATGGAAGTGTTGTAGTAACAATTTTGGTTTCTTTGAAAACCACAGAAGGCTATGTTCTCGTTTTAATCCCAGGTGTGGTTATATGGGGCTGTTTCCCAGCAGCTGACTGTGATTAGTCTCATGCTCTAGGAGAGATATGGTTTTGCCATCTGCAGACAGTTTCTGAGACTGTTACAGTCGTAATTCTGGGACTTTTTCAGAGGATATATAAATGCTAGAGCCTTGATAGGGAGGTTGCTGATTGGTTGGTTGGTTATTGGTTGCTGTTGCTGTTGTGGTTGGTCATGATTTGTTAAGTAATTATGCGAAAAGAAGAAGCAAGAAATTAAGACGTCCTGAAAGCAAAGATCAAACTTTCCCCAAGGAGCTCAATATCCCTAATCGTCAGGAAGTAGTCTGATGATAACCTGCCCCCTTGACTTTACTCAGGGATCTCTTTTCTTTCCTCTCTATCCTTTTTCCTCTCATATCTAGAGTTAGGAAGTTGAAAGGATGGAAAAGGGTGGAGAAGGGTAGAAGAAAGAAGAACCTGCAAAGAAGCAAACACTGGTTTCAAAGGGTATTGCAGAATATTATGAATTTGCAAGGGGACAGAATGCTGCTTCATAGCTTTCAAATAGCAGGGGAAATAATAGCTTGAAATACTTCATAGCAGTAGCTCACACTAGGTATTATTTGTTTTTGTTTTCGAGACAAGTTCTCTCTTAGTAGCTCTGGCTGTCCTGGAACTTTCTATGTAGATTTCAATGGCTTCAAGCTCACAGAGATTCCCTCTGCCTCCCAAGTGCTAGGATTGAAGGCGTCATTACCGCTGGCTTCAGACAACATTTTTTTTTTTGATGCCATCTTTTTGTAAAGAGGGTTGTCTGGGGCTATTGCTATTTTAAAATATGAACACACATTTTAAAATACTACCTGGAAATCAGCACAGAACAATGCATAGGGTGTAGGGCTCCATCAGGCTCCCAGGTTTCGGATGCACTGTGTAGACAAGTGTATACGCCTCAATAGGCCATTACTCCAGTTAAGAATCAAGTAAAAACACGGTCTTCTTTTTACTTTGTGTGTGTGTTTAAAAACAGTTCCCAATTTGTCATAATGAGAATGTTTTTTAAATGTCTGGACCCACCGCCCATTTGACAAGCGAGACCGCACGCCTTTAATCCAGCACTCAGGAGGCAGAGGCTGATGAGCCTGCCAAGGCTGCTTTGGTTTAGGAGTGCTCTGAAAAAAAAATTTACTAAAAATTTCCTGGCTGTGACCCAGGAAAATCTGGGTACCTTTGGATTAGATCATCTTTAAGGCGTTATCAAATTGATTGCTAAATGACAACCTCTAAGTCCAGAAGCATTCTCTGAATATGGTTAAAGGCTGACAGCCTGGACCTGAATATTACAGGAAGGAGAAGGCTCAGCTAAGGGTGATATCTCAGACCATGTCATCCCGGTTCTAACGACTCTACAAGGATTGCATGCACAGTGTCCCCTGAATAGTCTTAGATCACAATTTGGCTCATCTTTGGTGAGTATGAATCCTTCCCGTTTTCAAATTTAAAGTTAGGTCAGTTAGGAATAGCTAATCCTCACTGAGGGAGCTGCTTGCTGGGTCGTGAGATGAGTCCCAGCCAAGGGACTGAGCAGAGAGTTGTTCTTGGCAAGCGAACTGGGACTTGGTATATGATTTCATAAAGAACAGTGTCAACCAACCCAGCTTTTAGCATTTGTCAAATGTTCAAGAATGTGTGTGAGATTCAGATTTTTTTTTGCTTCCCGTGGATAAAAGAGCCAAGTGGCTAACCAGAGTCTTTTTTTCTGGAAATGGTTGATAACAAGGTCACGACACTCATGGGTAGGCTTTCTTACAGTGCCTTCCCCAAACTATCAACCACATGAGGCCAAAGTCCTGAGAGCAAACAACCAACCAAAACTCTGAGAAAGTCAACAGCCTCCATGGCCAGATAAGCTGGCTGGTTAGAAGGAGAAAACTGTGTTTATATCAGGAAGCTTGGAATGGTTTAATGAAAGTGTTAACCACAGGCTGCAAATGTGCAGCATTCCTTTGGTTTCTCAGGCATGCAAGAGTCCTTCCTGACTGTGAAAACTTCCGTCTAACAAGATGTCAATTGAATGGTAGACCAGACAGTTGGGTTTTCTTTCTCCAGGTCGTTTGGGTGGATTTGAAGTTCAGCACTAATTCACAAAGTGGGGCACAGCACACTCATCTTCATTTCCATGCTGTATGAACTTCTTCTTCTTATATTGATTCTTCTTTGCCTTCTCCTCCTCCTCCTCTTCTTTTTGTTTTAAATAGTGCCTCTCTACATAGATCTGGCTGTTCTGGAACTCACTATGTAGACCAGGCTGGCCTCAAACTCACAGAGATCCACCTGCTTCTGTGTCCCAAGTGCTGGGCTTAAAGGTGTGCACCTCCATGGCAGACCTATAGCTGCTTTATTTTTGTGTGTGTGTGTGTTTGTTTTACTCTTTGTATCAAACAATCCCGTATTTTTTTATACTAAAGAAAATGGCTTAAAATCTAATCTATCTGCATATATCTTTTGACAATTTTCCTTATATTAGATCACTATGTTAAGTGAAATTAGGCAGACACAAACAAATAGTGCCTGTTTTTCACGTGCAGCACCTAGGTTTAAATTAATGTTGTATGTGTTTATGGGTGTGTGCCAGGGACAACAAAAGCGGAAAGGAGGATGGAGGGAAAAGAGCTGGGGAAGGCTCAGAATGAGAGGCAGGAACTGAATAGGAAAGCAAAAGGGAAAGTAGTTGTTGGGAGAAAGGAGGCCCTAAGAGGTGGGTGGGTGAGGGCAGTGAGGAGCAAATAAGAACAGAGTGAAATTATACATATATGAAAATGTCATAATGAAACACTTTTCTTTGTATACTAACCAAACAGTAATTTAAAAAAATGGGCATAGTGGCACAAGCTTATCATCCCAGCATTTGGGAGGAGGAGGCAGGAAGAATAGATGTTCAAGGTCATTCTCAGGTTCACAGTGAGCTCAACACAAGCCTGAGCCTCATGGACATGCATAAAATAATTAACTTAGAAAACCAGTCATTTTTAAAACAAGGAACACTGTGGGTGGAGGTGATGGCCGAGTCCTCAAAGCACCCGAGAATCGGAGTTCAGGTCCGTACCACTCACGTGAAAGCCAGGTAGAGTGTGTAACGCAGGTATGGGGCACAGAAACAAGAGGATCGCTGGAGTTCCTTGGCCAGCAAGTACAGCTGAATTGATCTCCAGATTCAGCGAGCGAGCCTGCCTGAAAAAGAAGGCAGCAAGTGATGGCCAGTATATGATGTTACCTCTGGCTTTTGCCACACATTTGCATATGTATGTATCTGCACCAACATGCACGTGTACACATACCCATACAAACATGAATATGCATCACACACACACACAGAGGCACACAACACACACACAAGTCATGTTTTGGTAAGAAAAAAAAAACCCGCTGAATTTAGATGGGTTCTTTGTATTCTCTGCTACAGTTCTGATCTTTGTCATTTAACGTCTGTATACTGCACTTTTCTCATCCATAAAGCACTAAAAATATATATATTGGCTGCATATAGTGCCTATCCCATAGCCATGTCCAAACTTTTAGTTTCTTGGTCCCCAGGGATTCGTATATCTTATTCCTTGTGTGTATGCATTGAGTTTATTTTTCTAGACATTTCCTGTTTAGCTTTAGAATGGGCTCTAAAGTACTGCTGGTTATACAAGGACAGCTTCATCGATGGCAGAGTGTGTGTGTGTGTGGGGGGGATAGCTGATGCCTGGCTGGGGTGACAGGCTGGCACTCAGGCCACCCAATGTCTTACCACTCACTGACACGCCTTTAATTCCGGGTTTTCAGAATGGCGGATGAAATTACTTCGTCAGCGATTTGAGGACCCTTTCACACTGGTGCTGCCTCTGCTGCCCTCCCCCACTCCTTACATTTCCAACTTCCTGTCACTACCGACCTTAATAATAACCTCATATACACAACAGTTTGGCAACACAGAGGAATAAATGTTTCCAGGAAAAGAAAGAAATCAGGACATTCTAGGTCCCCTAATGCTCCCAGTCCAAGATACACTGGGGGCTGGAAGTAGTTATGTGCAATTATTGGGCCGTTGAAAGACAGTTCTGTGGAATAAGGGTACGATCTACTCTGATCCTGGAATTTTGCAGGAGAGGAAGAGAGAGGCTTGGTGTCCAGAAAAGCCCTAAGCACGCATAGGGAAAAAGTTGCAATTGGCAGCCAAGGCTAGGTTACTCTGGAGAAGAACACAGGGATGCCTACTGCAGCCGACGTGCCCTTTAAAAGCCAGCTCTTCTGCTACGAATGCTAGGCACCACACTCTGCCAGGATCGGTACCAACTTGGGTTACACATCCCAGGAGACCCACACATGAAAGCCCCGGTGTCTTGGGATTAATCAGGCCCACACCCCCAGACGAGCAGCTCTCTGTTGTGCGTGTTGCTCGGCGATTTGCCTTCTTGGCTTGCTTACAGGGGCCTGCCTGTTTTTCCTCATTCTCTGCTGGGTCTCTAGACAGTGCCGTCTTTGACAGCAAGCTGGATAAATCATCAACTGCATGCTGATGAGCTGGTTCGCCTTCTTCCGTCTAAATCAGGACAGCTGCGGAGTCTGCAAAGGACGGGGAGGCTGCTCTTTTACCTCCCACCTTCCTGTCCTTTGCTTTTATCTGGGAAATTTTCCATTCTCAAGCTCTCCTCTGCTGTGCCCTCAATTTAGGACACTTCCTTTCCTTCATTTTTTTTTTTTTTTTCTGCCAGGAGCATAGCTGTTCCATTGTCCTGACCATTTGTTTTCTTGCGTGTTTTTACTGATCTTATTCTGTTCATTTTTTCATAAGAAAGTAAGCAAGACTGAAAAAAAAAAAGCAGTGTAGACAGTCGATCCACTCCTATTCTCAGACAAGAAGCAATGTTCACAAAGTCAATTTTCACATAAGCTAATAATAAGGAAAAAACCCCAAATCTATTTCCCTAATTTGTTTGGAGAAACACATTCCCCAGCCTTCCTGAGAATGTGCAGATCTCTGTAAGGACACTGCATGCTTTCTTGGCCAGCTTTTAGATGATGATTCTTTGATTCTAAAAGACTTTCAGCAGCGTGTCCCGAGCAGACCTTGAAAATGTTTTCATTTTCTATTTTCCTATAAGTGAAGTTATTATTAAGCTTTGTGCATAACTCGGTAGCTAGTTAATAATTTTAGAGAACCACAAACTTCACAGCTTTTTTAAAAAAGGCTTTATTTATTTTTATTTTATGTACACCAGTGTTTTGCCTGAAGGTATGTCTGTATGATGGTATTGGATTCCCCGGAGCTGGAGTTACAGATGGTTGTAAGCTGCCATGGAGGGGCTGGGAATTGAACCCAGGTCCTCTGGGAAAGTGGACAATGCTCTAAAGTTCTGAGCCTTCCCTCCAGCCCCTTCACATCTTTTTGTTTTGTTTGTTTTTCTGAGACAGGGTTTCTCTGTATAACAGCCATGCTGTCCGGGAACTCAGAGATCCACCTGCCTCTGCCGCCCAAGAGCTGGGATTGAAGGCTTGGGCCACTGTGCCCATCTTCCCTTCACATCTTTTTTTTAAATGATTTATTTATTATGTATACAATGTTCTTTCTGCATGTAAACCTGCACACCAGAAGAGGGCACCAGATCTCACTACAGCCACCATGTGGTTGCTGGGAATTGAACTCAGGACCTCTGGAAGAGTAGCTGGTTCTCTTAACCTCTGAGCCATCTCTCCAGCCCCCCCTTCACATCTTTTTGATAGTGAACATTGTGCAAAAAGTTGTCTTTGGAGAATTCAGATAAGGACTTATTGCAATTTGGACATGATATGAGTTTTTGGTTTTGTTTTGTTTGTTTGTTTGTTTGTTTCAAACTGGAAGCTGCCTTTCTTCAAATTTATCTTCACATTTACTTTAAGAAAGGGTGTAAGAAAAGGTATAGTGCAGCAGCCCAGCAGCCCCCATCTTATTCATTTACTGTTTCGTGTGTAATAGGGAGAAGTAGCTGAGCCATGGAGACAAATACAGAATTTTACCTGCCAATATGAGTCTTGCGATTTGTCAATACTTCAGAACATTGCTCTTGGGGCCAAGCATGTCACATTAGTATACAATGAGGCATCTTTCTCTCCTCAAATATGTTCTGTATCATGACTATGCCCCAGTCAAGGACCCAATCATCAACTTTAAACCCGCAAGGTCACCTGGTCATCTTGTGATTACAGCAGCAGCTTTGCTGCTGGTAATTGTCCTACAGCTGTGGTGGGTCAATGGAAAAATGTTCTTTAAACGCCATAAGCGTCTGATTGTGCAATACTGAAATGAGGCTCATTGATTATTCGCACTGCTGGCTGGCCAAAGCTGGGGAAGTAATTAGGGCTTTTTGTGTGGATTATCCACTGAGAAAAGGTCAAATAACTACAAACAGTGCCAGGAGAGAGGAGCCACCAAGGACCGCAGCATCCGTGATCAGTTAAGAAATGCTAAGGCAAGTCTTAATAATGACGTGCTTATGCCAGGCTCTGCAGAATGTGATCGTCTGTCAAAGAAATCCAATGAAGCATGAGTGATGGCTACTTTTTCCCTAGGAAGCTGGCTTCAGGTCCCTGATGCCCATCAAACAGGTTTGTCAGGGAAACCAGACTGAGAAGAATTTAAAAAGCACGGCTTACCACCTTCTCTTTCCTTAAGTCCAGAATAAAGGACTCATGGCTATCAGCCATTCTTCTTTTCCCTCTCCCCGTCTGCATCACAGAGTATTGTTTTTTTCATTTTTGGGATGAGGTATCCTACCAAATAGGGAATTTTTAAGCTGTTCATTTGCAGACTCAGATTAGGAGCATGAAAAAAAAGAGTTCCCCTGAGCCACAGCAGTTCTGTTCATAGAAATACAAGCCCATGCACAGGGCCTAGGCTTCCATTTTCTCAGGAATCTTTTATGTTTTCTAAGCTTAAGATATTTCTTCTAAATCCACCTCCAATCCCCAGCTCAGTGATGCCTGAAATTCTAAAGTGAACTCTTTTTTGCATCCTCTTAAATGATTGGCTTTTGGGAAACAGGATATTCATGGAAAGCTGACAATTTTACCTCCAAGTACAAAACATTTAAAAGTTAGATTTGAGATGGCATTAGGGAACTGTATCTGGAAAGTAAAACAAGTGTTTGGGGGTGCCCAAGTCAAACATTCCTGGGGTACTTCCTAACTATGTCTGAGATTGCTGATGAGAACACCAACTTTATGAGTTCAAATCCTGGTTTGAGACCATGGGATACTTGGCAAGCCACTTGATCTTTCTCAGTCTTAGTAGAGGAGAGCTGTCTGAGAATGTCTTATCAGAAACCAGTGAAGTGGATGGTCAGCAATGACCTAATGCAGAAAAACAGACGCGCTGACAGCCACCTTCTCTTTCTATATTGTACTTCCATGGCCTCTGAAGAACTGGAGAGATGGTTCAGTGCCAAAAACTCATAAGGACCTAATCCTAACCTAGCCACCAGTGTAAAGAAGCCAAGTGTGACAGTGCTCACCTAGGAGGCAGGGACATATGAATGATGTAACAGCAAGTCGAGTTACATCAGTGAAGTCCAATGTTTGCACATGTACACACACACGCACACACACACACACAAACACATGAGACAGAGAGAGAGAGAGAGAAACAGGGTTGTAACCAATGATCTTCAGAGTATCTTGGGACACACTGGGAGATTCAAAGTTGGGTCCTCTGGTCTCCATTATCTGCCCTTTCTATAATTTTCTTGGGCTTAACTCCAGAGACTATGAAGCTATAGTCATTCATATTTGAATAGGTCTTAAGGAACACCTGCACAGAAGAACCTTAACATTCACTGGTGGGATTTGATAGTAGAGCTTGGGGTGTAGTAACGAGCCATTGGAGAGCAGGCATCCAGATAATTCTCCCAGCAGAGCATCGGCCTTTTCCAGCCCTCGGGATTGGAAGTTCTCTGAAAAGGCAGAGAAAATTGTGATGAAAGGAAAAGAAAACAAAACGCGTTCAGCAAACACATAGCACGAAGTGAAACTCAGATGCATGCCCTGATCCTCAGAAAACAAAGCCTAATTTTAAACGTTGCTGCATTTCTGTTTCAACAGCATTATTTTTTATGTTCTGTAAGTAGCGCTGTCATGAATTCCCCTTCCTCCATCCTCAGTCATTTAGCTAGGGTACTATCTTGTTTCCCCCATTCACCTAGGGTGCACTGTGGAAAGTAAAGCAGAAATGCCCCGTAGCTCTGACAGTTCCATTTTCCAAGGATCCCGGGCCAAGACACCTTTCTACATTGTTACTGCACAAACCTTTATCCCTCAGCCTTGGGAGCAGAAAATGGAAACAATGTGGCTCATATGGTGAGAAGGCCAAAATTTATAATTGCCATGACCCCTATCTTTAAGACTAGAAGTGTACACGGATTAACTTATTTTTATTTTTTGTGTTCACTTATAGAGAAATGAAAAGCTTTGCATTGCTATGGTTTATGGGAAAAGTGATGTCCTAGACAGTTCGGGCAGTTTTTCCCTGACACTGTTGGGCCACAGTAGCTGGAGCTTTGGAAAGTTTCTCTGCAGCCTCCACACCCGTGTGGTCTCTAGGCTGATGGAGAAGGTGAGTGCTTGGGAGCAGCAGAAGCAGAGGAGTGAGGGGAAGAGAGGAGATGTTGAGGGAGCAAACAGAAGATGCCTCATACAGTATTCTGGCCTCCAGACATTCTTTTATTTTTGTTTTTTAGTCAGATTTGTTTCTATAATAATCTTGTTCATATACAGTTTACATGCCATAAAATTATGTTGTTAAGGTGTACAATTAGTGAGTTTTAGTATATCCATAGGGTCTTACAATTATTTTCACTAGAGTTTTAGAACATTTTGATATCCCCAAAAGAAACCTGAACATTAGCAGTAAGTCCTCACTTTTCTTACCACGCCCTTCCCCCATGGCCTGACAACTAGTAATTTACATTTTATTTCTACAAACTTGCTTATTCTCAATATTTTACATAACTGAGATCATGCAAGCTGTGTGTGTGTGTGTGTGTGTGTGTGTGTGAATTGTTCTTTTTGGCTTGGAATAATGAGTGTCTGTACTTTATTCTTTTATAATGTCAAAGAATAATGTATTTATACATATTCAAGTACCACCTTTCCGTGGGTACAGAAAGCTCAGTAAAAGAGCAGGAAGGTGTTCAGCTTTCCATTGCTTCTGCCCTAGCATGGACCCATCCCAGCTTAGAATAGAAATTCAGTCTATGGGCATAAGGTACTGGCAAAATCCGGGCAGTGAAACAGGCCCAGAATGTGACTAAAACCTTTATTCCAAGGAGAGATGCCAATCTCATATCCGGAAGCTACATCAGAGGTCTGATTGGGAAGTGGGGCTGGGGGCCAGGGAGGGCAGAAAGGAAGGACTAGAGGGCTTTCGATAGGTATTCCAGCCTTCCTTTGCTATAGGCAACAAGATGATTCCTTGGTGGGGCTAAATAGACAGTGGGGCCATTGGTGTTGCAACAGAGCAAGTTCTAGAGGAGAAGAGTGACCCTTCTCTAAGACAAGCATTCTCCCCTCAGAGTCTCAACAGTGAGTTTTATGGGGGTCATATAGTTCATGAGTGGTAGCACTTTGAGTCTTCCGGAGGAGGACTGGGTTTACTGTTAAACTGACTATACCAGCTTAACAGCATCTGCTAGTGGCTGGCATCACTAAGGATGATTTACCAGAAACACATCTCTGTACATCTCTCTAATGAATGTGAAAAGAGCCTTCATAATTTCAAACAGTAAGGTCTCTAGACCGAGAGAGCTGTTTGATGCTATGGAACTGGAGTTCAACGAGGGGCCTAGCAGAAAGAAATTTGGGCATGCATAAATTTTGAGAATTGGAGGGATTATCTAAGTGTGTGTGTGTGTGTGTGTGTGTGTGTGTGTGTGTGTGTGTGTTCTTGCATATGCACTTGGAGGCCAGAGGTCAACCTCAGCCAGGCATTGTTACTCAGTAGCCACCTCCCTTGTTCGTGGAGGCAGGGTCTGTCATTGTGACCTGGGGCTGAGCAGGCTAGGCTGGTTGGCTAGTGAGCCATAGAGATTTGCCTGTCAGCCTCCCCAGTGCTGGCATTACAAGCTTTTCAGCAGCTTCTGGGGATCAAACCTAGGTTCTGATGTTTGTACAGCAAGCAGTTTATTGACTTAGCCACTTCCCCAGTGCCCAGCCTCACCCTGTCATTTGCATTCTCTCTGTGTTATGGAAAAAAAAAACAACACCACTGTGTAGGTAATAAGCTGACTCTAGTCACACAACTAGTAAGTGGTGAGTCTTAAATTCAAAGTCTGTACTCTGAATAGGTGGGCTTCGTGACCTAACATCCCCAATAGAAGGTGTGAGCTGCAGATGAGAGCCCTGATCTAAACCACCCAGCCAGGGATGTTCATCCCCTGGGGAGCGCATGGTGTCTAACTGGAGATCTCTGCAGACACCATTCTTAGCTTAATGCTTACGCTGGGAGGAATGTTTATGAGGCCCCTCTCTGGGCAGCAGGAGGTTCTTGATTCGTCTTCCAATAGGCACTATGAGGACAAAGCTTTCAGGAAAACGAGGATGAAATGGGAGATTATTCACTGCCCAGCTTCTCGCTTGTCTGAGGCCTTTCAACTCATTGGACCAGCGCCTCCCCGAGAGGAATAAACACCTGGGAACCTCACCTTATGTTGAAAGTTCTGTCTTACAGGTGGTGGGGAATGAAGCATGCTTGTTTGAACAGCCATTTTTGCCCTCGTTTTGCTTTCTGTATATTTTTGTTGAAACCAAAAAGCTTTTATTCTGAGCAGTAAGTGACCTTGACAAAAGCTGGCTTTACTCAGCAGCAGTTTTGAAGTTGTAGCGGTCAGATGGACACACCTGATTAGTATTTTCTTCACACCCAATTCTCTGCTGTTTATTTTGACTTGCATAGCTTGCTTGCATTAGCTTGTGCTGACTCTCGCTGCCAACAGAGAGCATTCTGCAGTATTTTTTTTTTTTAAACGGCGGCCTTCATACAAAAGTAATTCACGGTATGGAATGAGCCAAGTTAACACACGAAAGACTAAAAGGACCCTTGTTTACTCAAGATTGAACTGCAGGAAGACTTCAAGGCGCTGTTCTTCCAATGTGAAGCAGTGAACCAACCTAAGGCCTGGGCACCATGTCTCGGCTTCAGTCAGGGAGTGCTTCTACAGGAATACTGCATTGTGGGAGAATTTCTTTTTCCTCCTCCCCTCCTCCCCCAGAACCTGTAAGTACAGATCTTGCTGACTAAAACTTGGTTTTCTTTTCACAGGGGAGTTGACTCAGGAATGGAAGAATAACCTGTTTGTTTGGGGGAAATTATCTTGTGAAACTACCATCCTTCTCCCATCAAGGTCAAATACTGTGACAAGTTCTTGGTACCTGGGGGCCACGGGGCTGGGGGTAGGGTGGGAACAAGGTCTGTGCAGCATATCTGAGTATCTGAGCGTATGAATCTGTTCCTCTCTGTGCAATGGTAAATTAGACCCTTGTTCTAAGATTCCTTTTCTTTAGAGAGGCAGTACCTGTAGAGTTCCCACATGTATTTAAAGAACTTTTGTTCCATATGCAAAACACAGAACATAACTTAGAATAAAAATTTCCATTTGTACCCTTATACATCAAGTATGCAAAGACTGGATTCAGTAGCTAACAGAACAAACAATAAGCATCCTTTCAAAGGGGGCCTCACTGGAGCTTGGCTCTTGAAAGAACAGGGTTTCACTGCCAAGACTCTGCTCTGAGCTGCACTCGCCAGGCTACTTCTGAGTTATCGTAGTCATAAGGACTTGCAACAAAACTTTGTGATGATAGAAACAAGCTTCAACTTTCCCTCCCCACGTTTCCCTGCAATGAATTTGCCTACAGCACAACCAGCATTATAAAAAAAGTGTCATAAATGAGAGGAGAGGCTTTTGTAGGGAGCTGGTCCTTGAAGAGTGAAATACATTCATACTTTAGTCAGTCACTGAGTGACTGGTGGCTGGGGTGGTGACGTTTAGACGCTTCAGACTACGTTTGTACAAGAACAAAGATCCACCAAACCGGAAGCAGTCCGATGGGCTCTAAAACATCATCAGTCTCTGGAAATGTTATGTTATTGGGTTGAGGTGATGGTTGTGTATTTCCCATCCCCCCCACATACGGAGGAGGGAGTACAGAAATCACTCGTTCGAAATCATGACAAAAAGCGGCAAACACAAAAACCCTTTCAGTTCCATGCAACATATCTGCCTCTGTTTCATGTCTAATAGTTTGTGAGAATCCAAACGAGAGAAAAGAATATGTTTTTCTCCCAAACTTGCAGGTGCCAACTACTAGACTGTTTTAAAATACTTATAGTTAGGATTTAGTCGTAACATTTTAGAAATTGTTTAACAAAAGTGGCCAACCCCTCTCTTGGCAAAACACAGTTTAGACATCAGAAAGGTCACCCCTCACTTACTGCTAGAAAGAGTCCCGGATGTGTGGGTAGAGAATCCATCCTCTCCTCCAGAAGCCAGTTTGGCTGTCTTATCCGATAGAGCTTCTGTCCAAATCCCATTACCCTAGCCCTTCCAGTTCCCACGGTCTACTTCCTAGTGCTCAGAGCCACCGTGCTGCACTGCTCTCTACCCACACCTGCCTCATGGTAAAATTCTGTGACATCTCCTGACTACCGTTCTCACTGTCATTATCAGAGACAGAGCCTCGCTATGAAGCCTGACTAACTCGGAGTGCTGGAATCACAGGCACGCAGCTTCATACTGGTTCTGGGAAGCCAGCTCTTACTTTTTCTGATCAGAGTGGCAGGGTGGCCTGGGATTTTCAGCACTTCTGCTTTGGCCCCTGGGGTGCCCTGGTTCTGGGTGTGAAGCTATTCTATGCACACCCAGCTGCAACCCGTTCTTCAGGGTCATTAGCGACTGTGTCTGAGAGGTCATCCAGACGCTGGTGTGATATGAGCTTTACAGACCTCCTCCCTGCCTCCATCCTAATGAAGAACATCTTTTTCAGCATGCATAATAAATTACTTATCAAAACAACACTAGGAAGTGGTTATGACTTTATCTTAGCCCTGGAGGAACTGAGATACAGATCTGCCATGTAACTTTCCCAAGGATGCACACACTGAGAAGTAGGTAGGATGCAAGCCAAAAGATTCGATGCACTATGTTGCCATCCATTTCTTCTCTGGTAGGCGCATTTGTAGAGTCCTCATGATGGACCAGTATTATGCTAAATAATTTCACACAGTATTTCATTGCTAAAACTTCCCGTTAGTTTTCTGGTTTTGTTTTGTTTTGTTTTTGAGACAGGGTTTCTCTGTGTAGCCCTGGCTGTCCTGGACTCACTTTGCAGACCAGGCTGGCTTCAAACTCACAGTGATCTTCCTGCCTCTCCCTCCCTGAGTGCTGGGATTATAGGCATGCACCACCGGGCCCGGCTGTCCTATAGTGTTAAGGTCTGTTTTTGTTGTTTTTTTCTTTTGTTTTGTTTTTCCAATTAGCTTCCTTTTCTGTAAAATGAGGTTATGCTACCTATAATCTTGTACTGACCTATTTCTTCGTCACACCTCTAATAGAACCTGAGCGGATGCTCTAAGGACTTGCATCTCATTTCTCCTTTAGAAGCAAGCTGCTGAGAGTTTGTGTTGCTCACTTTGTGTCTCCACCATGGAGTGTTGGAGTCTGGCACCAAGTAAGCACCCACGAAATAGCTGAAGAATGAATACTTATCTTGTTCAGATGGAAAAAAAAAAAAACCAGTGTGATAAGCAAATGCAGATGAAAATCTGGAGCCTGCTTTCTAGTAAGGAAGAGGTTTGTTTCCTTCTCTGGGAATGATGAATATTTTCACAGTGGTCTCCAGCATCCCTGTCCTTGCCTATGCTACCCAGCCAGAGGCACACTTTTTTCTGACTATTGCCACGAAAGAGAAGTCTACTTTCTCTTGAAGGTCTACATCTCATTTAAAAGGTCTATCTAATGTACTTTTTGATTAAGCTTTCCAATTGTAGGTGCCAACAATGGTCAGTCTTTATCTATAAAATAAGAATATCGAATGAATCATGAATATATTCATACAGATCTGGATGGAGCCTCAGAAGTCAGAGTGAAGGACGCTCAGTGATAGCGAGATATTTTAACTCACTGTTACTATTTTATGTGTGTGGGTGTTTTGCCTGCATGTCTGTGCATTGCTTTCATGCTCGGTTGTTCCTTCAGAGGCCAGAAAAGGACATCGAATCCCGTGGGTGCTGGGAATACAACCCTGCTCCTCTGAAAAAGTAGCCAGTGTTCTTAACTGAGCCATCTCTCTAGCCCACTCAGGATACTTCAAGCTATGTGGAAGATCAATAGATCTACAGAACACTAATTCTTCTTGAAAGAAGCATCCTGGATTTTATTTATTTGACAGATAAACTTGAGTTCTGTCTTTGAGAATCTGATGAAACAATGTTATCAGTCTTTCAGGAAAACCATTCTTTCAGTTGTACTGGCTGGGTTTCACCTGTTAATTCATTCCACCAATTAGGCAATTGTTAGATTTTAATAAACTTTCTGGAAACACTGTTTCTACTTAGGCCTGAACTTTAAACAGTTGGAAGAAGGAATAAAAATTTAACAAGTTTTGCATCAAAATCCTGTGAGTCTCAGCCTAACAAAGCCCCAGAGCCGAGTAACATGGCAGGTTTCAGGTGTTCAATCAATGCCCTTCAAATAAATGGATGAAAATCTAAAGTTGTGAAATAGATCAATGAAGATGTGATCACTTACACTCCCTAAAGACTTATCTGCTCTTGTGCCTCTGACTGCTGGCTTTAAGTATGGATTTTGTACTAGGATCAAGGAATAAAAATGTGTGATTTTTCTTTTCAAGTTACTTAGTCCTTCCCCCGCTCTGGGACTGTGCATGCCCCCTCAGCAGCTTGTCGCCTACCCATCACCTATATGGTGAGAGAGAGGGCTTCTGGTTCTTGTATGTTCATAAGTGACAACGGCTAATCCTTAAAAAAATGAAAACCTGCTGGACCACCACAATGCATAGATTTAAACTGTGCTGTAATGTGTTATGACTTAGCATATGTAGCTCCCCCCCCCCGACATCTGTATTCTGATTTGTAGCCTAATAAACCTTCCTGCCGCAGATGGCATGAGCACAGTTGTTCCGAGCTGCGGTGCATCGGCACAGCATTCCTAAACACAAAGCAATAATGTATTCAATTAAGGGAGGAAATAAAGCATCGGGCTGTTTCTTATAATAAATCTTTTACTAAAGCTTCCCACATCATGTGTTTGCTGAGGAAATAATACATGTCACTCAGACTAAGGGTTATTGTAGACTGCTGAGGGAAACATGAAATTCTGGAGGCTTCAGCAGTCCTGGGAAGCCCTGAAACATGGAAAGTGTACAAATTAGAAAAGGATCTAATATGTGACTAATGATACCTCCTGGGAAACCTTCACAACCCATATTTACTGTTATGATCGCTGGGTTCATTTAAGCTCCAGGAGTTGAAAAGCAATACCCTTGTAAGTGAGAAACACCTCTGTGTTCATTAGATGTGGTTGTAATTTAAGCTCTAAAGGCTTTTTCCTTGCTGTCATTCCTCATACTTCTGGAAATGTGGTACTTGAACTTCTAATAAAAGTGGTCCGTATCATGACCATGTAATCTACAGTTCCTGGGAAGCACACTCACACCTCTACATCTGTAGGCGGCTCTGGGAATGAACAGAAACTTAATTCACCCCAGATGGTGCCCAGCAGAAAGTTCTGGAATAAGGCTGCGGGTCTCGGGCTGTTCTAGACTCTCTGGCCCAGGCACGGGTGAGAATTCGGCCCAAAGTCCCAAGCTCCTAATAGTGGAAACTTTTCATCTATTATGCCAAGTTAAAAAAAACAATTGCTGGATTCCAGTAAACCCTAACCCCCAATTTATAAAGGAAAACAGTGGCTATTTAACATTATTTGGACGGATGATTCTGTTTTCATATTATAGACATCTCAAAGAGAAATGTGCTATCTTCGGAATGCATCATTCTGTTGTGCTGTAGGAAAGCTTACATAACAATTTCTTTTTTTAAAAACTATGTACACACGTATGGTTTGGGTCATTGATCACCAGATAGCTTTATAGGTTAACACAATTAGCAGTCTGTTTGTTTCTGATGCTACTGCTTTTTTTGTTTGCTTTTGTTTTGGGTTTTTTATAGAGTCTCATGCAAGTCTGGCTGGTCTTAAACTTTCTATGTAGCTAAGGATGACCTTGAACTCCTGATCCTTCCACTTCACCTCCCAAGAGGAGGGATCAAGGATGTGAGCCCCCTGCTTGGCGCTGATGATACTTTTACTCTGCAGTAATATTCTTATTCACTTAGCTTTAGGTTTTATTAGCCAGTTCCCTGTTCTTCACGAATGGGCGCTTGGTATAGAGTCAGTGTCCTTAGCCCATGTGAACTGCTTATTTTCAGGCTCAGTGAATGGAGAAAGCTCAATCATGAGACAGGATAGTCTACAGCATGCAAAACCAAGTAGGGTAAGACTTTACTCTCATATTTACGTCTTCGTAGTTTCTTTTTCCGTTTCTTTTCTGTTTGTCTCTGAGACCCATGCCTTGCTAGCGTCAGCCGTCTTGGCATGTGACGCACCCCCCCCCCCGGTGTGGGAGGTGGCTGGTCTGCACAGTGGAGGCTTCTCTGGCGTTGCAGCAGCCTGCTCGCAGGACAGGCCTCCGCAGGCACGGGTGTACCTCATGCACTGTGGGGATCTCTGGAGGGACACCATTTCCGATTTTGTCAAGTCAGATACAGAAACCAACCTGTCTAGGCTCAACAGGCATAACTACTCATAAAAAATGCTACTCAATAAGGGCATCTTCAATATTTATTAAGGGACGAATGTGAAAATAGTCATATGAAAGATAGCTTTGACCTTTGAAAGACTACTGTTAGAGACATTGTTCACTGAATATTAAATTATTGATCAGAAATGTATCCATTCAACAGCCTTTTAAAATGTCTCTCCTGACAACCTGATGTGTTTCTCTGTTAAATGCTGGGATATTTTCCATGCATGGAATTATTGCTACTGGTTTGGCTACAAAGAAAAGAACCAAGTTCCCTGCTTTGTGATACTGACCTCTCCTGGGCCCAGTTCCCTGATCTGTGTTCCTTACCCCCATTTCTCTGTGGTGGTTTGTGGAATGGTTGTTGATATGTGAATTTCTGAGTTTGGATGCAAAACTAGTACTCACTAGTATTTTCTGGGGAAGGAGTGAGCCAAAGTAAATGATTCCTTCTGGAAGTCCAAGATGAAACAAACCCTTTCCTCACAGGCTGCTTTTGCCTAGCATTTGATCACTGCAACAGAAACCTAACAACAATGATATGGAATAGCAAAGAAAAATATATGACAACAATGCTGGATGGTGGTGGCACACGCCTTTAATCCCAGCACTTGGGAGGCAGGGGCGGGCGGAGCTCTGGTTCGGGGCCAGCCTCTTCTATATAGTGAGTTCCAGGACACCCAGGGCTACATTGAGAAACTCTGTCTACACACACACACACAGACAAGCACACATGCATGCACACATACACACACACACACACACAAATTTAGAATAAAAATAAGCATAAGGAAAATAGTTTCTATCAATGTATAGACTTAGTCAATGGATGAAGTAGAAAATGTTAGATAATTTTATGGACAGTCACAATACTGTAGTTATGAGTATGAAAGCAATAGTAATGAAATCTCCTGCTTCAGGTCACAGCTTATCCTCTTAGGAGCTATGAAGAAATCCTTTTATTTCCTGATGTTTCTCTGAGTGAGTAGCATATATATATATATATATGCAATCAAAACAAAAAAAACCCAATCCAGACCAAACCAAAACAATAACAAAATATATCTTTTATCTTAGATGTAGTGTAGGTACCTAGCATGCATGTGTGAAGCCCTGGGCTGGATCATGCCTTGGAGAAAGTGATCCGACAAAGATAAAGACACTGACATTTTGTTGTTAAGACTCAGTCCATTATTAGAACTGACTTTGGGGCTAGGGGAATGACTCAGCAGGTAAAGGCCCTTGTGCCCAAGACTGACAACTGGAGTTTGCCCTGGGTCCTATATGACAGAAGGAGGTAACTAACGCCTGTAAGCTGTTCTCTGACCTCCTCACGTACACAATATGTACCCTAAATAAACAAATAAGTCTAACACAATTTTTAAAGTGATTTTATATCATTCTCTTCCACGCAGAAGAGTGGCTCTCAACCTGTGGATTGCTTATCAGATATCCTGTGTGTCAGACATTATTCGTACACTATAATTCATATAACAGTAGCCAAATTATAGTCATGAAGAAGCAATGAAAATAATGTTATGTTTAGGGGTCACCACAACATGAGGGACTGCACTAAAGGGTCACAGCATTAAGAAAGCTGAGAACCACTGCCCTAGCAC
Organism: Meriones unguiculatus; assembly: GCF_030254825.1. NCBI lineage: Eukaryota > Metazoa > Chordata > Mammalia > Rodentia > Muridae > Meriones > Meriones unguiculatus. The sequence continues at coordinate 54,543,161 of NC_083351.1, forward strand.
TAGGAGACTGACAGCAATGACAGCTGATGGCACGCTCCTGTGTGAAAAGGTAATCCGGTGCCTTTTCTCTGAGGAAGAAATGCTTTGGACAGATCTGCCGGAGAGTAGCATCTACGGTGCATCTCTGAACACCGTAGGGGAGAAGATGGCCGTAGATGATTCCTGTACCACTTGACACTGATACATATTGACCTAACAGCTGAAGGGCTCCACTTTGTTGTCCATATTAATGTGGGATTTTAAAGACAACCCCACAGGACACGCTTTGCTAATTTGGGGACTGGATAAATCCAATAAAATGAAAATTTATTCAGAGAAAAGGCCTTGATGAGAAAGGGTCTCAGGAGACCGAACGCTGACTCCAAACCATTGCAGAAGGAGATACAGTCTCCCCAGAGCACAGTGCCTTCTATCTCTACTTTTCCGAAATTATTTTTTATGAACACTTTGTGAATTACACAAGACACCATATCTGCTGTTTTGGGGAATAGAAGGACAGATTTGACAGATGTAGTTATTTGCCAGGAATAACCATGTGAGTTTATAAATATTTTATAAGTGCGGCTTTCAGAAGAGTGACTTTTACTGCCATATTAATGCAACCTTGCAAATTTATAGCCTGGACATTTGTGGGTTATGAATGTCCACTACTGCAGGCTAATGCCAAGAACATGCTTTATGCTTTAAAATTCCGTTTCTCCTCTCTGACCACAGACTTATTGACTGTTCAGATATGTGTAATAACTCAGCAGCATAGGAGGTCTGAGGCTACATCAGTTTTCACTTGCAGTGGCTACACTCACAAACATGCCCATTACAACCTACTTCATGAGACGGAGTATCACACAAAGCAGAAACATAGCTCCAAAAAACGGAAACTGGTAGTAGCTGAGGCAACAGTGGCATGATTCTTTGTCGTCGGCCAGACCCACATAATATGTGGCCAAAAATGACAACCACATGCCACAATACAAAGAAAACTGAAATGACGTGTTTAAGAAAATGGTACCTCATTGTATATTAGATCAGAACTCTCGTGGGTGATGCCATGCATATGAAAGGCCGTGCTGCTGAACATGTTAAATTATCCTTTAGAAGATGTTTATTTCACTTACTTTGTGTACATGTGAGCTCCTGCACAGGTGAGGCCATGTGGGCACACGTGTGGAGGTCAGAGGACAGCTTTCAGGATTAGGTGCCCTTCTTCCGCTCTGTAGCTTCCGGAGGGTCACACTCATGCTTGGGGAGAGCATCCATCCTGGTGAGCCATCTTGCCGGCCTTTCTGAAAGGATTATAGGCACGATACTTACCTTTCAGCAGGAAGTTCATGGAGGGAGAGGCACACTGCAACTCTTTCCTTGTACATTTGAAAGTTGCCTTTTGCACTGGCCATACAGTACGTCAGATTTTGTAGAAACAGCATGTTCCTGGGGCCTGAACAAACTGAGCCTCGGATCTCAGCACGGCCAGCCTCCCTTCACACGCCAAAGGGCTCTTTCTTCAACATGTTATGTATGACCTAGGCAGAATCATTGACTGCAAGTGAAAAGTCAGAGTACTGTTCATCTTCCCTTTCCTAGGTAGCTCTGTTACATCAAACACATCATTTAACTTCTCCAGTTTTTATTCTCATTTTCCTCTTTTGAAAAATGTTAAAAAGTTGTAGTATGTTGTGCAAATTCATTTCTAATTATGATTTTTTCCCATGTGTGTGTATCTGCATGTATCTATATGTGTCTATACCCAACATATGTAGGTATAGATAGCACATTATAAGTTACAATGGTAGTTGTTTTGTTTATTAGTAACCATGGTTTTCATTTCCTAAAATATCAGGGTGCATGGTGGTTAGTGATAATTGCTAACTAGATAGATAGATAGATAGATAGATAGATAGATAGATAGATGGATGGATAGGTAGGTAGATAGATAGATAGATAGATGGATGAATGGATAGGTAGGTAGATAGATAGATAGATAGTTTTGGAATCACCTAGGGAACCAACCCATAGAGATAGTTCTGGAATTACTTAGGAAACCAGCCCATAGACACAACTGTGAGGGATTATCTTGACTAGTTTAATAAATGTGGGACAATCCATCTTAACCCATCATTCCCTCAGTGGAGATTCTGGGCTGTTTAAAATGGACAAAGCAGAGCCAGGAGATGACTCCGCAGGTAAAGGCCTAGCCTAGCAAACCTGACAACCCGAGTTTGGTTCTTGTAGCTTATGTGAAAACTGGAGCAGGTCATGGTGACACACACTTGTAGTCCTAGCACTCAGGAAGACAAAGGCAGACAAATCTCTGTGATTTTGAGGCCAGCTTTGTCTACAAAGTGAGTCCAGGACAGCCAAAGATGCACAGAAACCCTGTCTCGAAAAAAAACAAAAACCAACCAACCAATCAAACAAGCAAAATAAATGTGGGTGCAATGGTGGGCATCTGTAATCTTTGTGCTCCTCCGGAAGAGGAGGGGCAGAGACAACAGGATTACCCGGAAGCTCAAAGGCCAGCTAGGCTGGACTAGGTAATGCAGAAGCAGAAACAACAGGAAAGACACCACTTCAACAAGCAGAGAAGCTAGAACCAGCTCTCTTTGTCTCCTCCCTTCTCCTTCTCTCTTCCCCTCTTTCCACCTTTTTCCTGTCACAGAATACACACACATATATGGAATGCACACACATATATGCACACAAATAAGTTTTAAAAATTGAGAAAGTGGCTGGTCATGGTGGCACCCACCTTTAAGCCCAGCACTTGGAAAGCAGAAGCAGGCAGATCTCTATGAGTTCAAGGCCATCCTGGTCTACAACGCCAATCCAGGACAGCCAGGGCTATTATATAAAGAAACCCTGTCTCAAAACACCAAAAAAAAAAAAAAAAATTGAGAAAGTGAGTGGAGCATTAGCATTAAAAATTTATTATTTTTATTTTTGTGCGTGTATCTGTGTGGGTGTATGCCCCATGTGTGCAGGTGACCACAGAGGCCACCAAAGAGTGTTGGATGCCCTGGGGCTGGAGTTATGGCCAGTTGTGAGCAGGAATCAAATTGGTCTTCTAGAAGAGCAGCCCTAACCGCTGAGCCATCTCTCCATCACTCTCTTCTTCTTCACCATGCATACAATGTGACCAGCAGCCTGAAGCTCCTGGGCTGTATCCCCACCGAGAGCCAAAGCAGATCCTTCCCTCCTTGGGTGCTGGTGTCAGAGACCCATCATTTCTGTCTTGGTGTTTGAAAGAATTCGTGGGGAGTCGATGGAGGGTTCTCTGTTGATACACAAAACTTGTTTTAGTGCAGTCAGGAAGGACCTTCTGAATTACTGAAGCTAAATAAATAAATGAATAATAAATAAATAAATAAAGGTTGTTTATTCCAAAGCTTAATCCTACTGAGGCTCCCAAGCTGATTAATCACTCAGCAGGCACCAAACAGCCCATACTAGCTGATCTTACACATTTTAATGAAATGGACTACACGCTGAAAAATGGTACACACACACACACACACAAACACACACACACAAACAAATCCCACACAGTAATTACACGAGAGAATGCTCTGTTGATGGCCCTGAAGACAACCTACTCTGAAGACTAAGAATCTGTCTAGAGTAAATCCTTCCTCATTCATTTGCTGTTAATCTGAAAGACAGAAGTAGCCAAATGTTAGCGTGGGCCAGGAAAACTTCAGTTTTAAACCTAATCAAATCAATTTCATTTTTCTTATTATCTTAGACTATCACAACTTTAAAGGTCCTTTAAAGCTAGACTAATAACCAGTCACAGTTCATTAACTTCTATATCTCTCGTTAGTTTATTTTCTTCCTTTTCTCTCTTATCCTGAATTTTTTTTATCATCCTGTTAATATAAACATAGGCATGGAAAATAACTAGCTATTCATATTCTAACACAGCCACATTCACATGATAAATGGAACATTATAAAATTGCTAAAATGACATCCTTATTGCACGCTCAATTTACTTAATTTTATGTCTTCCAACTATTAAGTCAGGGGTCACTCATTCTGCAAATTAATGGCTGATATAAATTTGGAGAAAGAAAAAAGCATAATGAAAATAGTTCCCATCCAATGTCTGACCAACTAGTGGGATTTCCTATGAGAAAGTACAGACTTGGTCAAGGGGCGAAGTAGAAAATGCTACATAATGTTATGACAGTCACAATGCTATAGTTATGAGTATGAAGACAGTAGTGATGGAAGCTCCTGCTTTAGGTCACAGCCCATCCTCCTAGGAGCTGTGAAGAAATTCTTTTGTTGCCTTATGCTTCTCTGAGTGAGTAGCAAGATTCGCTTCGAGGATTTACTTCTCTGAAACTATTAATGACTACTTTGAACAGGACAATGCCTTAGGTCATTCCTTTTTCTAATGGGCAGGGTTTATTTGGGACCGCTTTGAAAAGGGGTTCCCAGAATCATCAGTTTCTCCATTCAGTTACCTATCATTCAATCCCAATATTCACGGGCTGGCTGGGACCAAGAGCACAAATGAAGAACTGTTAGCTGGACACGGTGTGATCCCAGTCCTCAGGAAGCTGCAGCAGCAAGATTGCCAGTTCAAGGCCACCCTGGCTACTCAGGGAGAACCAGCATTCATGACCACAACATGCTCTTCAGGGTCCAGCATGAAACCTGGCCTTTTTCTTTTTCTGCTCATGAAGTGGCTTGTTCCCAGGCCTGGTGTCCTCTGGGGAACAGGGAGAACAGCTCCAGGAGGATGCTGACTCCAGCATGGCCTCTTGCTCTGTCTGACAGGACTGCTCAGTGAGCATTTCTTCACCCAAAGAAGCTGTGGCAAGGTGGGAGCTGCAGAAGGAAGGGTGGATGGCTTGGGAGAAGGGAACCTTAATGTGATCAGGGGCAAGCCAGTCCACTCGGGAGACTCAGTTTCATCCTCTCAGTGTCCCCAGATGTCCTTCTCCAGTCCCTCTCCTTGCCTAGATCACACTGGTTTTTTATTTTCATAAAAACAATAACAACAACAACAACACACGTGTCTGATAGTATTTAAAACTCAAACACACACACACAATTTTCTAAGAATTTAATGTGAAATCCAAGGCCGAATATCAGTCTATATTGTTCTTAGTGTTTGGGACACAACAGTGAGAGTAAGGCATCAAAAGTCCTTGCTTTCAAGAACCTTTCCTCATTTTATGCTAGAGTAACAGGATCAAGAACCTTTCCTCATTTTATGCTAGTAAACCAGGATTCTGTTGTTCAGAACTAGGCCAGTTGTGAGCGAAGGAGTAGCTTCTACCCTTCATATCCCAGGCCCCACATAATGCAGTGCGGTAAGGGCCCAACCGCAACAGACTCCGTCATTCAAAGGAGGCTCAGGAGATGAATCACAGTTGATGGTGCCTCCAATTCCAAGGCTTAGTCAAGTAAGACTGCTCATCTTCCTCTACTCTGCAAGTGTGCTGTGTTTCTTAATGAGGCCGAGTTTCTCCTAGGACTTAATGCAAGCTTATTGTCCTCTGAAATTCTTCTAAGTGGAAAAGCGTTTTATGATTCTCTGTGCTCTCTCCTCTATCCTCTGATAGACCCCATTTTCAATAAAATGCAGCTTCTTTGTAAGTAGGTAGCTCAAGAATGTGTGTGTGTACACGAATGTTTGAATGTGTATATGCTTATGTCTTCATTACAGGTGTCCTTGGAGGCCAGGGGAGAGTGTTGAGGCTCACCCTCTATCATTCTTCCCCTTATCCTTCAAGGCAGGGTCTCTCTGGACTTGGAACTTGCCTTTTCCAACTAGGGTGGTACCCAATAAAGCTTTAAGAATCCTCTTGTTTCTGCCCTTCATATTATCAAACCCAGGGAGCCTCCTTTCTCTGCCTTCCACGTTGCTAGAAGTGTAAGTACAGGCACCCAGCTTATGGCGTAGGTTCTGGGGGACCCACTGAGTCATCTTCCCAGCTGTTGTAACTAGGCAGTGGTGTGCCCTGCATTCTTTAACGCTGGTACTTTAACCAAAGGAAGACTTTGACATTTCTGTAGGCCGAAGGCACTGGGGTCCTTGTAACAATACACATTCACTTGGGACTGCACCTGCTCCCACAAGGTAGCTTTTTAGCCTGCTGTAAGCTAATCTCTTTCAGACCACACATTCCCGATGACACTTTCTGTGTCCCTGAGCGCTTCCTGAACAACACACTGTCCACAGCCGTGTGGATTATGAAAACATTTATTCTCATGGTTTTTGGGGAACCATGTTTGACTAAAGCTAGATTAAAGATTATCTAGGACGACTCCACACACATGCAGCAAGTGTCTTCCAGCTGCAGAACAATGCCATGTGTCTGCCATCACCTGCAGCCAAGCCCAGGTTTATTCACGCGTTACAAAGTCACGCCGCTCATAGTACTTAAGGAATCTGTGGGCCACCTTTGCAACCTAAGCCTTTCCCCCCTTACTTCCATCTATCCTATCATCTTGATCATCCTACTGAGGGGAACTGACTTTATTAGCCATATGATTGGTTGCCTTACCAGTTATGGCTGGATTTCTCATTATATCCCCGATCAAGATTTTGAAAATTTACTAATAATACTATGTATTTGGTCCAATAGTTATGCAGTGTTTCATTAAACTTATTTTCTTTGGATCTAATGGGTAAGTTTAATTCTTTATAGCTTGTGTTTGAGAATTGTATTTAAAAAATGATTAGCAACTAATCCCATGCTGAGTTGAAACTGTCAGTTTTTGTCTGGGGAGAACCCCTTTGGAGAGTAACTTTTTTTTTAACATCCTTTGCTTTCCATTAGGGCACTAACATTTTCCATAAGACTTACCCTGCCATTAAGACAAACATTTAATATAATTATAAATTAAAAGAGTAAATGAACATAGAGAGATATCTCAGTGGCTAAGAGCTCTTACCGTTCTGACAGAAGACCCGACGTTAGTTCCCAGCACCCACATCGGGGTGCTCACAACGGCCTGCAGCTCCAGCTCCAGAGGGATGCCTTTAGTCTCTGTGGGTGCCTGCACGCATGTGCACATAGCTACTCACCCTACACACAACACACATAATTAAAATAATAAGGTAAAATATTTAAGAAAATATTTTAGTACAGTAGTGCTAAGTCACCCGAAACCTAAAAAAAAAAAAAAAAAAAAAAAAAAAAATTCTCTACATTGGGATTAGTGGGTCTAGAGAAGGAGAGAATTTAAGAGAGGCATAGGTGGAGAGTGGGAAACGGAATTACATTTTAAGGAAATCATCTCCTTATAGCTTCTGTGTTCTTATATCCATCAAAGGGGTCATTTATTTCTCTCATAAAGCTGTAACGATGGCATAGTTGCACATAATGGTTTGTAATTTCTTTTGGTCAGCAAGGAGAAAAATGAAAGAGGTAAACCACCGCACGGGCCCAGCAACGTCCACCTAATACGTCTTAACAGCCCCTGAGATGGCAATCCTAAATGATCCTGCTTGCTGAAAGCCACGGTGCTATTGAGCTGATGAGTTTCCAGTCACAAGTGGAATACAAATAATGAGGTGATTTCTTCTGCCCCGCGTAACTGAAATACTAGCCACTGCTCTCTGCAATGGGTAGCCTGACCTGTAATAAAATCATCACCCAGACAGACCTGGAATAGGACCATCATCATCCCCGTTCTAATCACATTTAAAAACATACACTTATAAGCCGAACGCTTAAGCCAAAGCTTCAAACTCTCAAACGCATATCTTGCTGCTTCAAGATGGTTTCTCCTCTTAAACTGATGAAGTTCTCTTCAAATAAATAATCCTACTTAAAAAGTTTTGTTTTTGTCCTGAACTAGATGCCCTTGAGTGTGAATTTTTCCTACATGTTGACTTTATTTTATTTTTCTTTATTAGGAACTTCCTAAAGAAAAAGTGGTCCTCCTAAATCTCGTATTAAAGACAATAGAGTTTTTATCAAGAGAAACAACTTTTTGTTTTAAATTAAGATATAGTCTTACGCCCGTGTTGCTAAGAACTACATATAAAAAAATTTAAAACTGAGAACAACTGAACTACTTGAAGTAAATTCTTTGTGAATTTGGTCACAGTGTAAGGACACACCCTGACACTATCTGATGCCACTGGTCTAGAACGGTCCATTGTTCCCTCATTATCCTTCTTATTTCATCTACTGCCAGATTTTTTAAGGCACTACCATGGAGCTGACTTTCCTTCATGCTCACTCCCAAGTTCGGAAGTAGTAACCATTTATTTTCTTTCCGACCAAATAAGTGGCAGATTCAAGGCTATGTGTAGGAATCACATCTAATCTCTACCTTCATTTTCGCATAATAATCTAAGACATGAGGTCAACCCTGGCTCCCCTCCCAGAGTCTTGCTTTGTCTAGAGTCAGCTGAAGCCTTTTCACTGACGACACTGAGTGTTTTATATGCCACAAGGACAAAGAGTTTCTCATTTTATGTAGACAAAAGTCTCAAGGTTTTTAACTTACTATTTTATGTGTATGAGTAATTTGCCTGCATGCATGTTTGCATGCACATGTATGTCTGGAGGCCTCAGAGACCAGAAGAGGATGTCAGAGCCCCTGGAACTGGAACTGAGGATGGTTGTGAGCCATGATAAGGGTGTTGGAAATTGAGCCTACATCATCTCTCTAGTTCAGATGTCAAGATCAGTTTGTTTGTTTTTTGAGACAGGCTGTCTCTATTATGTAGCTCTGCCTGTCCTGAAATTCACTATAGATCAGTCTGGCTTTGAACTCACAGAGATCTGTCTGCTTCTGCTCCCTGAGTCCTGGGATTAAAGGCATGAGCCACCTCCAGAGCAGATACCACGGTTTTAATGCATTGGAAGAGTCTGTGTCATTTTAATGTGGAAGGCCTATGGGAGAGTTAGTATCTACTTGACAGGACCTAGAATCCCCTAGGAGATAAGCCACCTTCATTGCGATAAGCTCCATCCCATAGTCTGAGGACTGAATGGGAAGGAGAAAGGAAGCCCACTGCATTCATCCTCCTCTGCCTCTTGACTGCTGATATGATATGACCCGTTGCCCCTTGCTCCTGCTGCCATGACTTCCAGCCCACAGTGGGCTGCACTCTGGAACTGTGAGCACAAATAAGCCCTTTCGTCTGTAGGCAGCTTCTGTCAGAATGTTTTGTTACTGATAATTAACTGTTATCAGTAGCAGCCCGATATTGGGCCAGACCTCTGCAATTTAGATTCAACAACTATTCATTAGGAATCCTTTATGCAAAACTTTGTACAAAATGTTAACGTTAATCTTCAAAACAGTATTGTTGTGTATTATCACAGCCAGTTCTCAGAGAGGGAGGTTGAGCTAAGAGATTGGAAAACATCTGCCTTGAGCTTTATGACTGGTCAGAGAGGAGCCAGAATTTGAATAACAGTTCCCTGAATTCACAGCTTGTGTTCTTTCACCTTTACTATAGCTCTACTATACATTCATCATAATCCTGCTTGGGCCCAGTCCAGACCTTTCTGTGGTTTTCTTAGGTGATTGCCATACCAGGATGATTCTGGATACAAACTTCTTAGAAGTATCCCATCCTTTTTGAAAGCTAGGCCATTCTGTTAGTTTTAAAAGGTGCTTGTAATGCAATCCCCATCAAAATTCCAATGCAATTTCTCACAGATCTTGAAAGGACCATTTATAGCTTCATATGGAAACACAAAAACCAAGGATAGCAAAAAATAACTCTAAATAATAAAAGAACTAGCCTTCAATCCTAGCACTCAGGGAGGCCGAGGCAGGTGGATCGCTGTGCATTCGAGGACAGCCTGGTCTACAAATTGAATCCAGGACAGCCGAGGCTACACAGAGAATCCCCACCTCCCCACCCTCGAAAAAAAAAAAAAAGCTGCAGGAGGTGCCACAATTCCCTTATTTCAAGTTGTACTGCAAAGCTATAGTAATAAAAACAACATGGTGTTGGCATAAAAGCAGACACATTGATCAACTGAATTGAGTTAAACATCCAGACATAAACCCACCAGGCAACATTTGCATCTGCAGTACAGAGTATTACAGGTGTGAAATCCTGAGTTTAGAGAGCCCAAATCATTTGAAATGCATAGAGCACATGTCTGCTCCAGGAAGCCATGGGCTAAAGCTAGCCTTCCCTTTGGTGTGCGGCCAGATGCTCCCTGCACCTCCCATAGTTGTTCGTGGCACATATATCCTTCAAAAGACAGTCTGGACAAAGCCAGTCAGTGCATCTCCTCACCAAGATGTGTAGTAATTGTGATCCATAGAGAGTTGTGTCCCAACACTTAGTTTCTAGAATCTCAAAAACCTTAGGGCTTGTTTTTAATTTGATACAGTGCAGAGTGTATCAATAATGTATCAAATAAAAGAGCCCTTATGCCCCTCTCTTGGGAGGTCCTACCCTGTGCTTTGGTCATGTATCTTCATTAGGTTTCCAACAGGGTTAGCCAACCCAAGCTTTAGAGCTACAAACCACCCCTTATCAGACACAGCTAGAGCGAGTCTCATTTTAGCCTTCTCCACCTTATTACATAGAGGCTGGCTATGGTAGGAGAATAATATTCTGGTCTCAAGGCCTGATCCTGCCACCGACTACACTGGCCTTCAGTTTTCTTGTCTGGTAAATACAAAAAGCTATGAAACGATGGAGAGATGCTACAAAAATCCAGAGGGAGAACACCAAATTCTGTATCTTGAGTACAGATGCTTTCGGGTGTTACTGCGCCCACATTCACGTGGGAGGGCATGGTCTACTAAAACAAAAACGTGGGTAGATGAGATGGTTTAGCAGGCGAAGGGACCTTCCACCCATCTTGAAGACCTGAGTTCAATCCCTGGGCCCCACATGTGCACACACACACACACACACACACACACACACACACACACACTGCACTCATAATAAATGCAACAACATTTTAAGCCTAAGTAGGGGTTGAGGTGTGCTGCAGAGGAAAAGGCTTTCCTGGAATGTGTACAGCCCTGGTCTCTATCTCAGCATCACCATAGAAAAAGTAAAATAAGAAAGAGGAAGTCATAACAGATAGTGTAGTAAAAAGAAAGGGCCTTAGGTGCGAAAGGCAAGGATCTCCCAGGATAATGACAGAGGAAAGTCCCACAGTGGTAGACAGAGAACCAGGCAAACAACAGTTCACATTGTCACAGGACAGGGAGTCTCCAAGAAAAAGCTAGATTGGTGGATCACATGAGGTTTTTGTTTGTTTGTTTTTTGTTTTTTTTCCTTTCAATGGAGTTTTTAATAAACAGAATGGCTTGATGATGTCTGTAATAGAATATTAAACAAAGAATACAGTTCTACAAAAATGATTATAATATACTTCATGATGGTATATATATAATACATAGAGACTTATTAAGTAACTTTGCTTATGAATTCAGCTCAAACATATATTATAATTATGTTGGACAGATATAAGAAGTGAAGAAATATGTATTTGGAGAGTCTTCAAGTTAAAAAATCAAGAAATAATAGCATATGCTTATTATTTAAAAAATGGTTATGAAGACCAAAAGAAATAACTTAAAAGAAAAAAAAGCCAAAGTGATTACCTTTAAGGGGTCAGGAATAAATGTTAGAAAAGTGTGGGCTTTGGGGGCTGATTTTTTTATCATATTAAGAATATTATATTAATATTATAATATTAAGAATATTATTATATTCTTAGACTACTTACATGTACTACTTTAGTTAAAATAAAAATTCACTTTAAGGCATCATGCATTAATCAGTGCAATGCCAGTAGACTGTTTAGTGGAGACTGACTGCAGTCTTGTGGGAGGAAGCCCCACAGAATAAAGAGAGGAGGAGGCGATACTCTTAGGAAGCTGCAATTCCTATTTACAATGCTTATGCAGCTTTTCCCGAATGCCAGCCTTGACTACATCTCCGATCGTACACCACAGCGTTCATTTGAGTATTATTTGCCCTGAGAAACTGTACTCACTCATTTGGAGTGCGTATGGGAGGTCACGTCTTAGACGCCATCATTCAGCCCGAGATGAAGTTAATACATCTTTGCTGAGTGCCCAATTCAGTGTCAAGGGGTGCTTTGATTCACTGGAGGCATACTGCACTGTTTATGGACTACATGTGGGGGGAGGAGTGAGAAGGACAAAGTAAGAACATTGCCTTTTCTCCTTGCATTTTTGTAGACCTGTAGAAGTTAAATTACAAGTCTCCTGGGTAGAGATGATGTCCAATTCAACACTCTGAATTGCAGTTAGCAATTGTTATTGCTCAATAAATATTATGGTAGTAATTCTTGGAGGTCTGGGATGCTCTCAGTTCAGCCAGAGCTGTCACCAGCTGAGAAGCTGAGCTTAAAGTGCTGTCATATTTCTAGGGGAGTCTCAAGTGTTAAGGCCTTGTAAGCCTGCTCATCATGTGGTATTTCTACAGCATCGCTCCTGAGGACCAAGCAGCTAACAAGGGCCTCTGAGCTCTGTGACAGACGCAGTTTGTTCTTTGTGGGTTATATGTAGGCTGTAATCTGTACCGATGAGTTGGGAAAGTGGCTGTTCAGAAAGGAAACTACAATTAGGGTCAGCAGGCCTCCGCATCCTCTTTTCTGTTTATTAGAATCTATCTAGAGAATCTGAGCAAGCAGCTCTCATGTACAAAACCCAGCACTAAGGAGTGTGGGTGACAGCCTTCAAAACAGAACAAAAACTGCACCCCGCACCAGGGCACAGTGGCATATGCCCTTAATACCAGCACCTGGGAAGGCAGAAGCAGTAGGGACACTGTGAGTTTGAGGCCAGCCTGGTCTACAAAGTGATTCCATACAGGCAAGTCTACACAGAGAAACCCCGCCTCAGAAAACAAACAATACAAAAAACTGTGCCCCTCCATCTCAGAACTTATAGTTTAGATGAGTGGTTCTCAACTTGTGGGCCCCAGCTCTTCGGAGGGGGGGGGAGCTGACTGAACCCTTCACACAGGTTGTCTAAGACCACCAGAAAACATACATATTTACATCATGATTCGTAACAGTTATGAATTAGTAATAAAAATAAGCTGTATGGTTGGGGGTCACCACCACTTGAGGAACTGCATTAAAGGGTCCCAGCATTAGGAAGGTTGAGAAGCACTGGTTTGGACAGAGGCAGGCCTAGACACGACTGGTGTGGGGCAGGACGCTTTCACAGAGTATGATCTCTGCAGCCAGAGGACCTGAACCTGGATTGCCCTCTTCTTAGCTGCATGCTTATAAACTGCTAACTTAATTTGTGGAGGGCTTTATACTAAAATAAAATGATTATGATAACTGAATTAATTCTTGCCCAGCAAAGTGTCTCAAACACAGAAGGAGGTGTTTACTTTCATTTTCTCTTTTCTCCTTCATCTCACTTTTTCTTTTCTTTTTTTTTCTCATTTCATTTCTGAATTTTTTAAAAAACACTTCTTTTGTTATATTACGAGTGTGCTGCTTGCATGTATGGGAGTGCACCACGTACATGCAGTGCCTGGGGAGGCCAGAAGAGGGCACTGGACCCTGGATGGAACAGATGGCTTTGGGCGCTGGAAACTGAACCTGGGTCTTCCACATGAGCAGCTCCTGACTGCTGAGCCATCTCCTCAGCCAAACATTTCTTTTGAGACAGTGTCTCACTGTGTAGCCCAGGGTAGAATCAATCTTGAGCTCTTCCTGCCTCAGCCTCCTGGGTTGCTAGGATTACAGGGATACACATAGCTTTAGGAGCTAAATAGTGTATTCTAATAAATGCATTATTCCTAGAAGGGGTAGTGGGAGGAACCCCTCTAGATGAGATTGCACGAGGTTAACTCTGGAAGCAGCAACTGAGCTGAGCACTAGACCTGGATTTTGGAACAGAACAGGGCTGGCCTTTCAGTATTTAGATTGAAGTGATGCAGAGCAAAATGGCATGAATGTTTTTACTTATTTAAAACTAGGTATGTTCAGGGGTTTTAGTGAGATGATGTTGGAAGAATGAGCCCAAAGTAGAAAATGCCTCAAATGCCACAGAAATTAAAATTGTACGCTGTTGGTAAGAGAAGAGTTAGGAAGTCTTCACCAACTGTTGCTGGATTGTGAGGAACTGAGCAGGATTCCTGTGAGCTGCTCCTTGGACACTGGGAATGCAATGCCACCAACGGCCTGTGTAGGGATGGGGAGGTTTGAGAGGGGGTGTGGCTGTGTTGCCTTTGAAGAATACACAACCCAAGAAGGCCTGATTTACAAGGAAAATAATGATTTGTGGATTTTTTTTTGAAATTGGTATTTTTTTTTAGTTCTCAAGGTTATTAAAATTTTTCTTCCAAGAAAATATTATTAAAATAAATTAGACTCAAAGAGAGCTAAAATTTTGAGTCAGTCGCATCATGAGTAATTTGACTTTCAAATGGCTTCCTATGAGCTATGCCAGGAAGTCACATACTGTGTAATGAATTATGTCGTGTGCTTTTGGCATAAGGATACATTAGGCAGATTAGCATGCTGGGCACCCACTCCAATCCCTCTGCGTCCCTTCACACCCTAACAGCACTGGAGCATACAGAGTGATGATTACTAATAATTTAGCAGGAAGAATAGATCTTCACGTTTGTATTGATTTATCTTTGCACCCGCTTAAATGACCTCCAATAAATATTTAAAGGGTATGTGTTCGCTTACCAATAGGCATGCATCGAGAGTCGTTACAGAATATTCTCCCAATGCTAAATTTGGTTGAAAAATGAGACAATTGAATTTCAAACAAGATGTCCCTTTTGAGTGGCAATGCTTTTATTTTCTTTACTGACACTGAGACACTTCCCTGAATTCAGTGTTTAGTGCATATGCCGGAGGCATAGTTATTGTAATTCACCTTACAACTCTTGAAAAGCCATTGTTATAGTCTCGGTTAAGATGATTTCTGTTAATGATATTAGCCATGGTCTTGAACTCCAAAGATCACAGAAAGCTGAGTTGGTCAGGAATTGAAAGCAATGCAGCTGAGTGAGAGGCATCTGCCCACATTTTGAAACAATCACATCAAATTGAGTGTTAGGTAACAACTGAATATATTGCAAAGCATTCTACCTCTCTCCTACCTCCTGACATCCATAAGGTCAATGAGAAAACATCATAGGCTTATACTTGGATGATGTCTAGTGCCTTTCACTATGGAGTCCCTAGTGGGTACTTTCAAAATGAGAGTTATTTCATGTTTCTCCTTCCTTCTTTCCTTCCTTCCTTCCTTCCTTCCTCTTTCCTTCCTTCCTGTCTCTGTGTGCCAGGAATTAGTCTCTAAGGGAATATGCTTGCCTCTTGTTCTTTCTCTCCTTGCCGGCTGGAATGCAGACGTGTAGGAAAGCCTTTTGAGAACACTAGAAGAAAGGCAGGATAAAAAGATAGGAGCTTGGGACACAGCAGAGCTCCCCATCACAACACCTCTGTGGAGCTTGTGTCTGGACTGTAACATCAGAGAGAAATAAACTGTAATCTTATTTGTCAGTATGTTGGATCTTGTGCAGCTGGACCTGTCTATATATTGACCCATAAAGGTTAAAATAATTCATAGGTGAGGCAGGCGAGGTGGAGCATGCCTGTAATCCCAGCACTCAGGAGGCAGAGGCAGGTGGGTCTCTGTGAGTTCAAGGCCAGCCTGGTCTACAAAGTGAGTCTAGGACAGCCAAGGCTACACAGAGAAACCCTGTCTCAAAACTAAACAAACAAAAACCCCAAACAACAACAACAAAATCATGGGCTAGAAAAATTTATTAAAATAAGTTTTGAGAACGGATTCCACCAAGCTAACAACTACCTTCAAATTTGCATATTATCTTCTGTGCCTTGCCCACATGCATGTTTTCCATAACTGTAATACATTTATATACCTTTGGACACTCTCTTCTAGATTTAACCATATGTATGGCATCTTCTTTTGTTGTTGTTGTTTTTTGTTTTTTCAAGACAGAACTCTGTCTCTGCTATTCTGGACCATGCTGTCTCAAAGAGATCCCCCTGCCTCTGCCTCCCTAAGTGTTGGGATCACAGGTGTATGCCACCACGCCTGGCTTTAACCTAATTCTTAATTTCCTTTTTCTGAGTTTATCTGGCACAAATACAAACAAATATGAATGCAGATTTTTACTTTCTCTCTATTTTCACTATTATTTCAGGAAGCGTCTGTGTATGTATTTATTTACAAGATGCAATCTTTCATTGCTACTTAAGATAGATTCAAATTCTTTGACACAAGCAATCATTCTGCCCCAGCTTCCCAAAACATGGGGACTACAGGAAGGTGCCACCATTCTTAACTCAAGAATCATCTTTTGAATAAATGGCTTGCAGTATATTTTCAACACATGGAAAGTAGTAGATGACCATTTCTGAGGATATAGGGGTGATTAAATTTTTGTGTGCAGTATGTGTGTGAAGGTGTTTGCATGAATCCATGTGTGTGTGTGCGTGTACATGCACATGCTTTGTGCACATAGAATCCAGAGGTTGCCCTCAGGGCCTTCCTTTGTGACTCTCTACCTTTTGGTTTCTATTTTTCAGTGTGTCTGTGTATGCATGCAGGCATAGATAAGAGAATTGATATTTATTCTGATTGACACACAGCTCATGTCCCGATGATCTATCTCTTATCAAGTGTGTTATGTTCAGTCTGATTCTGAGCACACTGAAAGGAAGAATTCTAATATTAGTCAGGATTCTTTGCTTTTCACGTTGGAGAGTGTAGAGTGGGGAGAGATAATCAAAGAATACTGAATATTAAAGGGTCCCTCCACACGTTTGCGAGTTTCATAGTAAATGTATAGAGATAAATGAGGGCAAGTGTGCCTACTCAGGGACTAATTTCAAGGACAGATATTTCAGCTAAAGTTGCACAGTGTAGCCATTGGGAAAGTTAAAATATAAATACGGATTCCAAAGTCAATGTTCCAAAGCCAGACATGGTGGTTCATGACAATACTTCCAACATTCAGGAAACTGAGGTAGGAAGATTGCTCTAAGTTTCAAGTTAGCCTGGATTATATGGTGTGCTCTAGTCCAACCCGGTCTATAGAGTGAGACCTGTTTCAATCACCCTCCCCCAAAACAACTAAAACAAACAAAACAACAGAACCAGAGAATAGAAACCATTTGTTTAGATTTTTGAACTTTCAGAACTCCGTAGGGGGTCCTAACAAGCAACCAGGATTGAAACCATCTTCTGGGAATGACAGCCATCTAGTAAATTTATATGTTTGTTTGTTTATTTACTTATTTTAGCACTGAGGAGTGAACCCAGAGCCCCACATGTGCTAAGCAAAGCACTCCCCCACCAAGCTTCATTTGCAGTGGTGACCAGGAATTCACTAAAGAGACTTTCCTTAAATGTCCCAGTTCAGGGAGAGCACAGCTGAGAAATTACATAGAATTAACTTCTAATTCCTGATGAGAAAACATTGGTCATCAAATATCTTACATCTGTTAAACTTGTAAGTTGACCTAAATCTAAAAAAGAAAAAAACAATCCCCTATGTTCTAATAAAATGAAGGCAGAAGTGGACAGAACATATATTTGTATTGTGAAAAGAGAAGAAGCTACAGACACCTTTGCTATTTTTGGCTCTGTTCATTCATTACTAATTAACAACACACTTGCTCATCTTGATACATTTAGGCTTCTTACTTCTCTTACCTAACTTCTTCCTAACTTTCCCCTTCTGACTTCACTGCTGTAGTCTTAGACTGACACGCCACAACCTTTCACTTGTATCATTGTTTAGACAGGAAGCATCCCCGACCAAGGCTCACGTGTTCAAGGCTGGTCCTCAATGCCATATTCAGAATAAATGGTTTACAGGAGTGCCAACTTCATCACTGGGTTGATTCATCAATGAATTTACTACGAATTTGCTGTTGGGATGTTAGGCTTAGGTAGAGGTAAGGTCACAAGGCACATGTGTTTGAAGTGCTTCATGTCCCTGACCCCTTCTCGTCTCTCTTTCCAGCTGCCATGAGTGACAGAAACAGGCAGCTTTCTCCTCCACGCTTGTACACCATGATGTACTGCCTACTCAGGCCCAGAGAGGATGGGATCGGCCTCCACGTACTGAAATCTCTGCCCTGCTCTCGTTTCCTGGCATTAAGGAATGAACTGAGGGCTCCATGCATGCTAATCTAGGTAAGCTTTATACCACTGAGCTATATCCCTGCCTTCCTTCTGTTGGCCAAGTCAGCTATTTTGGCACAGTTAGGAAAGGCTGGCTAACACAAGCTGTATAGTGTGTTGCCTCCTAAATGGACTTAGTAACTATTCTCTGCCCTCCTTTCCTCAAAAAGCTTCCAGCTAATTATCTCTTGATATAAATAGTATCCTTTTAACCATATACTCTTGCTGATTAATTCCTTAGCCTTGTATGCCACTCCCTTTGGGACTTACACCAAGTCACCCTTTCTGTTTCATCTCCCTTTGTCCCTTCATTTACTCCATGTTTTGGGTAAACACTTGCTCATTAACACCCTGCTTAAGCTTATCAGCAGAAAGAAATGTTTTCTACTTGAAGCTCCCTAGGATTTTAACTGAATTTTTCTTGTGGCTCATGTTCTGCCTTATATAGTAATGTGTAACTGGCCTTACCTCATCGTGTGACATCTTTGCAGCCTTCTCTACTTAAAGTTGAGTGACCAGTTGAACATTTAGTAATAAGAACTGGTAGCAAAAATGGCTTATGTTATCCTGGAAGGTCGGTAATGTTTGTTCTAACTATCAGCACGTTCCAAACATACAAACTTAATTAAAAATCCCACAGCACTTTCATCTTTCAGAGGAGAATAAATGGGTTATCACTCATGGAGCATAAACAACTTACTCAAGCTCCTTCACACGTCTCAGCAACTGCTCTGGCAGATGTCAATGCCACCAGGACTGAAGCTGAGATGGGTACCAGGCTACCAGCTTCCCCTCCCCTAGACCTTCTAGACAAGGTCAGGATTGCATCTGCTCACTTGTACCTCAGTCTCTTTTGTCTCTCTTCCTGGTTCTACAAGACAAGCTACTTTCTCATTCAGAAGCACAAAACCAAGGGCTGGAATGGAAAGCTCGGCCCCTGCCTGGCCTTTTACATATTCATAGGACATATAGGCTATGCCCATCCCATCTCAAATTTCACTTTCAAAGATTTTTTTTAAAGACTGTTATCTGGATAGTCTCCAAACATCTAGATTTACTTTAAGCCCTTTAGACACTGACCTAACATTTTCTCTTTCATCCACTGACAACCTTGTAGAAAACTATGAACATCAGTTGAATAAATACTTTTCTGGTCTTGTAGGTTTAGGCCTAGAGAATTAGATGTAATGGGAATTTGACAACCTCATTCTACAGCTGTTATAAGAACAGGGTTGTAATTTAGTTCGAAAGGAGAACATCCATTTTTCTTGGTCAAAGTTGTCCCTGGACTATAAATCCCCACCCTAAGCCAGCCTTGAAAAGGCCAAGTGTGAACAAAAGAGGTAATGGCAGCAGGGAAGAAGCCTCTTTAAGATGTGAGAAAGACAGGCAGGATTCGAAAGCCTTGGGGATGTTCAGAGAGACACTTTGGGCTTTTATGGGAGAGCAAGGAGACTTTAAGGCTCACATAGGCCTCATGTCTTTTTCTGGATCTCTACAGAGTGATTGACATGGTTGAGGTCATGACTGAGCCTTTCAAAATCAGAACTCTCTCTAGCAGAGGTTCATTTTTTTCTCTTAAGCAGTAACAAACAAAACTGAGACACAATAAGTCCTCATGCACCGCAGAGATTTTGCAAAGCCTGAAGATGAAGTATCTCTCAGAATCTCTACAGGAATCACACTGTTTCCAGACTGCTACTCCTTTTGTTAGTAGGTTTTTAAAAATTAGTCTCCATAACTGTTGGCTGATGAGTTCCTCTTGAGAGAGGATACCACACTGGTCATAAATATAACTTCTGTTCTAGGTCAGAGAACCAATTAGGTGACCAAACTGGTAGCTGATATTTATGCTCATCAATTTTAAAATATTCCAATCTTTCAGAATACTTTTCTGTAGGCTTTACTCTGAAAACAAAACAAAACAAAACAAAACAAAACAAAACCTAACTATCCTAAGTGTCCACTTCATCAGAAAATACACTAACAGTTGAATAAATTGGCTTAAAATATAGGTCCATCACAAAGCAGTAAGTTTAAACTCAGTTCTTAGCACACCAGTGACTACTGAGCACCTTAGAGTTTATTTGTTTCCAGGCTTATAAAACTAGAAGATTAAGATCCTGAGCTCAAAGGAAGGATTCAAACCAAATTAAAATAATAATTAAGCCGGTGCAGTGGCACATGTCTGTAATCCTGGCATGCAGGGAGGCAGAGACAGGTGGATCTCTGTGAGTTTAAGGGCAGCCTGGTCTACAAATCGAGTTCAGGCCAGCCAAGCCCACACAGAGAAACCCTGTCTCAAAAAAACAAACCAAAACAAAATAACCAATAAATATGCAAAGTGTCTGGACAGATTACTAACAAGTTATTAGGCACATTTATTTGTAGCTATGTTTAAGAATACTAGATTTCTGCTGCTGGGACACCTCACTTAGGATGATCTTTTCTAGTTACCACCATTTGCCTGCAAATTTCATGATTTCCTTGTTTTTAATTGCTGAGTAGTATTCCATTGTGTAAATGTGCCACAATTTCTGTATCCATTCCTCAATTGAGGGGCATCTGGGTTGTTTCCAGATTCTGGCTATTATGAATAAAAGAAAGACTATGAAAGACAGTCCTCATGAGACCTGATAGGCTAGGGTCAGATGGAAGAGGAGGAGCACCTCCCCTATCAGTGGACTGGGGAAGGGGCATAGGAGAAGAAGAGGGATGGAGGGTGGGATTGGAAGGGATGAGGGAGAGGGCTATATGTGGGATACAAAGTGAAAAAAATGTAATTAATAAAAAATTCTATTAAATAATAAATGTAAAATGTGAAGACCCCCCAAAAGAGTTAATATTAGTACATACATTTTTAGTGGCACTTTGGAAAGACTACAGTTCATAGAAATAATATTAGGGAAAAGGTGCTAGTCACTCTATGTCAGGGATTTTTTTTGGTATAAGAATGTTTTATATTCATATTTTAAATTAAATAAAAATAAAGTTGACTACACCTGATTGTGTGCATTTGTGTACATGTGTACTTAGGGTCAGAAGTAGACACTGGGTGTCTTTTCTCTCTCTCTCTGAGTTAGAGTTTGAGACAGATCCCTCATTGAATCTTGAACTTGCCAATTGGGTAGAGTGGATGGCCAGTCTGCAACACATCACCATGTCTGGCCTTTTACATAGATACTGAGGCTCTGAACACTGCGTGTGCATACCATGCACTTTACCCACGGAGCCGCCATCCCACCGTGTGGTGCCGTTTTGAAAAGTAGGAGTGCTCTCAAGGGCAACTGTAGGCCCAGGAGTTACACCGTTAAGATATTTATCTATTTATTGCGCGCAGGCATATACTCACCCGTGCCATGGTGTGTTTGTGTGTGTGTATGTGCGCTCGAGGGAATGGGTTCTCACCGTCCATGTGGGTTATCCAGGGATGGAACTCAGGTTGTCAGGCTTGCCGCCGGGTGCCTTTACCTGCTGAGCTGTCTCAACAGCCCATATGGTCCATGTTTAATTCTTATTTTGGAATGGCATCATCAGGCGGGGAGTGCAGCTTACTGGAGAGGACTTGTCCAGCATGTGTAAAGCCCTGGGCTGGACACCCAGCACCGTGTTAGGGACATATTTAAGGTTTTGGTGTTCTAACAGCTTCAACACACACACACACACACACACACACACACACACACACATTCTGTGTTCTTCACATAAGATGTAAGATAAGAGTTTAAACCAAAAGGCTCTAAGCAAGGCACTTTCTCAGAAAACTGGGAATAGCCATACCTCAAGAACCAGCTATACCACTCCTGGGCAGACACCTGAAGGATGCTCCACCATACAGCAAGAATGTTTGCTCAACCATTTTTCATAGCAGCTTTATTCATAATAGCCAGAAGCTGGAAACAACCTAGATGTCCCTCAACCAAAGAATGGATAAAGAAACTGTGGTACATTTGCACAATTGAATACTACTCAGCCATTAAAAACAAGGAAATCATGAAATCTTCAGGCAAATGGATGAAACTAGAAAAGATCATCCTGAGTGAGGTAACACAGACCCAGAAAGACACAGATAGTATATACTCACTTATAAGCAGATCTTAGTCATATAGTACAGGATAGACATACTACAATTCACAGACCCCAAGGAGAGAAGTCTGATGGGCATCTTGGGCTTCATGTCGGCCCACTAGTTAGGGGAGTGGGGATGTCTCTGACAAAGACGATGTTGCCTGCTTTTTGATCACTTCCCCCTGATGGGACTTCCCTACAAGGCCACAGGGGAGGAAGACAAACTCAGTCCTCATGTGACTAGACCGAGCTGGGGTGTCTGGGTGGGAGCTCCCCTATTGCTCAGAATAGGGGAGTGGGGATGCAGGAGGGAGGGTGGAAATGGGAGGAGAGGAGGAAGGGGCCTATGACTGAGATGTAAATTGAATTAATTAATTAAAAGAAAAGAATACCTCAAATGACTGTGTGAGGTTGCACTGTCCTTTAATGAAGGAAGGACAAGAAGAGCTAGGGAAAAGCCTGCTTCAAAGTCTGCATCCAAAAAGTGCCATGCACCCCTCCTAGAGCTTCTACTACAGTCAGAGCCAGAACACCAGGAGGGAATAAGAGAATGAAAAGCTACCAAAAATGCAACCAGTCTTTAGCACATGACACTAATAAAATATTTCAACTCTCTCTTTCAATTTGGTCCTCTGAAAATACTTTATACAACTCTGCTTTGAGTTTCTTCTGCTTTGAGTTTGCAAGCCTAAGCCATCCTTTACTAGTAATTATACACCCCCACACACACCCACACTCACACCCCCCACACACTTTGTGTTTCGCAAGGTGGTTTAATAGCAAAAGATGCTTGTCACTAAGCCTGCCTATTCCCAGAGTCCACTTGATGGAAGAAAAGAACCAACTCTCTTCAAGTTGTCCTTTAACCTCCACAAGCAAGCCATGTCATGTGAACCCCCCAATAAATAAACATTTTTTTTTTCAGGGCAAATATTTTCTCGAGGGCTGGAGCAATGGCTCATGGTGGTTCACAACTATCTGGTATTCCAGTTCCATGAGATTCAACACCAGGCATGTCCATCCTGCACACATACACACCCAAGCAAAATACTTACTGATAGATTTACTTATTTTATTAATGAGTGTTCACAAGTTTTTTTAATTTAGAAAATACTTATTATATAAGTATTAATTGTAATATTATTTCACCAATTATTTTGTACAATAAGGTCAAATACAAAGGGATTCTCTTAAGACTATGATGGCTTAGAGACCCACAGCTGGACCATGCACAGAGCAGAAGAGAGACTTCAGAGTGTTTAGCCCTGAATGGACACCATTATCATACCTCTCCTCTCAAGGATCAGGGGAGGGGAGCAGAAAGACTGTAAGAGCAAGAAGTGGCGGATGCCTTTAAAAAAACAGCGTTTTCCAGACACAGCAGTGCTAATGCAATAAGCACTCACAGACTGTGACGGCATGCACAAGAGCTGCAGAGGCTAAAGCCAGACCAAACACTACCTCAAAACAGGGGAAGCGATGTGGGCTCAAAGTCCCACCTCAAACCAAGAAACTATCTGAAAATTGACAGCTGCTGGGAGAGGGGGAACAGTTTCCTTCAACGGAGTGATGCTGGTTCTATCAGCCACACTCCTGGGCGGGCCCCGTGCTCAGGAGTAGTTGACCAACACAAACCAGTCTACATGCTTCTTTTGCTTTTCTTTTTATTTTGTTTCTCAGAGAGACAGAAAGAACGTGAAGTTGAGAGGAGATCTGGGAGGAGATGGGGAATGGGAAAGAATATGATAAAATATACTATAGGAAAATTTCAAAACATAAATAAAAATTGAAAAAAATAAAAAAGAAAGCGGGATAGCTTAACTCAAACTTGCTTAAAATCAGATGAATTCACTTAAAAATGAGAAAGACTTATTTTGTTTTTAATCACTTATGTGTGCCCAAAGAGGCCAGAGGCATTGGATCCTCTTGGACATGGGAGTACAGTCAGTTGTGAGCTGCCTGACATGGGCACTGGGAACCCAGCTCTGGTCCTCGGTAGCATAAGCAGTTCATGGCTTGGCATTTCTCCAGACCACAGTTGTATATTCTTACGTTGGGAACTTAGTTGACCATACAGTATTCTGACTTAGCCAACAGAATGGGTTCCACACCTGAGGCCTTTTATGATAATGCAGTAACAGTGTCAGAACTTAGGAATGCTACCTCCGCATTTGAGAAAACAATTACGGTCTTCTGGCTGGTGGTTGTCTTTCCCCCTTAAAGCAGGCCATGGGCGAGTTCTCTCTCCGATTGTCCTCTAAAATCAGTTTTTAAAGATGGACTGGAGAGATGGCTTTGCACTGGCTGTTTTTTCAGAGGACTAGTATCAATTCCCAGCACCCATACATAAGGTGGCTCATAGCTGTATGTAACTCAGGTTCTAGGGGATCCAGTACCCTCTTTTGGCCTCCGTGGGCACCATACAGGCAGGCAAAACACTCAGACACATAAAATAGATAATTTTAAAAAACGTTTTCTAGTTAAAAAAAAATGAGCAGCTTATTTTAGAGATATTTTTTCTATGTCTAAAGAGAATATGTGAAGATGCAGAAAAAATATAAACAAATGGGTCTTGCTATGCCCCTGGCCCTGAGTTTATGAGTATATTACACCATTGGTTTTCCCCAACACACTTCTGCACGGCAGTCCACAGAAGCACAAAGATTTCCAAATTTTTGAAGAGCTCTTCTGTAACACAAGACTGACATTAAACTAAGTGTATGTTTTAGTCTTGGGAGCCTGCCTAATTACAGAAGCCTTACACTTCAGGCTTATGCTTGGTAAGGAAAACACTGCTTTTTCTCTTCTACAGTTAGTGTTTGGCTTCTTGAGGCCTGCAAATCCATTTCTGAGCCTCTTGGCATACATGAAAAAAAGTAGATATAAAACAGTTTTCCTTTTATTTGGAGCTTGAACAGACGGCTATTATTCCAAGTTCAGAAGACACTTGTGAAGAACGGATTTTTTTTTTTTAATCAAATCCAAACACATAAACAAAGGAATAGACTCTGTAAAACACAAAAACATTCCCTCAGGATGGATGAGCAAAAGGGCTAGCAGGTGGTAAATGGGTGGCAGAGACAGTCCATCAGGTTTCTGTTTATACATGTTCTCTAGGATGTCAGAGCAGAGTGCTGGCATGAGCTCTGTTTATCGTCTGCTGTTGCTCAGCGAGAAGAACCCACTCTGTGGCTATGCCAGGCCGCTAGCCATCCTCTATCACCTGTCTCTCCCTCCACTGGGATAGAAGTCTTAGCTGGACAGGGGAACAGCCTGAAAAAACACTTCTCGGACTCTTACGAGTTAGCACTGCCATGTCCACTAGCTTTGACTTCTGAGATGTGAGTGAGCTGTCCTATGGGAGCTTGAGAACCAATAGGTTTCCAGTCTTTGGAGCATGTTCGTGGTCCCTCTTCCTTGGCTTTCTTCCAGCATGCTTCTTCCTTTCTTTCTCCCTTCCTTCCTTCCTTCCTTCCTTCCTTCCTTCCTTCCTTCCTTCCTTCCTTCCTTCCTTCCTCCCTTCCTTTTTCCTTTCTTTTTTTCTTTCTTTCCTTCTTTTTTTTTTTTTTTTTGAGTCAGTGTTCCTCTGTGTAGCCTTGGCTGCCCTAGACTCACTTTGTAGACCAGGCTGGCCTTGAACTCACAGCGATCCTCCTGCCCCTGCTTCCGTTAGTGCTGGGATTGACCATGCCAAGCTTCTTCCAACTTCTTACTCAGACTGTGGATCACCCTGGGCAGTGAGGTTGAAAGCTGGTATTATGAAAGAACCAAAGAGCCAGAGAGTGTATGGGGAGGTCCATAACTGGTTTGGACTTCATACTTAAGACTGTAAAAAGTCAAGGAGTTGGGCATAGTGGGACACTTCTGTGATCCCAGCACCCAGAAAGCTGAGGCAGGAGGACTGAAAGTTCAAGACCAGTCCAGGAATGTAATGAGACCATTTCAGGAATCATTTATTCTGCTCATGTCACTGTATTGGGAGCTTTTTGTCATTTACAGGCACAGCTAACTCTAACAATGATAGTAACTTGAAGATAAACTGACTTGAGGGCTTGCAGCTTAGAGACTATCCTCAATAACATGTTGCCCTTGTAGAGGACCCTGGCACACACACACTGGGTTGCCCACAACCACCTGTCACCGAGCTCTGGGACCTGACTCTTCTCTGGCACCTGCACTCACGTGCACACTGCTCCCTCCTACACACATACATACACACACACACACACACACACACACACACACACACACACACAGAGAGAGAGAGAGAGAGAGAGAGGGAGAGAGGGAGAGAGAGAAATAGACATTATAAGGCAGGCAAGATGGCTCATCAGAAGTGCTTGCCATGTAATCCTAACAGCCTGCATTCAATCCCAAAACTCATGGCAAGAGAAGAGAACCTGAAAGTTGTCTTGTGACATCCACAAATGTCTCATGGCATGCATACACACGCACACACACATGCCTGAATTCATGTTACACACACATGTATATACACAATAATACTTAAAAATAACATTCAGAAAATAGATACTGCAGTGAAAATGCCAGGCAAGGCCTATATTCCTATCCCAGTTGAAGTTTCTGACATTATTTAATGAAAAAGATCAATATGTAAATTACAGATGTAAATCAGCACCTGCTGAGTTCCCAAGAGCATGTGAAAAGCGATTTAGCTGTGTGCAATATCAAAACAGCACACTTGCCTCCTTAATGACACTGAACACTAGCCAAAAGCTACCAGACTAGTTAATTTTTATTAAACATTAAAAAAGCAAATTTCTATTCCCTCTCTACATATTCAGTAGATGATCTCAGCCTTCTCAGCAAAAACCGGAAACCTTCCAATGGGAAGTCTTTCTGTTTTCTGTGTCAAATTTCCAGACCCTTGTCTATCCTTTTTGGGCTCCCTTTTCTGAATTACAAGGCTTTATCTTTCCCACCCAAAGGCAACTTCTCTACCTATGTTTTAGATCCAGCAAGTACAATATCAGCAAGTCTGTATGGTGGTCTAGCCTATATCTTTATTGTCTTCTCAACAGGATTATTCCTCTTTGTTTCTAAATGGCCTTGATTTCTTAAAAACTCTTGGCTAATCATCCCCCCTCCCCCAGTCATCAGCTCACCTTTTCAGTGCTTGCCTGGGTGATGCTTTTTGGTACTTGTTTCATCCGGCTGAAGCCAAATCCATCTTCCTTCATGCCAGTTTCCTCATTTCTAGAGAATAATTTAATGTATCAAAATACACCAGGGTATTTTTATATACTCAGGGTATGTGGGTACACACATAGATATTAATATAGTTTTCAGGAGTTTGTCTCCTATAATTGTAGTTTTCATATTGTATATATAAAACTTTATGAGAACATTGTTGAGTAGACACACACACACACACACACACACCACACTCAAAAAGTTATCTCTGACAGGCTTTATTGAAACAGTGTGTTTACATCAAGACTTGACCAAGATTTCTTATGCTAGATGTTAGTGTTTAGTTACTTATATGAAATCCATTGCCATAGAAGTTAATAATACTGTTTTAATAAAAGAGGGGGAGAGTGTAGAGAAACTTTAAATGCTTCATAGTTATTGCAATTTGTTTATCTGTCTTTCTATGTGTTTGGTTATGCATGGCATATGAGGGATTGAACCTAGGGTGTCATGAATGCTAGACAAGCACTGTACCACTGAGCTACACCCCCGGCTTGAATATAGAATCTTGTATGATTATGTGCTTCAGTAAAAATAAATTGAATTTGCTTACCCCACATAAAAAAGATTTTTAAAGTAACGAGAGAGAGAAAAGATATGCTTCTGATTCTAGCTCATCAGAAGACGTATTTTAGGCACAGACTTTCAATTACATGTCTCCAAATAACAATTTAACCAGACAGTGAGAACGGCTGTTTCATCTGAATTTTTGTAACGGTTTCCTGATTTGTTGTTGCATAAAGCGATTACATAAAGGCCGTAAATTCTCAAAACAATGGAGAACGCAGTACTGAAAAATTCTAGCAGGGAGTCCCGCCGTATGATTGAGCTAACAGCTTTCATTTACCCGATGCACAACTTGCCTGGCCTTCTCTTAGGGGCACCAGCACGAGACGGGTGCTGCACTCAGAGGTTCTTGCTAGTGAATGTCAGCCATGAAAAGACTAGGCAATGAAAATCCAAAGCTCTCGGCAGAGATGAAGATGAACTGCACAAACAACCCTACAAAGTTAACTTAGTAGGAAAAAAAAGGATAAAACTTGAAGTTTTTATAATTACCTATTGACTTAGGTTTATACTAGTGTTTCTCAGGCTACCTCTGATGGACATTTTCTTTTCTTTTTGGTTAAACAGTTAAGCTATACTGATTGCTACATTTATAAAACACAGTATCAGATATCGAGGCACCATCAAATTACTGTAAATATTTCCAAATACACTTGCTTTCACACTCATTTTTTCACAGAATGGTTTCAGTCTGCAGAACCATACCTGGTTATAGGCTACACTTTATACTAATATTACCTTCTGTCACAAGTCAAGGATGTGAGAATTTGAAGACTTTTATCAGTATATCATGTATAAAAGTCATTGTATTTTACATTACTTTCTCCTTAAAGTTAAGAAATAATAAAAATGGGAAATTTTCTGTCAGTCACTCCTCCATGCCTGCCTTCTATTTACAATTCTGTGGGGTTTTTTTTTCTTTTTCTTTCTCTTTTTAATTAATGGAAGGAGGGTACTGGGGCTTGAACCCAGGGCCCGCCTCCTTTGCTAGCCAAGCCCTCTTACTGAGCTACACTTTCATCAAGACATGTCATACTGTAGACTGACATATTAAAAAGACTGAAAAGTTTTTTCTTGAAATTTTAGGCATAAAAAATTATTTTCAAGTGAGAAAATAAAAAAGAAACAATTACTACAAAAACCCCAAGCATACACACACGTACACATACTCATCCATCTATATACACTCAACCATACTCACATACACTCTAGATTTAGCAGAAGGCACTTTCTGCTATCTGCCACAGAGAATTATTTCAAATATTAGCTAGGATTTGTCATTTTGTGAAAAGCTGCACGCTTTTCTACTTTTTGGAAAAGAAATATTTCCTTGAAAATGTTCCATGTATCTATGAATTATTTTTTCCAGTAAGCACATACTAATATTTTATTGGAAGTTATAAAAATGAGGAATATCTTTATCTAGTGTGTAACAGCCAAGTACGGTGAGAGGAAGCATGTTATTCAGGAATGTTGCGGGAAGTCCCTTTTTGTGTCCCAGTAACTTAAGAGTTAAAAACAATACATTTGCTAACAATGCTTTAAAATACGACTATTTTTTTTTAATCTCTTTGTGCAAAAATTGAGGTATGTGTTAAAAAGCAAAATTAAATGCTCATATATGTGAAACTTGCTGGCAGGAGAGAATCAGCCTGGGATCCCTGCTCCTATTGATGGCATCTGGGTGAGGAGGCTTGGAGCTTGGGCTGAGGCAGAGAACCTTGGTTTTCAATACTGTGGCCTTTGGAATTCTTAACTAATGGGACTGAGGGCAGTGCAGCATGTCAGGAAGGAGAACTGGAAACTTCCAGTTCCCTTCTTGATACCACTCACATGCCTAGGACAGATGCCACATTGTGGATGCTGGCTAGGTATCACCAATACTGCCCCTGTCCACTGAAATCAGGACAATGAAAACATTAAAACAGTCATCCAACAAGGAGAAAATAAAGGGAAAGAATGGAGATTCAAATTCTTTATGTGAAAGTGTCTTGCATTTATATTGCTGGGGATGAAACTTGTTTGTGTTCTGAAATGGGCTGGCACAGATATGATGGATGGGATACGAGGAAAAGTTCAAATATTAAAGGGAGGTGGCCACGTACGGTGGTGCATGCCTAAAATACCAGTATCGGCAAGGTAGGACTGGATTTTATAATAAGACCTTATCCTACAAATAAGCAAAGTTACATGGGTGTGAGAGGAAAATATGAAAACATTTCTGAGTATAGTAAACCTGATTATGGGCAAATACGTGAGGTGGTGCCTAATGGCCAAGATAAACATGTCTCTTTTGTGTTTCTGTTTTCTCTGTAGTGGCATACTATAGAAAAAAAAAAAGAACTTGTTTGAGACTTTTAAATAATATTTAATTTTATTCTTATTGGCCTTAGAGTAGTAATTTGTAAAGCCCTACTCTTTAATATTGACAACTTTGAAAGTCACTGAAAAAAATTAAATGGCAATTTAATGTTAACAGCTGCTTATGGTTATCAAATCCATCAAGACCCTTCATGAATATATTAACACAAACCCACTAAATTACTGTTGCTGTAGACAGCTTGGTATTTTAAAAATGCCTGGTGAGAATAAGGACACTATAATAACAGGAAGGGCCCTGGTCACAACTCACTGTTTTATATTGACATAGGGAACGAAACCCAGACCTGTTGTTCTTATTTCATGTTGCAGATTTTCTACTAACTTGGCTTAAAAAGATCTCTAGAAATGTATTAGAAAATTTTGCTTGATCTAAATTCATGTTTTTACTTGCCACAATGAAGAAACAAAAATAAAAGCCCTATAACAAAAAACAAACAAACAAACAAATAAAACCCCTCATCTCATTAAGGGTTAGAGAAAACTTGGCCAATTGTTCACACTATTCTGTATGTCTGAAACCCAGTCATGAGTTTAACTAACAAGGTGGCCATAGTCTTTGTTGTCTTTTTGCTAAACACTGACAGGATCCCCACTGTTGTGGGGATCAGAGTTATTAAAGAGGAAGCAATGCTCAGTGCACTGCACAGCATGTCCACAGACACCTTGCTTGTGCTACACTGGGAGTCTAGGAGCCATTCTTTGGAAGAATCATATCACCTAAATACAAAACATTGTCTCAGAGCTACTTTTTCTTTTGACCTCATACTTACCAGGCAAGCACTGTATCCACTGAGCTATATCATCAATCTTCGTGGTCTTCTTCTTCTTTTTTTTTTACTTTTTATCTTGGACACTGTTACTAAGTGTCTAGGCTGGTGTTAAACTTGTAGCCAGCATAGGCCATAAACTTGCCATTCTTCTGTCTTAAGTAGCTGGGAAAATAGGCTTAGGCTTCAACACAGGTACCATAAGACATGGCTACACAGACCAAGGTTTCTCATCGAAACTTTTAATCTCAGTTGGTAGTTTCAGGGATTGATGATCAGAGCCATCTTGAGAACAGGAGGGCTGGGGAAATTTAAATTACACAAGCAGCCTTGCACCTTATCCTTTACTGAAGAATAACTCTTCCTAACTTTGTTATGAACACAAATAAAATAAAATTTTCAAGATCAGCCATCATGTCTCTCGAGCAGAAAGCAGAGAGTTGGATGAAAAAAGTTAAAAGGAAGAAAAACAATGTTTTCTATGTACTTACTCATGGTTCAAACTAACCTATGAGCCAGATGGGCAGGAGTAAAAAGTTCACACGGAGAGGAGGCTGCTCACTAACTTTAGCCCATAATGAAGGAGTATTTCCTCTGCATGTTCTTAGTAAGCCTTGGGACTAAGACTGCTGAGTGACAGAAGGCAACACAGGGATTTAGGCCCCTCTCTTCTTAGGAGCTCCAGGTGGAAGAGAACATCAGTGTGTATGTCCGTGATTGCCCTGGATACTTTTCCTATCCAGCGATAAAATGTTTTTAAAAAGTAACTTAACCTCATTTATTCTGGATCAGTTTGAGAGGGCAGTCTATCATAGTGGGATATATGTGTGTGTGTGTGTGTATACATATGTATATATGTATATATATATACACACACACATATATGTCACAGCTGGTTACACTGTATTGGTCATAAAGTAGAGAGCTTGGGGTGAGGAATCTGTGGGGATCTATTTCATATTCGACTCCTAACAGGGAGTGAGACAATTATCTTCCAGGAAGACTAGACGTAATCAAGACCAAACAGGTTCCCTTACTGAATGTACGTTTAATTAAGACTTGGTCTCAGAGTCATTTAGAAGTAGGATAAAAGGTTAGCACTGATTCTCATCCAAATTGACCTTACAGCCAGGCTGGTGGTAGGGGTCAGCTATAGTGTTTAGCATGCTTGAGGCTTTTGGTTGGCTGGTGAGGTTTGTGAGCATTGAGAGAAGGAAAGGAAGAGGGTTACAGCTGGGTAGGAACCAATTCTCTGACAGGTCCAGAACTGGAGAGAGGGCTCCCTCATCTTATTCCTACCTTACGGAATCCTGGAGACAGAACAGCTTGGAACTCAAATCTAACCCATGCAAAATTGTTTATTCTTCATGTATTAAAATGATTGTCCTAGACAGAAAAAGATCTGAGTACATGCATGTGCAAATAAGAGGGCGGCAAATTGAATGGATGCATTTGTTGCCTTGCTGCCTTAATAAACTACAGCAATAAGAGTAATAACGATGGGGTAGGCTAAGAGTGTAGCTCAGTGGTAGAACCCCTCCCTAGCAAGCACAGGCTGTGACTGAGATCACTGGCACACCAACTCAAGACCAATTATCACCTAAAAGCTCTCTATGAGCTATTTCTATCAGAAATTTCTGGTTCTCACTGAGTTCAATGTCATACCTTTTAGGTGGGATAAATTCATATGAGTTCCAATGAGATATAATTTTTTCTTGCTTATTGCTACACAGTGATGCACTCACATCATATCTAGAAACTTCAAATGGAAATAAAGATAAGTTAGGAAAGAAAACACATTTTTTTCCCCAAATACGCTTTAAAAGCCATTACTAGATGACTTGAAAGGCAGGTTTAAAAGTTTGTAATGGGTTAAACTTAGAACCAAATACCTCAATTATTTCTTTTGTCTAATATGCTCAGTTTACAAGAGTACAAATCTGTCTTGGTTGCTCCATCTCTCGATACTTGCTCTGGAAAAGCCAGTTGCTTTATTGAAAAGGTGCCCATCTACCCTGAAAAACAACAACAAAACCATTTTGTCTAGGCTGCCCCCAGACTCATGATCCTCCTGATTCTGCCTCCACCTCCTTCAGCAAATCCTACCTCGGTGGGCCTCCACAGGATATGGGGTGACTCTAGCTAAGACTCCTAGCAGAAGAGGCCACCCTCTAAGCAGTGGAGGGAGGAAATGCCAATTCACCCACAAAAACTTCTACCCCAAATTTACCCTGCCTACAAAATGTTTAGGGATAAAGATAGAGCAGAGATTGAGGGAATGTCCAACTAATGCCTGGCCCCATCTGAGAACCTCCCCACGGGAGAAAGCCAGCGCCTCACATTAACGATACTCTGCTATGTTTGTAAACAGGAGCCTAACATAGCTCTCCTCTGAGGCCCTACCCAGCAGTGGATTGAAACAGATGCTGAGACTCATGGCCAAACATTGGGTGGGGTATAGGGAGACTTGTGGAAAAACTGGGGGAAGAACAGAAGGACCCAGAGGGGACAGGAGCTCTATAAGAAGACCAACAGAATCAACTAACAAGGGCCCAGGAGAGCTTACAGAGCCTGAAGCACCAACCAAGGACCATGCGTGGACTAGACATAGGCCTCCTACATGGATGTAGCCGATGGGCAGCTTGGTCTTTATGTGGGTTCCCTGGTAAGGGGAGTGGGGACTGCCTCTGACATGGACTCTGTTGCCTGCTTTTCCATCACTTCCCCCTGCCAGGGCTGCCTCACCAGACCACAGGGGAAGAGGATGCACCCAGTCCTGATGCAACTTGAAGTGCTCAGGTAGGGGTAGGGGAGGGTGGAGAGGAGTTCCCCTTCTCTGAGGAGTTGGGAAGGGGGAAGAGGGAGGGTGGGACCGGGAGGAGAGGAGAGAGGGAGCTAAGGTCCGGATGTAAAGTGAATAAAAAGAAACAACAACAAAAAAAATTCCATCTTGTCAAGAACTAAGGCCTTTTTTCCGGTGGCCAAAGAGGAACGACAGGTGCCAGCCAGCAGTCCATGGGTGAGCTTTCTTCACTCAAATCCTCTTAGCTATGGTCAATCTGTGAATGACTGCCTCATGAAGATGCTAAGCTGAGATCATGTCAATCTGCTCATGGATTCTTGGCCATCATAGCTGTGTAACAAAAGCTGTTAACTTTTATTATGCACAAATAAATAACAGATTTTATGTCTAAGGATAATCTTCTCTATACCTAAGAAAGCTAAACAAAAATGAAGATGAGTGAAAAAAAATTAAATTGTGTTTGGTTATCTTATGCTTTTCTTCCGGAACATCTAAATTTTGTAAATATAGGCCTGTGGGCATGTCTTTGATCAGCACTCTACATGTATTTTGAAAGTCATAAGAAGGGGGTTAGGTTTAGTTTTCTTTGAAATGGAGGATCTATTTTTGAGGAAAAAAAATCAAGAGATGTCCCTAGAGTCTAGTATTGTTCTGTGGAATGATATGAAGGCCTCAATCTCTTTAGGGTTGATATTTAAAGCTTCATTTATTATTATTATTTTACCCTAATAAAACTAAAACATGAAAAGTATTATTTGATTTCTCTATTAGTTTTTGTTTGGAAACATTGAGAATGTTTTAGCCAGGGATGATACTTATGAGAAATAAGGAACCATTTCTTTCAGCCTCTCTTTTTTTTCTCTTTCCATCTTACAATCAATCCAGTTACTTTAACAATAAACAGTAAAAATAATGGCACATAGAAAGCACTGCTTAAGTAAATCCATCATGGACCTGTGTCTGAGAATGGTTTTCTAAATAGGGAGAGTGTGTTTCATAAAAAAGTCCATTTTCTGTTATTGCCTTTTTGATTTGGACTACTAGATGCTATACATTTTAAGGCAATTTTAATAGTTTCTTGTCTCTTGCTAACAAGAATGACTTGTCATAATGAGCAGTGTAGACACTGTCCATTTGATCTACTCTAGAGAACTGTCTATTTGATACAGAGAAAATCACCTCAATTCCTTTGTGGAATGAGCAGAGTACAGATAAATAAGACACAAGAATAAAAATATATGTGGTCAGTTCTATCTGAAGGCAACAAAGTATTGGGATATTTAGAGGCTCCTAAAAATATGATAAGACAGAGAATTATACAGTAAAAGGAAAAATATTTTTTCCTAACACAAACTGTCTATGAAATATCTTCGTTATTTAGAAAAGTGGATAATTTTGTAGTTTAATAACAGTTCTTAATTCTTCCAAGTTGGAAGAATGAAATTCACTTTTAACTTCACAAAAAAGAATTCTAATTTTCATCACTCTTTTTATAATTTATCACATTTCTCATCTGGGTAGGGACTTTGGATTCCATTTTGGTCAAATGGATACTTTGGAGATATCTTTTTTGTTATTAATTTGCAGGTTTTACTTCAAATATTAAGTTTTTGTCTTTGCTGTTTTGTAAGACATGGGCACCTAAATACTCATTTTTTCCCTTTTAAAATTAGTGTTTTGTATTGTCTCTTTGAGAATTACATAAATGTCATAATACATTTGAGTCTTCATTTTTACTAGAACTATCTGAAAAATTCAGGTATTTATTCATTTGGTGCTGGGAATTGTACACACTAAGCACATACTCGGAGCTATCCCTAACCCTAACATTTTTTTTTGATGAAATATTAACAGAGCTATTATTCTAGCCAGGGATGATACTTATTACAAATTTTACTCTGTAGTAATTAGGAAATTGTAGCAAAATGATTTTCAAAAATCAAATCTCAACATACCTTATATTTATTTATTAGAGACCATTTTCCATTTAATCAGAATCTCTTGGGTAGGGCTTTAGACCTACACCTTAGGAGTTTCTTTATATGATTCTAAGGCAGGCTGAAGTATAAGAACATTGCTCTAAAGAAAGCTGGAGGAAAATAGAAAAGAAAAGGAAAGCTGGGCATAGTGCCACATGTCTTTAATCCCAGCACTCATGTTGTAGAAGCAGGTTGATTTCTGAGTTCAGCATGGTCTACATAATGAGTTCTAGGACAGCCAGAGCTACATAGTGAGACCCTGCCTTAAAAACAAAATAAAAAATAAATAAAATAAAAAATAGAAGAAACCTGGAGAGTTCAGGAATAAGCAATTTACATTTTGATTGAATGTTGTACTCTGGACACAACGTTCAGAGTACATTAGTACCTAGTGTTGGCAACAAACAAAAGAAACTTGTCTTAAGTACTGCCATTTTGTTTTCAGGCTCCATTTAATCATGAGTGGGGGTGGGGGTGAGGGGAGAAGAACTAAGTTCAAGTTCTCAGGATCTAGTGGAAATGGGGATTTCCCAATAGCTGAACAGCTTCTGTTGTAAAGAAACAGTTGTCTGAGTCCAGCCATCTCAAGGACAACTTCTCCATCTTGCTGTCAGGGTCAAACAAGTTCATGTTCCCAGGCCCAGGGACCAACTCCTGTCCTGATTGGTGGAAAAATTTAACTATAATTTGGCACAGATGCTTGTGTTTTGCAAGTTTAAATATTCTGTGATAATCCGGTTTGGGATTCCTGAGTCTGTTCTGCTGCCTGGATCGATCAGTAGCTGCTTGATTACAATAAATTTCTGCATTGACCTGGTGTTTGAGTTATGTTGGTTTTAAGCGGATCCTGTAACACTAGGAGAAATAATAAATGATAGCCACTGTTTCTAACAAGAGAAATGGAGGTGAGGTGATATTCATGTGTCATTTTGAAAATGATGTGCCTAGCCACGGAAAAGATGGAAGGTGCAACTTAAGCATATTTTTACCAGAAGAAATACTCAGAGGATACTCGAAATGTTTTACCTTGTCGGTTCCTATGTGAAGACTCCTATCAACCTCTTTTGTATTTTTCAGTGACTTTGGTAGCTTAATTTTCTTTGATGACAAATAATGTCTACACAGTAGGCTTTAAGTGATTGTAAAGGTTAATGGCACTTGAATGTAATTATCATTTACACACACACACACACACACACACAATTTTTGACTAAAGGAGCCAGAACTTGTCTTTTGGGGTTTTAAGAGTATAAGATTTAAAGACTCAATCTTTGCTGATTAAATTGAAGAAGACAGATTTTTATACTTTTATTCTAATCACCATTAGCAATTTAAAAATACTTAAAGGTGGACAGCGGTACAGCTGGACAGTAGTACCTACTTAGCTTCCTGGTGCCCTCCCCCCGAAAGATACTGTCTAGAACTTTTTCCATCAGAGCGAGGGAAATCAATCACCCCACCACTAAGAAGGAAAGTAATGCCAGGGCCAATCAGAACGCTCCGCCGTCTTAGCACTGGGACTGTCCGGAAGGATGGGCGGAAAATGGGACTTTGTTACCTTCTTTCCTAAGACAAAGAAGTCCATGTAAGCTGGGGGGGCGGTGGCGGAAACTTCCTGGTGGGTTACCAGGCGAGGGGCTTAAACCTCGGTGGGAACGACCACTAATCGGATGGCCCCTTAACGGGAATGCGTGTAAACTCTGCGGAGCCCTCATTTTCCGGAATCCTGGAGAAAGAGCGAGGCGTGGCTGAGGTACCAGCACCAAAAATGGCGCGGGGGCGCTTCAAGGCCTGGTCAGGTGACAAGGCTCCAATCCGCTCTCGTCTCTCTGCGGCCCCGCCTCCTGCTCCCCTCCCTGTGTGGGCGTGGTCTTCCCGGAGGCGCTTTCTTTGGGCACGCAGAGAGCAGGGGCTACGCAAGCGCAGTCGGGCGTCAAGGCCGGTCTCTCCGCCCCCTCGCCCGTGGCTCCGCCCCTTTCTCGCGGGCAGGGCAGAGCCCGGCCGTCCAGCGACCGCTGGCTAAAGAGCCAGTGACTTCCTTGTTGTGAGTGTCGGCCTGGCCGTGTCCGGAGTCGCAGCCCCACGGTGCTCACCCGGAAGCCCCGGCGTGAGTCGAGCTCCAAGCCACAACCATGCCCAACCCCAGCAGCACCTCCGCTCCCGGCCCGCTCCCGGAGGAAATTAGGAACCTGTTGGCAGGTAAAGAGCGGGAAGGGGGCGGGGACGCTGGGAGGCGGGCGCGCGGGGACGGCGAGCCGGCAGGGACAGACGCGCTCAGCCCTCATCCTCCGCGGGCCGTGGGGGCGGGCCGTGTAGGGGGTCCAGGGTGCCGGGAGTGGGCGTGTATGCCGAGGTGTTCTGGTCCTCCCTGAGGCGCTGGACAGTTGTGTGTTTTATGAAGACTTGCATGTGAGGGCGGGAGATGGACGGCACATGTTCCTGAGTGCATGTGTGAGAACTGCGGAGGGAGTTGTCCACGCACTAACTAGTTCCCGGGTGGTCAGGCCGGGAAGGATGTAGGTGTTAGCAAAGACTCTTGTAGGGCCGCAGCTGTTGGGAGTTAGGAGGTGAAAAGGTACCGTTTCCAAAACACCCGTTTCCTTGAACAGTCGGTCAAACATGTTTATATTTTTGGTGGGTGCCGGATTTTCAAATGGCCACTATTTCTTCACCCTCGGTAACTATTAAAGTGAAAAAGGAAGGATGTGTTAAAAGTCCTAGTTCCTGTGTCGTGTGATGAAAGAGCTTCAACTTTGCTCTCTCATCTTCCCCTTTTCGGTTTTACATTCCCATTTATGGGAACTTTTAGGAGTTGAACTGTGGTTCCCCGGTGCTATTACGAATCGAATCTGCTGTTAGATTAGCAAGGTATGGAAGTGAGCGTTTCCCCTGAGGATCAAGGAAAGCGCGATAGTTCTGCACAAGTAGAAAATACTTTTTTTTTTTTTTTTTTTTTTAGCGTAGCAGAAGTCTTACCTATCTTGATGGTCTTGGATACATCATAAACTTTGCCTTGTAGATGTTAGAGTTTTGGAAACGGAATAATTTTAGTTTGATTTTTTCTAAAATATTTCTTATGGATCCTTGATCAGTGAATTAAAAAGTTTCTCCTAGATGCCTGTGCTGTAAGTTGTGTATTTCGGTTGTTAAAAACAGTGGTGTCATCTAAAACATACGTTTGAAATAGTAAGTGTTGCAACAGTGTGAGTGTTAAACTGTTGGGCTGTTTTCATCATGCCTATGATCAAAAATACAACTCCATGTGTGGCTGCAGACTTGTGTTTGTAAGAGCATCACGCAGGGAGGTGGTGTGCTGTGTCATGCTGAGAAATGCTTCTTGTCATTAATGGAGATCACTAAGAGAGTGATGAAAGAACTGCAGATTTACATTCAGTGTTTTGATAGGAGGGCTGACAGGAGTGCCAGTTTTGTGTCACTACAGTTAACATTAGGTGGGGTGCAATGCTGGAATTGCAGGCTTAGAAAAGCATCTCAATAACTAGACCAGAAAAAAAAAGTTTACTCTAGAAATATCTTTTTTTTTTCTTTCAGGTTATTGTAGGTCCATATTTTTTAATGGAAAAAATAGAATACCTCTGTTTAGCTTTTAAAGCTTGACAGATTCTTTAGTAGGCAGGTTGTCATCTGGATCCACAGTCACACTTCCAACTTAGTAGGGTAGAGAGCTGTCATTCTTCACCCTCACAGGTTACAAGTATTTTCTGAAGCTCACTCTTGTAAAATGCAACCAGGTCAGAATTACACATTCACCTGCTAATGCTAACTTTCTGTACTTTTGTCATCTTTTAGGTCACAGGTTGAATGAGCATAATGTTTGAAATTAGCTTTTTATAAAATACAGGAGGGATTAGAAACAAATATCAACACAATTACTGTTTGCCGATCACAAGTTTGCATTACATTTTATTCTTACAAGATTTTTTAGTTCATGGATCTGATATATAGTAAAAAGTGAGCTAGTCTTCCTTCATGGTTTAAAACAGCTTTTAAATATTCAAAGAAAGTTGTTAAG
This sequence comes from Meriones unguiculatus, assembly GCF_030254825.1. Classification (NCBI taxonomy): domain Eukaryota; kingdom Metazoa; phylum Chordata; class Mammalia; order Rodentia; family Muridae; genus Meriones; species Meriones unguiculatus. The sequence goes on from NC_083351.1 coordinate 54,583,099, forward strand.
ATTTTATGTGTATTAACATCTTTAGACTAGATGCTCTAAGCAGTTATTCCATCCTTGAATCTTGTTAGGATGCATGATGGTGATTGCATCACTCAAGGGTTTTGGGTGAAAGTACATGATACAATTTAGAATTGTATAATGATAGTGAAGTGGTTGCATTGATTTGGGTTTTAGAGATATTGCTAGCTTACCTGGTGAATTGCTCTTTAAATGGAAGAAGAGATGCTGATCCTGGTAGTTAAGGCTCTTCAGATGCTGGCACACTGAGTTGGTAAGGAGCCAACCTTCAGAGGAGTTTCAGATCCTTTGGTTTCAGGAGAAAGTGACATTTTATGCTTCATATGCTCATTATCTAAGTCATCACATGTCATACATGTTAAGTATTTGCTATGTCATACATGTATGACATAGAAATAGGTGCTTGAATGCATTTTTTTTCTTTCAGTAATCATGTCTTTTCTTTGTCATTATTTTGCTTTTTTATTATGATAGCTTTAAGCTACCATTTTAATATTGGTCTCCTCATTTCTTTGCTCTTTAAAAACACTGTATGGAATACAAAAATAAAATTACCACTTTTAACTCACAATTATATCCTTGAAGATAATTACAATATAGTTCGTTCAGTTATATTTTCTATAGCATCAATATACTAAAAATTGAAGGTCTATATTTTTTTAAAAATAAGAAATGTTAAATTATTTTTTTACAACAGTTCATATAAAATTTTGTTTAATCAACCTTTGACACCCTGCCCCCCCAAACAATGGAAGAACAGGTTTATCCTTGATAATTAAAGGCAAAGGATAGCCCCAAGTCCTGGCCGTTTAATCTTACCCCATACCCAAATATTTTGACTAGGACTAATAGCAAGAATGGCCTTGATTTATGGGATTCTCAATGGCAGGCAAGAAGGTGAGCAGTTCTGGAAGTGCTGCCTGCTGCTTTCACGTGTTTAATCACCCTTTAAATACAGGTTTGTTAGTGGTTTGTAATCAGATATTCGGACTCATTCCCATCCATTCATATCATGGCAACAAAATCTGAAAGGAAAGTGTTCCCTTCTTTTTAATAAATTAGAAAATAAAGCCAGTGTTAAAAGGAAATAGCTATTAGTGCAGTGAAAGATAAAACCAAATTGAACAAACCATAACAAAGTGACTATATGGTTTCAGCAAAATGACCTTGAGATTTTGTTCAGATGGCAGTTTTGATTAGAAATAATGCTTTTTTCCCCCCTACTGGGGATTTCCAGAGCATTTTTTTTTTTAAACCTTCACATAGTGTAATCGATAATTCCTTTAGGGGCACTTGATAAAGAATACAATTCAGTTGAAACTGAGGTAGGATTTTTTTCAATGCCAAGTACAGTGGGGCTTGTTTTTCACCTTTCCAATTCCTATTTATAATTTGGTCGACCTTTTAGTTTTATTTTCCTTATGGGAATTATTTATGGTACATCTAGTGTTCTTCACCTTCCTTCTGGCTGAGGATGCAAAGGGAAGAGTGCCACCTACTGAGTCACCCGTGGCCACCTACTTCTTGTTACCTGGCAGAGCAGAAACAAGCCTGCCCCAGTTTGGCAGCAGCAGCTAATGAGTATAAAGATGATAGGAGAACATTTGCTCTGAAAATGAAATCAGCCTATGGCATCTCTAAGATACTTTCTTCTACAAATAGGGATCCGAGTTTGCATATCAAGGGACCAGAAGTTGATAGAGATTTTTGTCACGGTCAAATAGTATCTGTAAACAAAGATGCAGCATTCGGAAAATGGTTTATATATTCATCTTAAGAGTTAATTGCCTTTTTTTTTTTCTTGTTGGGGGCTATTTTAGCATGGCTTTCCATTGAAAGTATTTTCACCTTGGATTACTTAGTAAGGCTCTTGACGGTATGCACATTTTCAATAGTTAATCTATTCTTAATCAACATTAGTTTCTTTCGAAACATCTAAATGTGTTAAAAAAAAATGAGCAGACTGTAAACTTTCCAAGTATGTTTATCTCTGATATTTGCCCTGAAGTACTTCGAGAAAGAAGGTAAGGACACCAGAGGAGGGAGAGCCTCTGGTGATTTGAAATACACTTCAGTTGTCTCTCATAAATTGAACACTAAGTGTCATATATGGGTGATAAAAGTGACATAGGCTAGATTTTATATACTCATTATTCATTTAGTTTGTCTTTTTCAATTAAAGCCAAGTCTATCTTTTTCATTTCACTGAGTTTACATTTCTTTTTCAATCACATTCTGAACACATTGCAATAGACGCTACCCAACGGTGGGTGGATATAGTGTGGGTCTCAGACTAATGTGTTGCTCACTGTGGCGTCTTTGAAAATGTGTGGGGAAAAGATTCTGATTAGATAAGTCTAAAGAGGTTGAAAGATGGCCAGCCTTATCTTCCAGCAGCTCAGCTTTTTATCAAAATAAACCATTTAGCTTGTAAAGCGAGTTTTGAAAATTTTGTAGCTGATTGGATTATAAAACTCAGATAGGCTTCCCCCATGGCACTTGGTGATCTGGTTCTTTATGTCTTATCCCGTGTTTAAAAAGGCTACGGTTCAGCTGTAACATGGGAAAGCACAGCGTAATCCAGGGGAAGGCATTGACCAGAACAATCAATAACTTTTCAATTAGCCATTTCCCAACTTTAGGTATTTGGCTCCATTGATCTGCATGTGCCCAGTTTAATTGATTTTTATACTTTCCTCAGTAGCTGTAACAGAAAAAGAGTGTGATTCTGTTCTGATGGCAGCTGAAAGTGTAGGCATTAAGTTAACACTTTAAGCTGGATGACAGACAGCTCAGTGAACAAAGTAAAATCCGGTTCACACCGTAAGGCAGGAAGACATGCAGAATTAAGGACTAAAGCCATTTGGGGTGCCAGGACTGTGTTAATTTTGTTGATCCAGGACTTAGCAAATGGTGGTGGGTTCATCCCAGTTACTGCTTTCTCCTTCAGGCAGAGTCAGGCCATCACAGAAGTGGTATGTGTGTGGAGAGAGGCGGGAAGTTGCCTTAGAAGCTGCAGGTCTTGTTCTAGGCTGATCCCTATTGGGGGTGTTGAGAACAGGTGCTGGACTCTGACTGACTAGTGGAGGAGTTTATCATCGGAAGAGTTTTGTTCTTGAACCTTTTTACTATTTGCTCTCCATAGAAGTTGGTAGAAAGCAGTGTGTGTGTGTGTGTATCTGTCTGTCTCTGTGTGTGTGTGTTGTGATACCTGTCCTCACTCACTCCAGAGGAAGGCAGGGTGACAATTTTTCTAGGGGTTCCTATGCACGAAGAAAAAAGCAAACACAAAAGTCTGGAAGTACCATTCAGTGGGTGGGGCGTTCAAGTGCTTGTGTCTTAGGGGTCAGAGGTCTGGAGAGTGGTCTCTGACGTAACTGCATAAGGATTATTGAGCCAGACCCGTCATCTTTAAATTTTGTTCTCAGACCTTAACATTTCTGTAGGAAGCAGTTGTAAATCTGATCTTTCAGCTGCCTTGCCCCAGACTTTTACAGCTGTTCCCACTGGACGGCTTACTCTTTACAAAGTTAAGGTGTAATGGGAGCAAAAATTAGTACCATGTTTACTTTCGCTGAGATAACTTTTTCCTGCTGCGGTTGGAGGCCCGTAGAAGTGGGTTCTGCTGTTAGGTGCTGGCTGTGCCGACCTGCAGCCCTCCAGGCTGCGGGAGGATGAGGAGAGAAGGGGCACCGCCGGCCTGTGGTGTAGGTGGCACCCTCTTTTCCAGGCCTTATTAGCAGGAGCCCAGTGGCCGCCTCCCCACTCCCCACTCCCGCTTTTCCGTGGCTGGCGCCCGTGGGTAAAATAAAACCTCTGCTTTGGGGAAAAAGGGGTTCTCAGTTCTCGGCCCGGGGGCCAGCCTGCGCAGGCTGACATTTTCTTGTAGTCAAATTACCACGTTTCCCCGATTTATGGAAAGGAGTCAGCGAAATCTACATATGAACAGGAGGACACGACCCCTCTAGGAAGGTAAAAGCGGCTCCGGCGACTTGCTAGCTCACCGGCAGGCTCTCTCACCATTTGCGGGGCTATTTAGAACACAATAAAAAGCTTCAAATCTCTTTTCCAACCAGCCAGAGGAGCGCTTGATTTACCCAAGGGTTTTATTGCTGGCTTTTGAAATATTACTCTGGCTTTGAGGTACAAAGCCGCAGATCCAGCCCCATTTGTCTGGCGTGGCTGCCCCAAGCTCAGCAGCACTGGGCTCTCTGCTCTCTGTTCCTAGCTTCGTGGACAAGAACCCCGAGGTTTAAGGCTAACTGGGTTTGGGCTGGTTTCTGGGGGCAAAGCTGTAGGCACCGCGGGACAGCCTGGTCCCTGCTCCCCGCTCTGGAGCTGGCAAAAGCCCCGGGGAGCAAAGTCGGCAAGCTCCGTATTCCATCCGTTAGATGTGGCGCAGTGTGTGTTTTAAGAAACAGCCTAGACTTCAAAAGCTTAAATACCAACCAAGTCTGTGGGCAACCAACAAACCAGGTTATTGCAGCTTTTCCCAGCTAAAAGTTCTTGTTTAACACCATCCCCAGCAAAACAGTTTCTTCTCTGCTACCTTTTGGAGAATTATTTAAAAAAAAAAAATCCTCATAATTGCTTTTAAGCTTTTTTCTAGGAAAAAGCTTGGGGATAAATATTTAAAAAGACTATTGTGAAAGTACAGACGTTTTTCATAGCCAGTCCTCTCCTTGAGACATTCGGATTTCTCCCACACTCTTAAAATAGAGGCATGGATTCGCATTTTCAAGACGTATTAGGAGGCTTTTAGGAAAAACAGCACATAGAACATGCAGCCTTTTTATTGTTGTTTTCTGAGTTTTTATAAAACTGAAATGACCTTTTAAAGAAATAACTTTGGGGCAGTAATTCGTTCTGTGATTGCTCCCGGAGATAGAAAATAGATCTTGTTTGTTTAAACTGGGATTGCATAATGAAAATGTAAAATAGGCAATTAAGACAAACACTGAGTGGAAATAACGTTAAGCAGACCCGTTCACCAGCCTATGTGCAAGTCCAGGGCGGGTTCGGGAGAGCTAGCAGCAGGAGCTGCACTCCTTGGTCCACTTAAAAAAAGTTTCTGTGCAGATACTAGGGAAGTCAGTGATCTTCTCTTTCCAGCTCAAGTCTGCTTGTTCCACAGGCGGCCTGCTCCCGTGGGTAGAGCTGCTGCTTCAAGCTTTCTGTTTCGAACCCACTTGAAAATTAGCCCCACATTCACTGGCTTCTGACTCTGCCTCTCTGCGCCTTAATTTAGGGGCCACAGAAGGAAAGAAGAGCCAGGACGTTTTGCTTTCATTTCATTTTGATACTTGCTTTTATTGGGCTTAAAACCAGGAGTTATTTAAGAGATTGTTGCATGTTTTAATTTTATTTTTTCCTTTGTATTGGCTTAGACAAAAAAAAAAAAGTACTTGTTATGATTCTGTAACAGCTACATCTTTGTCCCTCATTGGAACAAAATACATTTTGTAGTCAAGAATTTAAAATTGATTGCATCCTATTCTGTATTTTAGATTTTAAATGGTTAAATGTAACTACAGCTGTAAATGTAAATACAGTAAATTACTTATATGTTATACTGTGCTTTGATATTTTTATCAGTGTAAGTTAGGAGACAAAGTGGTTAGATAAAAAGAAAGTAAGACACAATCTTTCTGATGTGAAATATGGGTGCTGTGTAGTCATGTTTAAAATTTTAATGTAATTCCCTGAGACATGTTTTAAAGTGAGTCACGAAATTCTGAAAGCAAAATATGTGTAAGTTATCCAATATTTTATGAACAATAATATCGGAAGTCTAGGAATCAAACCAGCAACTTTACAGTAGAATCAGCTTAACATAATATTTAGGAGTTTACAGAAAATTCAGAGGAGACAGTGGGGACTGTTCTATGAAGCCATAGAAATCTGTGACTTAGACAAATAATGGAAGAACTATTTTTCACTTCTTTATTTAACTAGTGTTCCAGGTAGCTACATGCAGGGTGGGTAGCAAGGGCTCATATAACCAACCACAACTGGTTGTCTTTTGACTTGAGGGGAGCCAGTGTGGGTGGGGCAGGTAGCAAGGAGGAGGCTATGATTTGAGAAGCTTGGCTAGACAAAAAAAAAAAGGGGGGGGGATTTCTTTTCTTTTCTTTAAGCATTAGATACATGTGTTCCTGAAAATAGATTACACTGGGAAAACAAGCTCTTGTCACTGACTTTTGCTTGTCTTTTAAAATACTGCAAATGACTTCTTATAACAACTTAAAAAACAATTATAAAATGATAGTAGCACTTGCATAAAAGCTTTCTGCTTGCTTTATAGAAAAGAATTTGTTTTATGGGGCACTATAGTTTATTAAAACTTGTGTGCTTCTTCCTAGTTTAATGATGCCAAGCATCTAAATAGCATTTGCTGTGCTAAGCCTCAGTAGAACATGCAGATTTTATTAGCTAAGTAGTGAACTGATTTGTCCAACTTAGTTTTTGAAATGTACTTCAACTGTTATGCTTTGGACTGATAAATAACTACCATAGATTGTACAGATATTAAAACTTCTTATGCTTTGGACTGATAAATAACTACCATAGATTGCACAGATATTAAAACTTAAGTGTAGAAACAATTATTGACCTATTTGTCTTCACAAAAATGGTTCTTTTCTATAATTTGTATCCTTTTTTTTATATTTCATGGTTTAGATGTTGAAACATTTGTAGCAGATACACTGAAAGGGGAAAATTTATCCAAGAAAGCAAAGGAAAAGAGAGACTCTCTCATTAAGAAGATAAAAGATGTAAAGTCTGTGTAAGTCACTTGCTTTTTATTACTAATTTCTTACTTGGAAATAACTCTGTAATTAATGTTTATTATGAAATTAAGTTTTATGTTCTGATTTATTAATGGTAAGCGTTTTTAAAGGACAGAATATATTTCCACTATAATAGTTTCAAATACAGATACCCTTTTTGTTAATAGTTATATATATTTTTTAAGCATGCTAGCAGAATGCTAAGTGTTTACTTTGGGTGTCTGAGGACGTAGTTGAAGATTTTAATATCCATGTGGAAATTGCCTCAGACCTTGAAAAAGAAAAATTTTAAGTGGCTACTACATTAAATAAATGTAATATGTTATAAATATTAAAGATATAGACTACTATTAGATCTTTTTAAAATTCTCTTTTTCATACTTAATTCTGTGTATTATGAATTCTTAAGCCTTTAGGAATTGTCATTTCAGGACAGAGAATATTTTTTTCTCTAGATGTGTGTGTGTTTGTGTGTGTGTGTGTATAAATTCTGGATTTGAGTTGTTGCTACTAATTAGACCTTCCCCTGATTTTTCAACCACATTTAAATGCTTTTTTTTTTTTTTCAGCTATCTTCAGGAATTTCAAGACAAAGGTAAATTTTAAATCTCAATTTTCTTTTGGAGGAGATTTTCACTAGGATCATCTTAATATTCTGAAATTGTATAGCTGGAATCAGAATTTTAATTTCCTTACTATGTGTTTAGACCTTCAAGATGAGAGTGCTAGCTCCCCCTGCTGAGAGGAATATCAAGACGCTAGACTCCTCCACAGTTCCTAGTCTGAGGATGTGTTTGCAGTGGTAGAAATGGCAGTACAGGCATGTACCTGCAGCTCCACAGAGAGCCTGGATGAAGCAGAGGCGAGCTGTCGCCTATTGCTGTCCCACCACAGAGACTGTTCTGCGGGGGTGTCGTGACCCTCAGCTGGGTAGCCATGCTTCATGTGTTTGTGGTACTGGAGATGGAGCACAGGATTCACACATGTAGGCAGGGCATTCTGCTGTTAAGCCATATCTCTAGTCCTTAGGTCATGTTTTTAAAGGATGAGTCCAAACAGTTCCGTATTGTACTTGACAGCATGAATAACATGTGTTCAAATGCTGATTTTTATTTTGGTTCTTTTGATTTGAATAAATGTGTGCTTTAGATGGGAATGTGTGCTGAGATGGGAATTTGGTTCCACTGTTTTTGAAATATGAGGCCGTGCTGGTGAGGTGACGTTTTCCTTTAGGTCGGAGGATTGTTGCTCAGCCCTGGAAGTTCCAGATACTTCGTATTTTCAGTTCTCTGAGAGGACCTGCATACTGCCTTTATTTCTAAGGTGCTAATTCACAGGTCATAACCTTCAGTTTGTGAGTGTTAGTATAAAGATTGCAATGTGAGGTCTGTGAATCTGTGGAATCAGTTTCAAAGTCTGGGCAAGAAAAAACCTTTGCACCTTGTTACAGGGTCCCAATAATAGTCCCCATTTGAGCTGACTGAGAGAGGAGAGCCACAGCTTTAGGAACTCAGGCTCTTAGTCTCATGCCAGCCCCTCACCTCCCTTTCACCCCCCCTCGGCCCCCAGCTTCAAGGCAGTCACAGTTGCTTTCACAATTGCTTGTTAGGATTGGTGTGATCCATGTCTACCAGAAAAAGGTCTTGACATACTAAGATGTTTTAAACACAACTAAAGATAACAGCAGGAAAATCTCTCCTCCTTCTTCATTCTTAGAGTTTTGTGCCACAAGGAATCTTACCGGTGGCCTTAATCCTGTTGCATTTACTGAGGTGAATACAGAAATGAGTTTATACATTTTGATATGATGGGTTTTCTTTTATACAGTGCACTATTTGTGAAGACATAACAGACAGCAGTTCTTACCTCTTGCTTAAAGGGCATATTTCGTTGCACTGATTATTTATTGAATGCTCATTGTGGCTTAATTATTCGTGCATTAAAAAATTTTAAGCGGAGAAGGCATGATAATGGGAAGCCATTTTATAATTGCATGTAGAGAAGGGCCTTTCCCTTTGGGATTCTGTTTCAGAACTTGTTCAGGTGTGTGGATATTAAAATTACATTACTGAGACATATTCTTTGTCTCTGAAGAATATGGAAGTTTATATAGTATTTGATAGAAATTGAAAAATGAGCCTAGAATAAGAGTTCAAATAATGTGGAATTCAGAGATTTCCCCATAATCATTTTCCTCCGAGTTAGTCATTTGCAGCTCAATACCGCTGTATTGAGTTAACTAATCACCAAGAGCGCTGGCACAGAGTAAGCCGCTGGATAAATTAGATGTATACCTTGGAGAAATATGAGAAGCTGAGTAATCTTATGCCATCACACCCTCAGTATATCCAGCTCTCTTCTAAAAAGACTATTTTCTAACTTATTAGGACTAGTAAAGGACATAGACTTAATAGTCACAAAGTGATTACCCAGTGTACATCTTTAAAAGATCTCTACACTGAATGAATTCAGTTCTAGGTTGCTTTGATGCTGCTGTTTGTGTCTCCAGCTTCCCTGGACATCTGGGTCATTTTCCTGTGTGTTCACAGCTTCATCCCTTCTCCCTCCCGCCTTTCTCCCACGTCTGTCTTGTCACTATAGGATCACAATGAAATGAGCAGAAGCAGGTCTTACCTGTGTGTTCTGTTTTATATCCTCTGTTAAGTCAGTAATAGGGGAATTTTAATGCCATTATTGTGAGAAAGAGGTAGAGGGTTTTTAAGCAAAATGAATTAATTGAGATTTGCTCATTCATACTTACTAATTTCTGTAATGTTGACACATGTCTATGTCCTTCTTAACTTCCTGTCTTTATTACTTTTCCTGCATTGCAGAAAATCTCCCATCTTGGGATTTTCTAAAGCATACTTTACAGGTTGAGTGTTGAGTCTTTAAAATTAGTCGAATTGATCTCATAGTTGCAATCTTAAATTGTGTAGATCTTATAATATTTCCTTTGATGTTCATACTTTGGCTCAGAATAGTTTGCTTGATTGTAGTGGCTTTTAAGTGTTGAGGCTTACCACTAGCTTTCTCATTATTTATATTCATTTCCAAAGGAAGAAATTGTTTTAAAACTTCTTCCCATTTGTTTGATTTTAAGGTTCTCCTTATATAATTGAGCATATATTCCCCATTGAATAGGGGAAATTGTAACTGTCAAATTGTAACTTTAGAATAATTATCAGTTATTTATCTAAACACCTTAATTTTTTTATTAAGAAAGATTTGCATCTAGGTGGAACACAGTTTGTTTGTATAGTCCCTGTTATTCATTAGAAACATTGCCTGTTCATCTAGAATAAAAAGGCCCCTGTAACTGTGGCGCTCTTAGCAAGACAGGTAACTCACACTAGTACCTTAGTTGCAGTATGTCCTGATACTATCAAGTCTTCTCCGGAACCCCAGTCCTGTAGGCTCCAGGTCTCTACTCAGTGGAATGATGCTATAGGATAATTTTTTTTTTTTTTGAGACAGAGTCTTTCTTTGTATCCCAGGCCAGCCTCTAGCTCAGAATTTCTCTGCCTATGCCTTGGAACAGCTGGAATCACAGACGTACACCACCATACTCATAACACATAATTATGTTTAATTGTCTTCCATCACAGGTCTTCTAAAGTGGCTTAAATAGTTATTTTTAGGGTTCACACATTTTGCATTGACTATTTTTGTAAAGACTATTAGTAATTGAACATTAGCTAGGATTTTCTAATATGTATTAGATGCATGAAAAGTAGTTCTACTTGAGTTAAATCTTTACCTTGTATTAGTCTAATAGTGATTTAGATATTACTTCCTTTCTAGATTCATTGGAATAAGACAATGTAACACATAGTATATCTCTTGAGTGATGCCCAGTGTGTGTTCTCCAGTGTGACTTATTTGAAGTCAATCTTGATTCAGAAGTTCAGTTTTGAAAGAAGTTTTTTAGAAATGTCTGAGTCATTAAATGGAATAGATTTTAAATGGGACACCATTTCAAGAGAGTGTTTTTCAAATTTGTAGGTATTAATGTCTAGGTTTTTTTTTTGTTTGTTTTGTTTTTCTTCCCTGCCTCTTTCTCTCCCTGGGCTGAGCATAGTAGGCACCTCCTTACCCAGAGCCACGATGCTGGGCTAGCATCTAGTTTTTAAACGTGGTTGTTTCAGGTGCCACAGCTCTGCTGCACTCACTTTCTCCTTTAGAATCTCTTTCCCACTAATTGTGAAAAAAAAAATTAATAGATTTTGCCCTTATGTCTCTATCAGTATTGTTAAATATGCACAGATTTATTTAGAAAGCAATTTTCTTTGACCTTCTCATTCGTATTGCCTAAGCTTATTAATGGAGCACTTTTTAAAAATAGCAAGATTGTTAGGTAAGAGGGGAAACATTTTAGTTTATCCTATGTAGTCTTCAGAATAATGGAAGAGTCAGTCTTTGGCTTTAATTTCCTAGCATAGTATATTTTCAATTGAAAGTTAACTCCATAATGAAATCTGAGCAAATTAAACTGGAGGAGTTCTATCCCGCCGCTGCCTCCCTCCGCATGCTTGTACAACTGTGTTAAAGCATGTTGGAGATAATGGGGCCTGTAATGGTAGAAGCCTGTTTCCAAGGTAGTCCCGGAGAAATGATGTCCTTATTTCGAATCTCTGCCTCAGTTTGGTGTGAGTTATGTTTATTATTTTTGGCTATATCAGTTGGCCTTTCCAAGAATGAGAGGAAAATTTTACTTGTGTCATTCAGTGTTTTAAGAACTAAACTTCCCTTAAGAAATTACAGGGTAAATGCATAAATCTGTATGTTTAGCTGTATATTGTTACTGGAGGAGTGAGATTGGTCAAATGAACAGATAATTAGAAATTAATTTTTTTCACTTGGAGTTATCTCTCTAAATTTTGTCCTTGAGGGAACAATTATTCTCTAACCTGTATGTTAGTTATAATTTTCTTTAATTTAACAGCTATACATATTTATGGAGTACAAGTGATATTTCAATGTGTATATAAAATAAACTCTAAATCTTAGGTGTATTTGGCCGATTATCTGGTTATATTTAAAGAGGGATTTTATCTGGCAGAATACGCGGTACACTGGGCAGAATGTTTCCGTGGTGAGCATGCCTGTGCACTCGCTGTTGGCTGCCTCTCTAGGCACTTAAGAAAATGGTAATTGATTAGAAGCCATGTGAAAAGAGCTGGCTAACAGTATTATAAATTTCAAAATAGTTATCAGGGACCTATGCTACTGTGGTGCAATTAAGCCTTGAAGTTGCCACTAAAACGCTGGGATGGGAAGCCTTGGATCATTGTCTTTTAGACGGTTAACTTTGTATCGTTAATTAAACTTTTGAAAGTTGTGGGATAAATCAAATGCTTTTCTAGGGAAACAAGAAACAGTATTAATGAGCAACAACCCCATAATTATCCTTGTGAGTACATAACAGGGACACATTCATGTCTTTTCTTTGTGCAATAACTTTTACAAAGAAGTATTTTTAAACTGATCATTAATTTTATGACCACAGAAATGAGATGCAAAATTTATGCTGTTGTCATTGGCACAGGCTCAAGGCACCACGGACATTATGTGTGATTGTAATAGAATGACTGCCAACTAATGACTCTGCAGACATTACATTTGAGCATGCTTTTCTTTTAGATGTCTGATTAGTTTGTAATGCTTTCAATTATGTCTGTAAATTGCATTGGATACTTTTACCTGATGCCCATTGTTGATTCGGAGTTCAGTATTTTATTACATAAACACACATTGAGCGTTTTTCTTTTAATTTATAGAAGCCTTTGCAGGTATAGCTATAGATAGCGAGCCCTGGGGAGTGAAGATGCTGTACGCTACTCAACAGCGACCCCTGCGTTCATTTAAAGAGCTTCAGAAGAGAACAGCTTTTCCTCTATTGAATGAGGAAATGGTTGGAGGACAAAATTAGAGGAGGGCAAAGGGACGGTCATCATTACAATAAAGCCATGCTGAAAAGTGGTGATGTTTTTCAATTTAATGCAGGTTTTAAAAAGATATCCTCCCCGCACAGATGCTGTATAGATTCTCATACATTTGGGGCAGTTTTTAGGAGTAGAAGGTTATAGCAAGAGGTGGTGTTGGGGAGGGAAGTCAACAGTCCCATAGTGGTATTTAGTTCAGCTTGTCTTTATCAAATACAAACATGACACTGATTTTAAAAAAATCTTCTTTCAATTAATTTTAGTTTTTGTAATAGGTAAGTTGAAGACAGTTTCATTTTAATAATAATCCCCAAAGTATTTTTAAAAACCCAGAAAGATCTTAAGCATGTCAGTGACAGATTTTTATAGAATAATTGTTATATATCAAATGTTCTTGATGTTATAGCATTTCTTTGTTATATGTAGCATATACATATATACAATATAGATTAGTCTATGAACCCATGTGTATAAGGTCCCATACATTCAAATGATAGCCATATCAAAAGTTAAACTATTGATTTTCAAAATTGAAAGTTTTAAGTTACCTGAACATTTCCATATAGAGTGTGGGGATTAAGCCTGAGCATCTGAATTCATTTCAATTATTATTTAGCTTTACTGTTTCCTGTAGTTATAGCAGCTAATACACTGAATGGGAAGTTCTGGTAATGTATGTAAAGTATCCTGATACCTTAAATTTTTAGCAGGGTTTGATTTTTAGTGTGAATTGTGATGTGTCCTTAGAAAATTATTATAACAGTTCTTCATTAAAATAGTTACTTTTAGCAACTAAAAGTACCTGAGAATTTTGTGATCATTACTGTATATTCCCTGTACTGTCAAAATGTTAAATATTTTAGTAGCATTTGATGAGGCTCCTTTTGAAATCAGAGCCTTGCATAAGAGAGACATTATAGTGTGCTGGAAAGTGCTTTGAACGTCCTGAGAAAGATGAGTTGTGGAGGGTTGGTGGCATCTTATATGCATTCCTTGGAATTTTGATTGGGAACACATCACTGTATTTAGGGTATCAATAACAGAATTGGTATGGGTGGTGAGATAGCCACCTATCTTCTGCTCTTGTCTTCATGAGGGATGTCTCCATCTTTTATGTTTTTGAGAATAAGGATAACGGTTGTTCATGAAATAGCAAAATCATAAGGATATAGAAATTAATATTTAGTTATTAAATTATGCTGGCAATGTTGTCTTGAAAAAGGCAGCCTCTACTCAAAATGTGCAGAAAAATAGGAAGCAGCCATCAGACGGTTGCCAGAGGATACACACTTCCTTTGGCAAAACTTCCTTCGACTGACAACATAATTTACATTGTTATCAGACAGTATGCGATTAAGCATATGCTTTCTGTATTACTGAATTCAGAAGAAAAACGAGTGTGTATAATTCAACTTAGCAAAATCATTTTTAATAGTATTTTAACCAAGTACATGAGATAATACCCAAAAGCTCTTATCATGGGTATTAAATGTGTAAAGCAAACAGATCAACAAACCCCTAACCAAACCAACCTAGGATTTGTAATCAAGTAGGAAACAGGCTCCCATCAGTGAGACTAGTGGCTTATATATACTCTGAAACAGAAAGGGTTGTGTTTAAATTTAGAGGGGTTATATGACTGTTAAAGCATTTTCAACTTAATGAATTTCTGCTCCTGAAAATGTAGCTATTTTTAATCTAATATAATCCCGTGGCTTTTAATGAAAACAGTGTTCATGTGGCTTTGTGTAGTCAATTTCTCAATACAATTTTCAAATTATTGAGTAGGTAAAGGGGATCACTTAAATTATTTTCTCAGTTTTTATTTATTATTTTTCAGTTTTTATTATTTTGATTATTTTATTTGCCTTGTTTAATTTTTTTTTTTCTGTTTTTTGAGCTTCTTGAAACCGTCTTGACCTTGGGACTAGATCCTTTAGGGCCACAAGAAAGCAGTTATCTGCTGACCTTTTAAACTGTTCACTAAGTCATTTGCATTATGATGCGTATAAAATAAAAACCTGGTCTTACATAATTCAAGAAGTTTTGTGTGTGTGTGTTTGTTTCCTGTTGCAGTGACTAAATTTAATGTTAAAACTGACCTCTTTTGACAGGGTACCCCTATTTTCAGTGGGCAAATCATAAAAGGCATTTCTCTGATTCATGTACAGGTGATGCCGAGGAGGGGGATGAATACGACGATCCCTTTTCTGGACCTGCAGACACTATTTCCTTAGCCTCAGAACGCTACGATAAAGATGATGATGGCCCATCTGATGGTATGTGACATTCTTGGCACTCTCGGACAAAACTGGCGGGGGTAGAAGGAGTGGGCTTATCCAAAAGCATAAAGTGCAGGCTCGGGGCACCTCAGCTTTAACAGAACCTTTTCAGGAACGGAATAGCTCTCTCTAGCAGCCCATGGGAGGCTTCCCAAGTGTGTAGTTGTTCTAACAAGAGTCTTGTTACTAGAATTTTTAGGCAAGTGCTGGTGTTATTATGGGAAGGTTTTTACAACAGTTTGTTGATTAATTTAATATCAGATTCTTTCTTAATATTTGATTGTGCTCCTTAATGATTTTTGTATTATTTATTGTATAAATAATGAATAAGATATTTGGTGTATTTTTTCTTAAAACTTCATACAAAATGAGTTTATAAAATATTAAATTAATTATTTCTACGTTGCCTTCTCATATCGAGACAGGTTTTTCTTATAAAATGCATTTTTACCACACAATTTTATTTTTCTGATTGCGCTTAAAGTTGCCCTATATTATGCATGAATAGTAAAGTGTATTGTATTAATTTAATTAGTGCTAGAGTTTATTATTTCTATTTTAGTGATTTTTTAAAAAAATCTATGGACTGTTAGCGGAGTTATGAATCTTATTTTGGGGATGCATCAAGTGCCTCTGTTTTGGTAACCAGTCAAGTGAATCTGTACTCTAGAATGATCTGTAGTTATAAATTAAAATGCATACCAGTGTCTTAGCAATGTGTATTAATTTGCGCCACTCAAAGTTTCACACAGACACAGAAATGAAGGATGCCTTTTGCCACCATATGATGATCAAACTGTGCAGTTCCATCTCTAAGTACAGTTGCTGAATGAAAATGTGCTTCTTGCATCAGAACACTCCACATTCTGTGTTATCCAGATCATTCCCTTTGGAAACATAAATTGCTTTTATGAGGTATAAAATTATGTCTATTGCAGAACAGGGATAAGGGAAGTACATGCATAAGTGATGAACACTCTAACCACTGATTCAGAACAAAACAACCTTTACCTATACCCAGAACTCTGTCCAATGTGTAGCAGTGATATAATCGTATCCATTTTATATTAACTTTAACATTTAATTCTGCTTTCAAAAGGAAGAATGTTTTCTGTTTTTTACAAAGATGCACATTTCTCTTCACCCATGCTTGCTATTCATAACCAAGCATAACCCGTTCTTTCCCCATCTTAAGCATTTTATAATTGATGAAAGAATATTTTCAGGTGAAATAATGAATTATTATTTAAGTTGTGCTGTTTTTGGACTCATTACAGTTATTTGTTTTGCTTCTCTGTAAAATACATGTATGTATATATGTATATGTCTATACACATAGAAAGAGACAGAACATTTATATTTAAAAAAATAACAGTTAGGTATTATAATCCAGAAATAGTGTGAAGAGTTTGGAAAAATGAATGTTATTAATTTCTAGAATATTTTTTATGATTATTGTTTTCTTTTCTAAGAATAAATGAGATGGCTCAGCAGGTCAAGCTGCTTGCTGATAAGCCTGAAGACCTGAGTTCTATCTCCAGAACTTACATGGTTGGAAAAGAAAACCAATTCCCGCAAGTCAGTCTCTGACCTTATCATGAGTACCATAGTACATGTGTGTACTACTCCCATGAATAAATACATGTAAAAGAAATTTTAAAAATTTTCATGTGTTTTCAAAATCAAAGTGTAGAAGAAATACATTGATATGGAAAAACTTGCTAAAGATAATTAATGGCACACTCATATGTAGCACCAGTTTTTGTTAAATATCTGGGCTTATTTATTAGTGCCTAACCAGTTCTTAAGCAGATTATACATTCTACCTTTATTATGTATGATTCATTTTGACATATTAGTAATAGGATTGTAGCAGCTTTACATTTTCTTGGAACATGGTAGGTTAATTTTCAGTCACTGGACATTTACTCCAACATATCATCTCATTAGTTTGCTCTTTGGAGCTCAGATTTGGTCTGTGTTCTCTTTGATTTGTGGAATATAATTTCCTTTACTGTTATCAGTCTAATGATGTGTTAATTACAGAAATGCATTTAACAATAACTGTAACTAGTTTAGCCTTTGTCAAGTCAGGTTGGTTTTTGTCCTTTTGACTTTTACCTTATGGCAGGCACTAACAGTATCTGAATGTTGATGGATTATAAACTCTAAGCATGATAATGTATTTTTCATAGAGTTAATGTAATTTTCAAGGTATTGCAAAGGTCAAACCTGCACATCTCTGTGAATTCTAAGTCTGCCTTTCCCTTTAATATTTCTTTTTCTCTGTTCCTCTGGTTCAAAAGTTCACCCAGTTCCCAAATGGCCACCTAATTTTCCAGTTATTCCCTCAAGCCATATGTGTTTTGGTTTCTTTATGGTTTATTAGGTACTGTAGGAAAGTAGCATAAGTTATATCTTCTAATGAAATTCAAGCACACTTCAGTGATGCTTCGACTTGATTGCTGGTAGCAATTAAATCACAGGCAAGGAGAATAATGCAGAATCTCACAAAGTCCAGACACCCTGCCCAAACTGAATGAGGGTGAAAACAGAAACAAAAACAAAATCTTCAAACCCTGCCAGACGTGTTGTTTCCAGCCTGCCTGGTTTCTTTCTTTTCTCTTCCTTTTTTTATTGGCCAGCTGCCTGATGGATAGCAAAATCATAACTTGCTGCGTGCTAACAGGCAGAGTTCACATGTAGGTTATTGAGAGCTGATAAAGGGTTAGATGGAGTTTTGATTTTCGCATTGGACCTTGGTACACCAGATTAATGGAATTTCAATGAGAGACTAGAGAAGCCACAGCTTTGTCAGAGAAACAGATGGAGATCCTATAGTCACGTCTGCTCATTAATACTAGCTGCGTGAAAGGTGCTCTCGCCTCTATACAAACGAGTTGATATAATTGATTTTTGAGTGGTACATTGAAAAAAAAAGCACCTTATTGATGAGTAGACTTGTAACACAAATAGTGACATATTTTTGTATAGTTTGTAACAAAAAATGTACTTTGTGACTTTTTTTCTTCTCTGTCTTTGGAAACACTTTTTATTTTTAAGAAGAGAAATATGTCTTGAGACCAGTAGCTCAAAAAAGAGGAAATGCCAGGCCGAAAAATAACAGCAGGCTGTGTTTTACTTATAAATGGTTGCATGGTTGCTGTCAGAGCTGCATTTTGATATGGTAACATTCAAAATAACGCAGATTCTTTTTATTAGCTTCATGTCTTTCTTCTTCTGAAAAATCAAGGCTACAAGTTAATGATTGTTTTGGTATCATGCAGATCACTCTTACAAGTTTTATATGAATTTTATAATCTGGAGATACGTTGGGGTGCTGATATATGATCAGTACATTCAGTAACCAGATAAAATCAGAAATAATTAGTCAGAAATCCTCAAAGATACTCCTTCTTGAAGGCCCAGCGCAGCGTTTGTGCACTGACGTAGTGGGCGCGGATACAGCTGTTAGTCACTGTGCAGTGACTTGGGTTTCCATTTTCTACACT
Organism: Meriones unguiculatus; assembly: GCF_030254825.1. Lineage (NCBI taxonomy): Eukaryota > Metazoa > Chordata > Mammalia > Rodentia > Muridae > Meriones > Meriones unguiculatus. Next base: position 54,601,647 of record NC_083351.1, read on the forward strand.
GAAGTCATTTTTCATCTATTTGCATTGTTTGCGGAAGGAGACCTCTCACCATATGGCATTGCGGCAGATCTCTTAGGTGAAGTGAAAGAATTCGCTAGGCTGGAAGATGTATATTGGCTCTTCTTGTCAATGATAGGTCGAAGGATCCCTGTGGATATTTGTTACCAATCTGAGTCAGGGCTAGACCATAATCACTTCATGGATAAGAAGCTGGAACCTCCAGGGGGAGAATGTGGGAGAGCTAAATGAAATGGAAGTAGAGAGAGCCACTGGGTGTATGTATCTTCCTAATTAGAATCCTCAGTAAAATAGGTTACAAGCTGTGGGCATTGGCCAAGACATGTGCTCTTATGCACAAATACGTGTCTAGGAAGGGAGCTATTCCTCAAAGCTTGGAGATTAAGACAATGACTAAGCTATTTTTACCATAGTTAATGATATCAAATAACATTTTTCTTCTTTTTTTCATATACCTTCTGTTAAGAAACTCCAATATACAAAAATTTGGATTCATAAAACATGTATACTGCTTATACCAAAAGATTATTTAAAAAAGGGTGGTCTGGGCCAGCAGGATGGCCCAGTGGGTTAAGGTACTGGTTGCTAAGCCTGGTTGTCTGAATTTGATCCTAGGGACCCACATGGTGGAGGAAGACAACTCATTGCTGCAAGTTGTGTCTGACTTCCTCACAGGTCTTATGGCACATTCACATGTCCACTCATGCGCACGCATGTGTGTGTGCGCGCACACACACACACACACACACACACACACACACACGGGGGGGCGTGGAGAGAGAGAGAGAAATGTTTGTATTTTTAAAGGCCTCTAAATAATGAGTGTCCACAGCCCATCTGACACAGGCTTAGGTGTAGACCTGTCCATCCACACCATAAACTGTATGATTCTTCTGAGGAAGATTTTTTTCCTCATGTAAAATCAGTTGTAGCACTACTCGGTTCTTATAAATCACTAGACTATGAAATAATGTGTATAATTAGAAAAGAGTCCTTTCAAGACAGCTGTTTAGGTGCTTTTCTACCATACTATCATGTGCTTTTGATATCTAAAACTTTATTTTTGTAAGAATTTATTGATCAATTGGGGATTGAACCCAGGATTGACTTTGAGTGTGGGACTAGCATCCTCCATCTCCTAAGAGTTTAACTTTCAATTTGAACATATCCTGGGTATATAATGTATATTAGTGTTTTATATGTTTAATTTTTTTTATTTTAGTATCCTAAATTATTAGCTTGTATTTTTTTAAGCAATATAGGAACCATGCTTATTTTAAATATTTCTGTTATATATAAAAGAGTTTTAAGCTTTGGTTGGAGGGGAGGGACTAGAGTTTAGGTATATATTTTTACAGGACATTGTTAAGTAGAGGACATAATTTTGTTTAAAAATTATTTATTTCTGTGTGTGTAAGGACGGGGTAGGGCGCATGCCATGCATGGCGTGGCAGGCAGAGGACAACTTGTGGGAGTCAGCTCTCTTCTTCTCCCATGGGATTAAACTCTTGTCATCAGCATTGAGTCTTCTCAGTCTCAGTCCCACAGGGCATCTTTTTACCCTAAAGTTCTATATTGTGTGATTGGGGATAGAAAGCACACAGATGTGCAATATTTTTATGGTACAAAATATGAATGGATAAAAACGAATGGCAATAAAAACCATTTCTTCAGAATTGGGAAGTCAGTTATTTGGCGCTTGCCAAGAAAGCATGAAGACAGGAGTTTGGGCACCTGTAGTCCACTTACATACCAGGTGGGTGTGGTGCCCTGCTTATAATTTCACCCTGGAAGGGAAGGCAGAGATGGGATTCCCAGAGCAAGCTGGCAGTGAGACTAGTCCTATCAGCATTGAGCTTTGGGTTTGCTTTAGAAATCCTGCCTTAATGAATATGATAGAAGAGGGATTCTTGACATTGGGCTCTCCCGAGTGTGCATGCACACGCACACTCACACACACAGTATCAAGATGGAAAATAGAAAGTTTTTTAAAAAAGTTTTTATGCAATTTAATGCGAACACATATCAGACTAAAAGTGGGTGAATGATTAGAGCAAAATAAGCTAATAAGTAAGAAAGATTGCAGAGTTAGAAAGCTCAGCATTACAAAACAATTCATTTCAAATAAGAGTTCAACAAATAAGCAGTTATTTGAAGGAAGGAACATGATGTTTGGAAAAGACAGCAAAGTATAGGAAGATGAATTAGGTAAAGTTCTTATTTTCAGAAAATACGTAATTGATATGGGCAGTGATGGTTGCCACCTGAAGTCATGACACTAACATTCAGATTGAGGAAGAACCCCCAGACAAGAAATACTATTTACTAACAGTACTACACTGATTTGATCTGTACCAAGGCAAGCAATTGCTTCCATTGATTTTACCCGCTAATTTGTCAGGTGGATACTGAAATGTATCAAACCTAAGCATAAACTCCATTTCTGAACTATCTAGAGTAGTCTTGTATTTAAGTGAGTTTCTTGGAGTCTTGAAGTTCACTGGTGACAGTGGAGACAGATACTGTAAAGAACATTTGGAGTGGAAGTTGGAAAAGTAAGTTTTTATGCTCAAGACGACTCCATGGGTTAGCATAAGTCACTTGGCTGCTTTGGATTTCCCTGGTTGTGTAATGAAGTGCCTCGAGGGAGTGCTTGCCGTAGAAGTCCCCGGGGCACTGGATGCTGGTGTGTCCACATTGCAGAATTAGCAATACGTGGTGGTAGCAGTGAGATGACTTGTCTGGTGGAAATGGACTGTATGGGCAATAACTCGAGGTGAGGTTGGTGAGGAAGCAGTGGCGGAGATCTGAAGTTAGGCCATAGATTACTGGAAGAGCTGAATGGCCAGTTAAGTTAAAGAGTTTGCTTTTGATGGGGTGGCCATCAAAAGACAGAAGTAATCTATTGATATGATGAGTACAGATTTGGGGGATGCTGCCTTGGCAACATCAAAAGCATGTTGAACTTGAATCAGCAAGGTAACTTTGCTACATTATTTATTTTTAATCTTAAGAGCAGCTCTGTGGGATAGATGTTATCATCACCATGTAGCAGTCAGAGGGGATACAAAGAAAGGGAAGTTATGGATTTGCCCAAAGCCTTGCCCAGAGTTACAGATAGGAATCTGAATTAATGTTTGTTTGACCCAAGGTTCAGGTATGGTTTTCACAACCATTCCACCTTCTTCTTCCCCAGCGAGGCTGCTGCTGCTTTTGTGTTAGGGTTATGGAGGAGAACCTGAGTAGAGTAGTGCACATTTGATGAAAGGGAAGGGATTTTCCTCCCTGTGACTAATCGGTCTATCTTCGGCATTCCTATAGCAGCAGCGTCGCCTAGGGGCTTGGGAGAAATGCTGATCTCCATCCCTATGCAGTATCTGCTGATCGTGGAGCAGGTAGCTCTTTAACAACATCCCCAGGTGGTCACTGAAGCACGAGCACTGTGCTCTATAGGTTATCGTGTTGATCTTTGTTGTTGAAAAGTGGTACAGTTGCACCTGAGGGGCTTTGTGCGACCATGCATCTCCATATAGGTAAGAATATTCTTCTGTGTACCCACCTACCCCTGCTCCCAGCAATTTTTTTTTTTTTTTTTGTGGCCACGTGAACCTTTAGAAAAAAGCTGTGCTTTTTTGCTGCATAGAACCACTTCCCAAGGCTGCTTCATTATGGCCCTTTCCCCCATTTTGAGATAAAGTCTCACTCTGTAGGACAGGCTAGCCTTGAACTCAGGATCCCCTGTCTCCATTTCCCAAGTTCTGGGATTGCTGGAAAATGCCTCTGTGCCTGCTGTAGTTGTTTTACTTTTGAACCCTTTCCAGAGTCTCTTTTCTGTCTAATAGACCTCTCTGTTAAGGACATTGGGTAGGTTCTGATCCATGCTCTAGGCACGTTTGCATGTTAACTGTGCAAGTTAACCCAAGGGAGGCTAGATCCCACTCACAGAGCACTCAGAAGGCAGAGGCTTGTTGTTCTCACTGAGTTAGTTCATGGCATTTGGGCCATTCCTTGTATGTGGAAAAGTTGTTAGGGCTTCCCACTTGTGCCTACGCTTCCAAACTGAGGCAGAGAGTGGATTTAGAATCTAAAAAGACACTGCGAAAAAAGTTTTAAAGGAAGCCTTTTCTTAGCATAAGAAACCAAGAAAACACTCTAAAAAGCTAACCTGGAGATGGCCATGCCCAGGGCTGGGGGCATTTTCAAGAAAAGAAAAAGGATTGAATGATTTCAAACATACTGAGAAAAAACGTCAGATTCTCCTAGGTTGTTTCACTGACATTATTTTCTTTAATCTGCTAGAACTATCAAGAGACATTTTCCTTCTTTGTAAACTGACAAAAACTGGGAGGGGGGAGATAGACAGGTAGACAGACAGACAGATACTGGTCTGGTGTCTTAGCTGGACTTCAGCTGAGGCAGGCAGCTTTCTCTTTGGTCTTTGTGTACCATGCTCCTCACAGAGTTAAGTAAGAAGAACAAACAGAAGCGCGTACTCTACATATCAGAAGCCTTCAGAAGGTTCAGGTCCTCCCTGAACCTTCCCTGTGCCTGCTCCCAAGGGGAGGGCTTTTTCACGGCCTTCTGTAGGCTTCCCCAGTAGTTTCAGATGCCGCGCTTATATTTCTGTGTGACTCCCACTGTGATGAATGAGTCTTCAGGACTTCACCTTCTCCCTCCCAATTTTTTGCTAATTTATTCTTCATCCTTTTCATTTCTTTTTTCCTCTTCCTTTCCTTTCCTTTCTCTCTCCCTCTCTGTCTTTTGAGACCAGTCTTATGACCATGCTAACCAAAAGAATCAGAACTCCTTCTGCCTCTGCCTCCCAAGTGCTGATAAGTTGGATGGATGTTAAATATTAGTCTCTATCCTTCATGTCATCACTTCCATCAAAGTCTGAAAAGATTTTGTTCTGAGCCCTGCCATGATGGAAGACCCAGCTGAGTAGTGAGGTGGCATGTGTAGATGCCTTGCATGTCTAATGCTGTGTTACTGCACAGCTGCGGGGATTTGAACCTGACTGCTGTAACAAGAGGATGAAATTCAGGCATGCATGCATGCATACATACACAGAAAGCTGGAATTGGATGGTGTAAGCTCCCTGGTGGAGACACTGAAGGACCCTGGAAGCTCAGCATGTTTATTATATAGATGAACATTTGGATGAGCAACGAGGTGGGGTTATTACATGTAGATAAACAAGGAGGAAGACTTTATGGTGTACAGCTGGGTTAAGGAGGTAGGTTTAGCTAATTTCAGGAGGAGCTGTCTCTGTAGGGCAAGAGTCTCCAGTCCATAAATATCTGGGGAGAAGAAAGCTCTGGTGGCTTTGCCAATTTCTCATGGGTCTAAGGCTTTGGGGTCCTCGACATGGGCATGTCCATGGCCACGTAAACAACACACATTCACTCAGGACTTCACATACTTGGCCTTTTCAGATCTCCACATCTACTGTCTGGAAAGGTTTTCCCCCTGAATGGAGGGTCTGGCTGAGGTTGGGAGTAAAGTACTAAGTAAGCTTGTTTGGTATCTTGTCTATAAGGCACCTTAGTCAGGACCAAAGAGGTGGAATGATACTCTTACAATCACTACATTAAGTACAACGTTGCTCGGGGAAGTACAGCTCTGTAATCCATTTCCAGGGTTTTGACCCTAGCTGTTCCTTTTCGGTGTTGGGATTAGGCAGTCTGAAGCTGCCCAACACCCTTGCCATCTGGCTTCCGGATTCTTACTTGGTGTTCTCTTTAGGGATTTGGACTTCAGGATTTATTTCAGTCTCACAGCAGCCATTCCTGCCAGCTACTTGTGACAGTGGGCCTCAGAGTTCTCACTGCACTGTTCTGCAGTGAGTGGCCAGTAAGTGTGGCCTTCACATCCACTCTCCTTCGTGCTCTCCTGAACTTGGTATCCTCTGTCGTCTCTTCATTTCAGTCTCATCTGTTTTCAAGTGGTTAGCAATTGCTTGTATATATAAAAAAATGTACTCATGGCACCATTTAAAAGAATTATTGGTGATAATTCTGTCTTTATTCCTTAAAAGCAAACAGATAAGGGATTTGAGGGTATAGCTCAGTGATAGAGTGTTTGCCTGACTGCACGCCTGTGTTCTGTTCCCAGTACCAAATAAATAAATACAAAAGGGATTTTATGGGGACTTGAGGCAAGGAGACAGTGGCTGGTGGTAAGTCTGTATCGTCATTTTTAGTGGTATGAGGATGCTGCTTTATCATACATTTTAAGAGTGATGTATTAAAATAGTTCATTGGGGGAAGAAGTAAGCTTTGGTTACCAGTGGGAGGCCCACATAAGGTTTTTAATGTAGCCCTAGCTTTAGTCACTTTGAATGAAAGCAAGCTTTCTGGAAGAACCTAGATTCTAGATTCTAAGCACTACCAAAGAACTAGCCCTTCTGAAATAACTGCAGCCTTATTGTGGATATGATGGCACACAGTAATTATTCTAAGTAAATATTCAGAATGGGAAGAGTACTGCAAACTGGAGTTAGTAGGTACATTATAGAAGAGCCAGAAATTTGATAGAATTTAATAAGGCTGGGCACAGTTGGAATGAATAGAGGAAGACTTATTTTCAGATAAACCCAGGGGATGTGGGGCAGGAAGAAATCAAGCTGAGAACGAGCAAGTTGAAGAACCCATTGAAAGAATGACATGACTGATAAAGCTTATGGAAGACTTGGTGATGAGGACTGACCAGAGAGGCATGATGGCTTCATGTCTTCTGGTTTTGAAACAGAGTCTCACTATTAGTCCTGTGTGGCTTAGAACTCTCTGTACACAGGCTGACCTCAAACTCATGGCGATCCCTCTGCCTCTGCCTCTTGAGTGCTGGGAGTAAAGGCGTGCTCCAGTACGCATGGTTGGTTTCAGGTAGTGATCCAGCCACTAACTTAACTTTGGCGAAGGTGCTACCGTCATGTATTGGTTTGCACTTAAAAAAAAAAAAAAAGTTTTCTGTTATTTTAGAATTCCAAGTCAGGGAAAGAGTTGATTCTGTGAGCCAAATAAGATTTGCATTTTTGCCAAGGGAATATGACAGAAAATGGTATTGTAGACAGATGTAAGTAGTTATAGCTGCTTTATTGAAGGATACTTAGTGCAGCCATAGGCCTTGGCCACTTGAAGTTTGTAGCCCAGCGCCCTTTCATTCAGCTACAGAGGCGTGTAAACATTGTTTTCAGTGATTCTGGGACATCTTCTCACCACAGGAGCAAATGGTCACTGCCCATTTTCTCCCAGGCCTGTCTTCTCCTTCTCCCTGAGGCCTAGTTAGTCATGAGCGTGCTTTCTGTTTGCATGCAGTTTTCTGATGTGAATAATTCATATGAGAGCAGTTGTGTAGCATGTGGCTTCCTTTTCTTAACATAATGTTTTAAGGTTCATCTTTGTTGTAGCCTGTGGCAGTTATTCACTTCCTTTTTTGGTCCTGAAATCCATCACTGTGTGTACACCACTGCTGTATTTTCACCAGTCAGTGGACATTTAAGTTGTTTTCTCTTCTTTGCTATTATGAATAGTATTTCTATGACTAGCTGAATGACTTCTGGTATGAATGTATGCTTGCATTTCTCTGAGGATGTACATAAAGTAACACATATATGTAGATTTATGGGGTTTTTTTGAATTGCCGGATTTTTCCAACTGACTGTGCCACTTTCCGTGTTTCCCAGAAGGGTGTGAGACTCTTGATTTCTCTGCAGACTGCTCTATTCTTGTTGATATCTTTTTGTTTGTTTTGGACAGGGTCTCTCTACATATCCCTGGACCTCCTGGAACTCACTTTGTAGACTAGGCTGGCCTTGAACTCATAGCGATCTGCCTCCCTTTGCCACCATAGCTCTGAAAGTGTGGGACCCCACACCTGGCCAGGTATCCGTTTTGATTGTAGGGATCTTAGTGGGAGTGAAGTACTGTCTGCTTGCAGTTTGGTTTGCTTTCTTTTCTAGTGACCACTGATATGGATCAGCCTTCCCTGTGTTTGTTGGTTGTTTCTGTGTCTTTGGTGAATGCCTATCGTAATATTTTCCCATTTTGAAAATTGGTTTGTCTTTTTATTGCCAAGTTCTGGATTGTTTATGTATTCTAAATACCAGTCCTGTATCCTTATGTGATCTGGAAATATATTTTCCAAATCTTGGACTGACAGTTCACTATCTTATTGATATACTTGGGATACAACAAAATTAAAAATTTTTAACGACGCTTAATTTATCTATTTTCCCTCATTATTTGTGCTTTTAGTGTCATGTCTAAGAAATCTTACAGGTTTTTAACTTTTTTTCTTTAAAGATTTTCTTAAGTTGAGGTTAAAGTGATTTATCAAAACACTGAGTTATGTAAGAGATTGTGGGATTATAACTAATTGAAAGGCAGTGTAGTCTGCCTTTAGTGCAGTTGTAGCCCTGTTCATGTCTAAAAGTCGTGCAGATGGCAAGCGGTGATTTTCTTGCTGTCTTTTCAGGTCAGCAAACTCAAATTTTAGCGTCATTTAGAAAGCAGTTCTTGCTTTCCCGTGTGGTTTATATCACTGCTTTCATTTCAGGCGTTATCATGTTTTTGCCATGTCAAAGCAACAGTGTTTGCTGCATTACAGATACAAACACAAGGCTCCCCTACTTTAGTTTTGCTCAGGTACGTTATTTCAGAGAACATGTAGTCTGTAGATTATTTGGAAAATTTTCTGGCATTGTTGGGCAAGGCTTTGTTGATGCTCGGGTAATAATTTTGAAAAGTTGTTGCTGTCTTTTGCTTTTAAAAAAAGAAAGTGAGTTTGACTTTTCACATTGATCTTTTCACCTTTGTAAGGATGGGGAGGTGTTTCCTCTAGTTTTCAGTTATGAGGCTGAGCAATCTTGTCAGGTAAGGGAGCTGAGACACAGGCAGAAACAGCACGTGGATGTGTCTGAGCTTTGCTGTCATGTGCTCCCAGGACTGGGCCTGATGTAACCTGCTGCTGCTCTGCATGTGACAATCCAGGTATAAAAATTCAGCGTGAGCACAGAGAAGCATTAACTTGACATTCCTGCCTTATCCAAGTTTATAGTCATCCTTTCCCTAATAATTGATGTTTTATTGTTTTACGGAAGTGTTCGTTTGGGATGTTTTAGGAAAAGAGGAGTGGAAGCTAGGTTCATCACAAGAATACTGAACTATTACCTTATTATTTGTTTTTGTTTTTTTTTCAGTCCTGTATCTTTTTCTGTGTCTTCTTCCATAGTTGTAATTTTGTTTCAACTTAAATATGAAGTTTGTTTTCGCTGGGAAAAAACTTTAGGATTCCAGTTTCACATTTGTTGTCAAGTGTATATCCAGGTTCCAAAGTTATAATTAGGTACTTAATTATATTTTCATATGAAAGCCAAGGGATAAGGAAGCTCAGTGCTTTTCATTTGCAACATCTAGAGAAAAAGAGAATGTAATTTGAATGTCATAGCCTTCTTCGTCATGCCTAAACAGAAGCATAAAGCGTCGTACTTAATGTTGGTCAGAAAAACAGTTTCATCTCGGTGGTGCACTTTTGCATCAGCTTGTGTGACTGTCTCCAGAAGCACCTCCTTACTTTTCGATTTCACTGTGAGCCGTTCTCTTCTCAGCCTCTTCATCATTTTCTTTAACACTAACAGAGGCTAATAAAAATAATGTCTTAATATCAAGAAGTAGGAGAATGTTTTACCAAGGGGAAAAGAAGTACACATACATTTCTTTTGTTGAGTAGGACTTGTTTTGGTATTGGTACCCTGGGACCTCTCTCCTGGAATACATGGATATTGTGAGCCTCTAATATGCTTAGAATAGGATTTCTCTTCTAAAAGGAAATATGCCTTAAAGGAGATAAGGACTTGATTTTTAAAAATATAGGGAGTAGGAAAAGATAACCATGTTGGATGTTTTAGGCAGAGTGCTGGATGGAAAAAAAAGTTTAATTCAGTTGATTTTACTGTTAGAGTGGGGTGAGGAGAATAAGATGATTAATAAGATACCAAACTGCCTTTATGGAGTTTATAGAATAGTAGAAGAGAGGGCTGTAAATATTAACTGCAGTCTAAGGCAGGTTGGTATAGTCACTACTAAATGAAACATAGAAGGAAGAAGATGATAATTATGAAGTGAGTGAAGACAGACTTGGAGATGGTGTTTGAGCCAGGTTTCTGATGTATGGATTGTGAATTTAATAAAAAGCCTGGAAGAGGGTTGGTTAGAACTGTTAGAGCTCAAATCAGCTTTGGCAGAAAGCAGAGATGATTATGTGTCATTTTATCAGGAGAGAAAGATGCAGTGTGCATCTTGCTTCATGCCTACGTAGGTCCATGTAGGAACCCCATTGTGTTGAGCATTTTCATTCACATCCTGTTTTTCTCAACGTAACTTCCTGTAACAGACTGTTACAGGGTATTGTAGCAAAAATTATCTCCAGCAGCCACCAGCAGCTTCTTAGATGTTTTCCACCAGTCCTGTGGAAAGAGAAATCTCTCAACTGCTACAGCCGAGCTCTGTGCCTTGGCTTCTGTGTGTATTTTGAGTCAGTCTCTATGGTGTGTATGTCTATGTATGTGTGGAGTATTCTAATTGGCCAGGACCTGGTCCATGTCCCAAACCATGAGGACTGCGAGAGCTGCCATTGTCCTAAGGAAAACTGAGATCTTAAGGAAAGAAGCAACAGTTCAGGGCAGGCAGAGCCAAAATCTGTTCCATGGTAGATGTCTGAAAGCACAAGTGTAGAGTTGTAAAAGCTGTGCAAAGAGAGGCTAAGGTAGACGCTAAACAGCTCTTTTATACTTAGGCAACAATGGCTGTTTCAAACCCTTTAGAGGACATTGCTTCTAAAGCAATGGCTTAGAATTAATGTTGCATGAAAACATTCAAAGTTTCCGGAGGCAAAAAAAAAAAAAAAAAAAAGTAAAGCTAACTGTCTAGACTGACTAATTTTGCTCCTGTCTGGGCGTGTGTGTATGTATTGCCCTGCTGCAGATTCCAAGGCCTCAAAAGCATGTGCTCTGCTGAGTTCCCTGGCCCTGGCTGTTTTTATGAAACCTTCAAACTGTTTGTCAGATCCAGCTTTTAGCTTAGTGATACCTGTTTGCTTTTTGTTTGGCTTTTCACATTTCATATCACAGCACTAGTCTGTAATACATGCATTTGGAGGCTGAAGCAGCAAGGTTGCCAAAGTTCAAGGCCAGCCAGGGCTTTATGAGCTAGGCCCTGCCTGTCTCAACAAAACAGAACAGGAAACAAGCTAACCTTCTGTTTGCCTGTATTTCTCTTTCCAGCAGTACATGGTGGGAGACGTTGAATAGGTAAATAGTCTGCTCTTAGCTTTTGACACTGACACAAAATGAAGAATTGTAGAGATGTGTGTTAGACAGGGGTAGGGGTGGGGATGAGGGGAGAACTGAAGGGCCACTGGGTCCTGCGTACCACAAGACCCCAGCTCTGCCAGGAGAGGGCTACCGTGTGGGTTTGAGGTTCCTATGAGTCAATTCGAAGACAGAAAACTGACCTAGTGTATTACTTTTAGTGTTCTTGATATAAAAATCAATAATCCAAGAGATATATAGCTCACAGTAGGACCAGGATCTAGTGAAATTTCTTGCAAGGAGGCTTAAAAAATGATGCCATGTGTGGGCTGTCATGAAGGTTTTATAGTAGATGAAATTCTTAGGTCAGTAGCACTTGGAGTTCCGTCTTAAAAGGCCCATTAGTGCAAATATGATGCAGAACAGTTTAGGTCAAGTCATTTATGGGAGGCAAAATATCAGGATGTTGGCTTCTGTAGGCCATGGGACAAATCTGATCAGTTGGTATTTACGCAGAGATGATTTTTTTTGTTTTAATGGAGCACAGCTATGCCATTTTTGACACGTTCTCCTCTCTATGGTTGGGTTTCATGTTACAACAGCGGCAGTGAGGATAGTCGTGCCCCTCATAGTGACGTTTTGGTAAGTGACAGACCATGTATATATGATGATGTAGGAAATAATTGCCTAGTGACATGGTAACTGTTTTTGTTCATGTAAGTATCCCCCCTCATGTGTATAGTGGAATGACATTGTGTTGTGTTTTTCATGATGTCCCCTCCTGTTAAGCCTTGCACAGTGACAATGGTAACATACACCAAATGTCTCATAATGTCTCATCTGCTCCTCTGCTGAAAGGATTTGTAAATCCTTGGCCTAAAAACACAACTCTCTGATTGATTGTTCAGTTTTGAGTTAAGACAGTATACGAAGTGTATAGAACAGAGGTCTCAAACTGGCTAGGCCGTGTTCTAAACTCATTTCAAAGGCATAACTTGTTTAGTCAAATCATGATTTCATTTTTGAAAATTTGTGTCGATCCACTAAAACTCTTCTTAGAAAAAAAGAACAAAACAGTGGCTCTGGGTTTGTATTGTATTATTCTTTCTTTTTGGACATGTCTTGCCAGGGTTTGTCCTTCAGTGCTTCCATAGCCTCCCAGCACTCATTTTCTTTCTGGATACCCAAATTGGAAAAAACAGTTGTGTTGCTCATACTTCATCTATGTTCATAGATACTGCTTTTTATAGTACTGGGCAGTTGAGAAATTTGGGGTGTTTTCTGAGAACGGATTGGGATTTGGAGGAAAGGCTGGAAGGCTCCCGAGAGAATGGAGGGCTTGCCAAGGCTTGCCTGCACGGAGAGTAGCATACTATACGTGAGCATGGCCTAAGGGATTTGGCCTGGAGGCAGTCTCAGTTTTCCTCAGAAAATAATTCTAGCTCTTTCTCATTATAGAGACAAATGGGGAGTTGTGGACCAAATGACATGTATCTTAGGTTTATCACTTTGGTTCATCAGTTGTTCTGTTTAACAGAAATCATTAATTGGTTAAATTACCACCATATAAGTAAAGAATAAGGTAAGGATTGTGAGGAGTGAGTCAAAAGGCAGATAACATTGGGTTGGGAGTATAACACAGTGGTAGAATGCTTTCCTAACTTTTGGGAGGCCCCAAGTTCAATTTCTAGCACCTTAAACAATACACAAAAAAAGAATAAACACAGAGTTTAGTTTGTTGTGTCAGAATAGTTAGAACTGGGGAAGGAGAAAGAAAGATGTGGGGGGTGCTTGGTGCACTTGCCAGAGGCAAAGGCCTGAAGGTCATTATTTAGTTTGATGGGTAGAGACAGGGTCATTTAAAGCCTTGCAAGATACAGAGAAAGACTTTGTGCTGCTTGTTTTTGCCAACCTGACAGACTGAATCATCTGGAAAGAGAGGATGTCAGTTGGGGAAATATCTCCATCATACTCGCTGTGGGCAAGTCGATAGGACATTTCTCGATTAGTGATTGATGTGGGAGAGCCCCGTGTGGGTGGCACTACCCCTGGTTCAGAGTGGTAGAAGAAAGCAAGCTGAGCAAGCCCTGTTCCTCTGTGGTCTCTGCTTCAGCTCCTGCCCTGACTTCCCTTGATGATGAACTGCAACTTGTAAGTTAAAATAAACCCTTTTCTTACCAGGGTGCTTTTGGTCATTGCATTTTATCAAAGCAACAGAAAGCAAACCAGGAGACTTCATGACTTTGTAGGTGCCCCTCAGATTCTCCAGGAAGTGATACCATCTGTAAAGAAAATGGAGGAGTGGAAAAGAAAGATGAGGTCTGTTAAACTCGAAGGAATACTGGGAAAACTGGTCCTTATTTGAGAATAAGACTGAGATACGGGGTAGAGATAAGGCAAATCACTGAGTCATTTTCCTAAGCATGTTGGCTGTCACAAGAAAGGTAAGACCTGCTACATTCTGTGGAAGGAGATGGAGTAAGATGTTCATAAGAGAGGCATCTGCCCTAACTTTGCTCACAGGTGAGCCAGGAGAATTGCGGTTTTGGTTCTAAGCGTATGATCCCAAGTTACAGAACTTTAGAAGTAAGTCATTAATTACTTTAACTTAATGTGATTATATAGTCATAGGGATACATTTTATTTTGGTAGCTTTGGCATTCCTTTGAATGTTGGTCTGATCTTAGTTTTTTCTTTTCTCTTTGTTTTTACTGTCTAATTATTTTTGTCTTTGTAACTTAGGTATCATGTTGCATAACTGTTGTTTTGTCCTGGCAGCTTAAATAACATTAAAAGAAGATAAATTTAAAGCAGATCAGATATGCCTCCTAGTACTTGCACGCTGTATTTTCAAGGGCCTTAACAAGGTTAAACCTTGAATTTCATTAGTTCAAGGATCAATTATACTGTGTAGTTAAGTGCAGATTATTATAACATGAACATCTTTGTTTGGTCCTGGCTTGACACCGTGACTTTGGAAAATTATTTTTTTCTCTATGTTTTATTCTCATAATTTACAAAAACTGGTAATTATAGTATTTTGTAAGATTATAGTAAGGGTAAATGCATGGTACATAGGACACGAAAGTGCATAGGACATGACCTGTCCTCTACAAAATAGTTCTTTGCTGTTATAATGTTGTAAGATGACTACAGGATTGAATGTTTAATTTGATTTTCATTCAGTTTTTTCCTCTGGAATTTTTAATCCATGTTTGAACATAGACATAAGTTGTGTTGAACTGTATTTACTTACTATGTTACAGTACTGAAAGGGGAGTTGATACCTGTAATTGTTCTCATGACTTAGTATTCAACAGGCAGGCCTGTGTTACAGTTGACATGCACCAGCCGTAGTCTCATATTTGGATGAAATGCGTTTAGCTTGCTGTCTCTCTTGGGCAATAGGAGATGATGAAAGAGTGGCATATGAATCTGATAAAAATGAGCCTTTAACCGTGGACTCATTAGCTGGGTTATTTTGTTGTAAAGATGCTAAACATGTTCAAATGAGGCTGATTGTGACATTCAGAATGTCCTTTGTTTGGCTCTCTATTTGTAGACTTGATCAGAAAGCTACAGTATACAATCACCGACACAAACACGTTTTTTTTTTTTTTTTTTTTTTTGCATTCTGTTACATTTTAGGTTTAAGAGAACTTATTAGTGGATTCTATTTTATAAATGGAAGATTTTTTGGTGTGCATGTGACCACAACTCCTTATTTCTAAGAAAGGTTTTTTCTTTTTTTAATTTTAATTTTTTTATAATTTATTCATTATATATCCCGATTGAAGGCCCCTCCCTTAACTCCTTCCAGTCCCACACTCTCTCTGTCCTTTCCCCTATTCTCTTCCCCTAGTCCGCTGAAAGAGGGAGTTCTTCTCTGCTATCTGCCCAGAGCTTGTCAAGTCTCCTCAGGACTGCCTGGATCCTCTTCCTCTGTGGCCTGGCAAGGCCGCATCGCCAGGGGCAAGTGATCAAAGAGCAGGCAACCGAGTTCATTGCAGAGGCATTCTGTCCTCCCCTTACTTGCGGACCCTCACGGAGACTGAGCTGCCCACTGACTGCATCTGACCAGGAGATCTAGGTCCTCTGCATGCATGGGTCCTTGGTTGTTATATCAGTTTCTGAAAGAAAGGTTTTTAAATATCTGTATTTTTTTAAGGAGAAAGAAATATGTATTATGACTATACTTCATAATGACCGAAAGCTAAAATCTTACTGTTGTCTTGAGTTGTCTGAACTGGCAGAACAGCACTGCTGCCTGTAGTTTTCCTCTGTATGGTAAGAGCCTGTGGAAGATGAGCTCATTTTGTATGGGAGGTGTATTTGGACTTCATATAATGTAGCTCCTCTAGTTTCTAACTGTTCCGTGATCTATACTTTGTTCTTTGTTTCGTTTCTCACTGAGCTTTAATGAGGTGCCTGTTACCATGTACCTGCTTACTCTATTTATATTTCTTTCAGTCATCTTTGTTTGTTCTTGTCTTTTTTTGCTCTGTTTGCTCTTCTATCTGCATGTTTTTATTAATCTCCATGGGTCTACAAAACTACTTACCTGTATGGATACAGCTACTTCTGCGACTTAGCTCTATTCCCCTGAGACTATAAAAAACATTACCAGTTTGTGTTTTAGTTAGTCCAGAAACATGAAGATTGAACAACTGTTTGCCCCAAATATATGGTGGAGGGAGACTTAAGAAGCTGATTTTGACAAATTTGGAAGCATATATGCACAGTCTTGTTAGGTGAGGAAGAGTGAGATAGGCGTCCTCGCAGATTTGATTCTCCATCACTGGTTGTTAGTGATTGTGTTAGGAATTCAGACAGCACATTGAGTGACACATTGTGATGTGTTTCCTGTCCTACAACTTGTTAGGTTTGGGGAACACTGGGCAGATTAGTGTGTGCTCTGATTCACTTATACTTTCCCAGCAGCTTTAGAAACTCACTTCCTACTCTTCAAAACTAATTAACCAGAAAACTTTCTTGCCTTATCAAATTTATTTATTAATGAAATCTCTTTTGATCTGTCACTGATTGGTACTTGAGATAATATTCAGAGGCCATCTGTCAGTGTAATTGCTAATATACTAAATTCATCAACACACATTTATATTGTAAATTATATGTTCTTGGAATTAAAAAAAAGTCAAGTGTGAGTTTTCTGCTTTAACTCTTTATTGTCTGTCTTAGTTTCTGAGTAATCACAGTAGGAGTAATGCCAAAAAGCTGTGTGTGTCAGCATACATGTGTGTGTGTGTTTGTGTGTGTGCATGTATGTGCGTGCATGTGCACATGTGTCTGTTCACAAGTGACAGGAGACCTACAGAGATGGCAGTTAGGCTGCAGTAGTCATCACTGAGTGCCCAACTGCCCTAAACCTCAAAAGCATGGCCACAGTGACATTTCTCAGCATTATACAGCATAACAGTGTGTGGTATTTTTAATGTAAATTTTGACTAGGAACGTGACTTGGGATATTGCTGTTTCTATAGCAGTTCACAGGTAGCACAGAATGGGACTGCATTGTGAACAAAACATGAACAAAGTAATTAAAAAAAATCCTGGAAATCAGTTGTTTAATCTTGAGACCATCATATGGAGCTATTACTTAGGCAGAATCTTCTTAGAAATTCTGAGATTTAACAATGCCATTTAACAATTTAACAAATGCTGTCATCAAATACAAAACAAAAGGGAAAGTAGAAGGAAAAAAAAGGTACACCCCCTCACAGACAAAATGCTTTTTAGTGTTTAATTGCATATGGATTTTCCATGGTTGCGTCAAATTGTTAGTGATGAAAACTGAAATTATGTTCTACTTTTTAAATTATATATCTTATCATTCCCAAGTAATGCTTGGACCTTCTAAGCCCTGAACAAGTCACTGGCATGGTACTTAGAATCTGTCAGTAGGGTTTCACAGGAAGGAGGTGAGTTGGTGGTAATTGATTTATCCCCTCCATCCTGCACCTCCCACTCTTCTTCCCCCTTGTCCTCCCTTGGGCAAACCGCACAAGGCCGAGCTGCCAATCTGTAGACTTAATTTTTTCCAGCAGTACCATCTGGCTCCTTGGCACCAGAAGTTGTGTTGGTTCTTTGTGGTTACTATAAACAATATCAATTTGTCATAGTGCTAGACAGGTTATAGGCGGTTTATTGCTGTTTGATCCCAATTTTCTTTCAACTAATTATTGATTATTATTTGGAGAGCCTGCTTTGGTGTTTGTGAGAGCACAGCAAGGCTTTCTTGTGAAAAGAATGGAACACACCAAAACAGATTCTGTGTGTCAGCCATGGATTCTCTTGAATTCTGTTGAATTCTTCAGTAGCTCTTCTTTCAAGACAGATTAATTTCAAGTTAATTGGAGAGGTTTTCTCTTCCATTCAAGGTCAATGCATTTGTTTTTTTAATTATTTGACTGTGTTCTTAAAATCCTGTTTAGATTGCTGTCATGACCCAAACATGAATATTTAGAAACCTCTGTCAATGTGCAGATAGCCATCTAACATCCACGTTACTGTCCTTCTTCAGTTACCTCTTTTAAAATGATCATCTGGTTATATTTTGTATTTTATTTGGTAGATGAGGGGTTTTACTTTCATGTCCAATAACATCCATAAGCAAATCTAAAGCATGATTATGAAAAAGTTTGTCTGAGTTTCAGTAATTGAAAAGATACATCCAGGCATATATTCATACAAACTTAAGCCATTTTTCATAATGCATAGTAAACTAGACATATTTGTTTCTAAAGTTTAAGTATCATAAAACTAGTTTCTTAAAGTCTTTAGGATTCTTTGTATAATTCAGGGATTTTGACAGGAATTTACTTGAGCACATTTGCATTAATTCTTTGTGGAACAAGATAACATGTTGTTAAGAAAGTTTTTGGAGTTACTCATTTATATGAGTGTCTCTCCTGAGTTTAAGTTTTTAAATAGATTCTGTGTATTCTGTGTTGTTTCATAACAACGAAAGCGTACTGATGTCAGAAACATGTACCTTGAATCCTCTTAGTTGCTGGCAGAAGGATATTTAAAACTCATAAACTGATTTAGTGGAGGGTATTTTCATACCAGCATATTAGCAAGCAGTAACTGCAAAGTTGACTTTGCAGAACATTTTCAGAATGTTGGGCGGATGAACAGCTAAACTGATGTAATCTTCTGGTTGTGATGTGGTGTGAGGGTCCAGTTGTTAATAATTCTTCTGGCTCTAAGTATGTGAAGAAAAGCAGCGGTAAATGTCACTTTGTGAGAAGAGCTAAATCAGATGTCACAGGAGTGATTCATGTGCTGACTGGAATGGTTAGCATGCATTTCATCCCACTGTCTAGCAGAAGGAGGTGGGCTATGGAAAAATGAACTCTTCACTGAATAATTCACAGCAATTATATCAAATTTTAATAACTTGAGCTAAGGAGGCATACGTATGATTCATGTTCTCAGAATTACTCACATTAGAGATTAATTGTGCTTTCTTTAAACAAAAATGAACTCAAGTGTTTTTAATTGGTAAATCATGATCAGGTTTGTATTTATAGAGTAACATCATTTGATCAGTTTTTAGCTATAATTTAACATGAAGTTTAAATTTCACAACTCATCTGTTGTCAGAAATGTCAGCTCATTAGAATTTGCCTCTAATACCAAAAAATGCCTTGAATTGTTTGTTGGCATTACCTCAAACTCAGATATGTAGAGAGGACACTAGAGCATTTTTCTTTGAAATCACAGAGAGTTCAGTGACCTTTCAGTGGCAAATTATGTAGAAAGAAAATATTTATATTCATTTAAAATAACCTCCGTGAAGAAATAGTCTCATTACCCTGTTTGATCAATTTCTTGTAGCCTGAGCTGTAGCACACCGCCGTTGCCATTGGTTGATGGAGTACACTGAGTAGTGGCTAATGGTGATGGCGCTCATCAGGAAGGGTTCAGCCAGCGGTCAGCAACAAATAATTCAAGGCTGTTTCTAAGTTTGTGGCTGGTGGAATTTGCTTCTTGCCCCAAGCCAGCGGCATTGCTGAGCTGGGCTATTTGATTAGAAGAGAGGCATATTTGCTTCTTAGCAACTGCACATTTGCACAACCCGTAGTCCTCTTCTGCCTCTGAAGGTTTCCCTTTTGTGATGGTAGAATAATACTTTATTGTTGATTGACAGACAAAAGAGGTTCTAATACAAGGCAAGCCTATAACCATTTTTTTTGTAGTTTTTATTGGCATTAGGAACTGTAGCTCTATATTCTAATTTTTAAAGGAAATATAGACCAAATGTGTGCTTAATGTAAATAAGCAGTGAAATACCAGTGAACTAGAATTTTAATATGCATATCGCAAGGTTTGAAATGCATGAATATGATTGAGTACTATTACTTTTTTGCCTACCATGTTCAATAACAGAAAATAAATTTTGACGCGTGTGTTCTAGATGTGTACTTTCAAACTAGGATTAATACTAGTTAAATTTTAACTAATACTGTTGAGAGAAGTAAATAGCATATATATGGTCTTTTTGATCCAAGAAGTAATTTTTATATAAAAATAAGTCAGATTTTGAACTCTGAGTGGATTGTGGGTACAAGCTTTAGAACACAGTTCTCAAAAAAAAAGTGAATCTATAGAATAAAATGTAAATATGTGTCTCCAATAGTAGACAAAGGCATTTATAACTCTGCAGTTAAACAAGTGAGAAAAGAGAAATATGGGAAACACAGACTGGTTTTATGTTCCTGGGAAACCAGGGTGAGAGGAAAACTAATTTTTTGTTGTTGTTTTTGTTTGTTAAACATGGTTTTATGGTGTTTTTCAGAAATTATTTAAGTTATATGGTTTGGTCTTGAGTTTTAAGATTTTTGAGGAAGTGATATGACCAGAGATGGTGTTAATTATATTTTGCACTTTTGATACTTTCTTCTTTTAAAAGAAAAATCATTCACCTATAGTACCTTAAGGAAATAGTGCAAAAACTAGTTGAATCAATATGTAAATTTAACATCATTATTTTGTATAAATAGTTTGTATAGATCTTGGTAAGATGAAATTTTATACATAAAATGAACATAAAGTTGTTTTAAATATTGCATGATGTTATATTTAGAACAGAGTGTTTTAAAATATATTTTTTGTCTCTGAAGTTTATGATAGATATGAAGAGTTTCCATAGCTTAAAATGATCCACAAAAAAGTGCATTGGTGTGAGGATTCCAGTTAGCAAATCTTGAAATGTGCTTTGGGACTCAGGGGAAGTTAAAGCAAGTGCGGACATTAACATAGACATAAAGCGTATATGGGCAAATACTCTCATTTCCCAATAAAGGGACCTTAGGGCATATCAGTGTGCATAATAGGACCATCACTGTATTTACTCACTAATAAATAGCTGCTCCAGTGACAAGCTAGAGTCCAAAAAGGGAAGAGGAATGAGGTTGAATGATTCAGTACTGCGAGGCGGTAATATGCCCGGCAGATCAAGCAGCTGTCCCTGTGCAATTTCAGCTAACACGTCTGAAATAGTCCCTTAAAAACAAATTGGAGTGCTAGGAGAAAAGGGAAAACACTTTTAAGAATGGTTTTAAATCGTTTAAAAATTAACATGCCTGCAACTAAATCACCAACATTAGGGTGTGCGTTTGATGCTATATAAATGAGAATTATAGTTTTTGCTAACGTTTTATTTATAAGGTAGATTATGAGAGTTTGGTGTAATAAGGAAAATGATCTTTACATTACTAAACTCTTGAAGATAGTTCAAAAATGGCACTTAAAAACCCTAATATACTGCTTTAAAGTTATGTGTATTTGTCTGTAGCATCATGCAGCATTTGCTAAATGCCCTCTCCTCTTTCTTGTTTTGGGAGATACAGCCCACTAGTTTTCTTAGTGGGCTTTACAGCAATTGGCACCTCAGGTTGAGGGGTCTGTTTCATTATTGAGGATCCTGTCTTTATCTTCCATGGTAAACATAAACATGGTGATGGTTTTGGACTTAAGTCTGAGTCTGAGTCCATTTTGCTGTCAGATGAGCTGGGACAGAGGTTTCTAGTGCTTTCTTTTTGTAGGTAACGAAAACACAGGATCGGGCAAAGAGTAAGGCTATAGAGTGACATAGGCCACATTTTGCCAGAAATTTCAATGTTCAGGGCTCTAAGGTCAAGTTAGTAAATAAATCAGAATTGCTGTTTCCTCATTGAAGAAGCCGTGGCCCAGCAATATTAGATGGTTTGCCCAAAGCCACACAGCAGCAGTGATGAGGAAAGAGAAATGTTTAGGTCTGCCTTTTCTTTATAATCTGGCATTTCTCCTGTAGAGCTCACACCTGCTTTACAGCCTTGTGGTTTCTAGGGATGTGTGCTTCAGGAGCTAACAGGACAGAAGGTCTCTGACACCAGCCTTGTGATTTAGCCCAAGTCCTTGGCATCCTGTTTTTATTTCTTTTAATTAAAGACTCTTGACTGACAAAATTGTGTGTGTGTGTGTGTGTGTGTGTTTGGGGATGGAGCATATGGTGTTTGACCTATGTACCTTGTGGAATAGCCAGATCAAGTTACTTAGTACATGTATATGTCATTTATTTTATGTAATAAGAATAGTTAAAATTTATTCTCTTAGCAATTTCAAGTATATATGGTAGAATTTAGCTGCCAAGATGTTCAGTAGCTTTCATGAACTTACTTCTCCTGACTAACTGAAACTTTGTGTTCTTTGTCCTGTTGGCTGGCTTCTGGTAAGCCACTATTCTACTCTGTTTCCGAGAGTGCGACTTCTAACACTGCAGCATTGGGATGGTGCCTTTCAGTGTCTACATATTTAACACATGGGCTCCAGGTTGTGATGAGGATTTTTTCCTTCCTAAGGCCAATTTCTAACTCTTCTATGTATAATACTTCATTCTCTTTATTCTGCTAACGAACACTGAGGTTGAGCCCACATCTTGGCTGTTCTGAAGACTGCTGTAGTGAGCATGGGAGTGCACATGTGTGTGTAATATATAACATACACACGTGTGTGTGCAATGTACATATATATGTCTGTGTTGTAGCTATTGTGACTGGTATTATTTGTTTGATTATTTTTGGAAGGTTGGGGGAGATTTCATTGTATATAGAAATGCTATTGATGTCTCTGAGTTTTGTATCGTGCAACTTACTGAATTAATGTTTGTTTTAATAGGGTAGGTTTTATTGGGGAAGGGGAAAAGTATAGTTTGTAGGGTTTTCTTTTTCTTCCTTTTTCTTTTCTAACTTGCCTGTAGCTTTTGTTTTTTAATTTAAATTTATTTTTTATAATTTATCCATTTATAATTATTAATTTATGAATTTAGAATTAATACATCCCAATTTAATCCCTCCCTTGTCTCCTCCCGGTCCCACTCTCCCTCCTTCTTTCCCCCCTATTCTCTCTTCCCTAGTCCTCAGAAAGGGGGAGCCCTCCTTCCCTCCATCTGACCCCAGCCTAGCAAGTCTCATTAGGACTGCCTGGATCTCCTTCCTCTGTGGCCTGAGCAAGGGGTCCTTAGGGTTTTCTATATGTGAGACCCTGCCATTTAGAAACATACAGTTTAACATTTTTCCCAACTTGTATTTTTTTTCATTTCTATTGCCTGATTACACCAACATTAATATGTCACCTAGAAGTGGTAGCCTGTGTTCTAGGTGACAGGAAGCTTTTCACCACTAAAGTTAATTTAGAGCCTTTACTGTGTTAGGATATGTTTCTTCTGTATCTCATTTGCTGAATTACTTGATACCTTTAGGTTCATGTTCCCACTAGAATAATATAATGATAGTATATCCACACTGTGGATTGAACTCCAAATGAACTAATCTGTGCAAATTTTATTTGTGAATCTGAAAATAATTTACAGTAATGGTTTTCTAATTTAATAAGTGGTAGATCTAGGTAATTTGAAGAAGTTGAATTCATGTTTCTTGATTTCTACCTATAGGAAGGAACTTGGAAAGTAATTTGTTTTGCTACTTTCTCATCTATTTTATTGGTGAACACTTAGTCACAGAATAGGTTAAGTGGCTTTTCTAGTCAAGTATATAATTAATATTATCACCATCCCTACCTGCAGCTACGACTTCTGGGCTGTAACTGACTAGGCAGTATGCTAGACGCTTCTCGTATATCTAATCCCCACAGCAATATGGGAAGGGTGTCATTATTTGTTGATAAACTGAGATTTAGACTGGCTACACAGCTAGGAAGTGTCAAGCCAGGATTCAAACCAACCTCACTCTAGTGTTTGTGCTCTTGGGGCAGTGTATTCATTTTTTATAATTTATCCACTTATAATTATTTATTAATTTACAATTAATACACCCCAATTGTAGCCCCTCAGTTGTCTCCTCCCGGTCCCACTCTCCCTCCCTCTTTGACACCAGATCCTAAGCATTAGCCTCCTGATTCCAGTTTGTGAAATACAGTCTCCTCACAACATGTTTATACTATTTTAAAGGATATGTTGATATTAACATTATTATGAAATTTAAATCATTCAAGTATCTTCTCATTTATCTGCTTAAAAAATGAATCTTCTTTTTGTAATATGAGAGACTCCTGAGATGATAGGAATCTTACGGCGGTTTTGTGATGGTTTGAATGAGCATGGGCCCATAGACTCACATATGTGAAAGCGTGTTTCCCAGTTGGTAGAACTGTTTGGGAAGGATCAGGAGACCTGGGCTTGTTGGAGGAGGTGTGTTGCTAGGGGTGGGCTTTGAGCTTTCAAAATCGCAGGCCATTCTCACTTAGTGATCTCTCCCTCCTTCCTCTCTCACCCATCTCTCCCTCTCAGTCCCCCTCTGCCTCTTGATTGTCAATATGTGACCTCTTAACTACTGCAGTGCCAAGTGTACTTGCTGCCGTGCCCTCCATGATGGTCATGGACGCTGACCCTCTGGAACGGTAAGCCCCTATTAATGCCTCCTTTTTGTAAGGACAGGTCTGAAAATGTATTAGTTCACATGGAGATTAGTGGTGCTGAACTTCATTGTGAAGCTGTAGTCACAGATGCTGTTTCCTTAGAGAAGGGAACTGTTGGTAACCTGCCCTACTTCCTGTTCCAGAACTAGTGTGTGGATTAACAGTGTGTGATTGTTCTTTTTCTCATACAAGATTTATGATTATAATTTTACCTGGATTAACAGAGAAATTTTAGTTTCTTTCCAAAAGTGCAAGATTCTCGTAGAGCTGGTGTTGGCCACTTTCTGATGTTTAGTTGGTGAATATAAAAGAAAACAAAAATGAGTGAGATAATAAGCACTTAATTGTGGACTGCTTTTGAATTTAGCCCTCAAAAACAGTGGAGTGGAGCCTCACATAGTAAGCTTTCAGGGGCCTGCTCACTGGGTGGCCTCAAAGCAAGGTCACTTTGAGAAGGATGTCATTTTGTCAGGTTAGTAGCTAATTCTTTTTCTAGTGTACCCCTTCCATTGAATGGCACATGTTATATGGCTGGTATATAAAGTGTACTTTTGGAACCAACATTTAAATTTTTTATGCTATAATTTTTAAGTAATGAAAAGAGAGAGGGAGAGGCATTCAGAAGCAACAGGTCACTGTGTATGAGAACTGGAAACTAGCGAAACCTGACAAGGCCGACACTGTCACTGATCCTAATACAGGTTAAATTGGCTTGATGCATTATTAACTAAGTCCATACTTAATTCAGATTTCCTTGGGTTTCCTCTAATGTTCTTTTTTCTATTACAAGATTTCATCCAGAATCCACACATTAGTCATTGTGACTCGGGCTTCTTTTAGCTAGAAGGTTTCCTCAGATTTTCTTTGTTCTTTGTGATACTGACAGTTTTGGGGAATACTACTTATGTTGTGCAGTGTCCCTTAGCTGGGATTTATCTGTTGTTTTTCTTATGATTATGTTAGAGTCATGGGCTCAGGGTAGATGGCGACTTAAATGTGAAGTGGCACTTTCATGGTACACGGATATAAGTGCACGCATCAGCCTGACGTAACTTTTGATGTTAACCTGGATCACTTATCAGAGTTAGTGTCTGTTAAGTTTTTCCATAGGTTTTAGCTTTTGCTTTGATAAAATTTATGTGTATAGGACAGTTGCAAGAGTCATACAAGTGATTCCTATATTCTTCTATGCAGATTCTGTAGATGTTTATCTGTTTCTCATACCTTCCTTCTGCCCACCCTGCCTCTTTCCCCGTTTCGGGCTGAGCTATTGGGAGCACGTTGAAGCTAGGATGGTCTGTTGAAAGCAGATGGGTTGTGCTTTTACGGTGGGACTTCCATAGAAGTGGCATCGTCTTCTTTTCCGTGTGTTGTAGTAGGAAGCACATGATGTTTTCTTGTCTGGTCTTGCCGATATTAACCTTGCCAATGTGGCCAGGCTGATACCATTGAGGTTTCCCTCCTGTGAAGTTACTCCTGTCCGCTTTCCTTTTTTAATTATGGATAGGTTATGTACCTGACCCATTTCTTACCGAGTTGTTTAGTATCTGCTCATTTTTAAACAACATATTTATTAGTTGACATTCCATATTAGAAAACATTTCCGTTTTTATTCATGTATATTATCATAGATTTACAGATTATAATTTCATTTACTATGTGGTAGTATTCGACCATAATATCACCATTTTGATACTAAATGGGGTTCTCAGGTTCTTCTGGGTTCGCAGCATTTATCCCCATCAATTTTTTTTTTTTGAGTTCTTTGTAAAACAAGATGTTCTGGGCTCACCTTGTACTTCCTTGTTCCAGTCTGTGATCAGCCCTTTCTTTAGGAAGCACGGTTTCCTTTCAGTAGAGAATGATGCTGAGAGGTGAAGATCTCAGAGCTTGTGTATTCATGCTGCTGCTGTACCACTGCTCTTGGAATGTCCAGAGTGGGAAATCAGTGACTTTATTTTTATACCTTTGGAAGTGGTGCTATGTAACTGCTGAGACTAGGTCATTAGAAAGAAGCTTTGCAGCTTTGTTCTTCCTGAATGCTCACTTGTGGGATGTTTTCTCCTGGACACTCATTGGTTGCTATATATGGGGAAATTAAGCCACATGAAGCAGCCATGTTCATGGACTCTGCCTGGCATTCCCAAATGAGCTCTGTCTTATACTTAACATCAGCTGCTGGCCATGTTAGGAAGCCATCTTGGAGGTTTTAGCCTAGTTGAGTCACCATATGACTGCACCGAGGCCATTAGCATA
The DNA here is from genome assembly GCF_030254825.1 of Meriones unguiculatus. NCBI lineage: Eukaryota > Metazoa > Chordata > Mammalia > Rodentia > Muridae > Meriones > Meriones unguiculatus. Next base: position 54,628,168 of record NC_083351.1, read on the forward strand.
TGGTTGAGCAGGCAGTACCCTCCCAACTAGTAATTCCCTTGGCTTTTGTTTTCGTGTTAGTAGATTTTATTATTCAGATCAGGGACAACTGCAGTTGTCTCTTACAGTTCCCCAAAGGAAGAGATGCACCAGAGCCATGTGGGGAAGCACCAGGGTTGATCAAGACAGACAGAAAAAGGGGAAAACATAAGTGGAAGGCTTTTTTGAGCGGGCAGGCAAGGCAATGCCGAGTGAGCAGACAGAACTGGCTTGATGGGTGATAAGAGACCCCTGGGCAGGGACGATCTCTCCTCATCCTGGGGTAATTAGTGCGGGTGGCTGGTGGCCAGAGGATGAGATCTGGATAGAGGAGGTAGCTGGGCTCTGGAGCAGTTGGTTTCAGAAAAGCACTATGTGGGAGAGTCCTTTCTGTGTTTAGGCATTGACTAGCATTGGAGGGTCCTGAGGGTCAGCCAGCCCTTCCTCCCTCACATGTTTTTATTTTATTTTATTTTTACAATTTATTCATTGTATATCCCTATTGTAGCCCCTCCCTCAACTCCTCCCAGTGCCACTCTTCCTTTTTCCCTCCTCCCCCCATTCCCTTCTTCTAGTCCACTAAAAGGGGCAGTTCTCATTTTTGCCATCTGCCCATAGCTTATCAAGTCCCATCACTACTGCCTGGATCCTCTTCCTCTGGGTCCTGGCAAGACTGCATCGCCAGGGGGAAGTGATCAAAGAACAGTCAACCAATTTCATGACAGAGGCAGCCCTTGATCCCCTTACTCAGGAAACACATGGAGATTGAGTTGCCTATTGGCCACATATGAGCAAGTCCTCTCCATGCATGGTCCTTGGTTGCTGCATCATTCTCTGCAGGACCCCCTGGGGTCATATTTTTTAAGCTTTGTTGGTCTCCTTGTAGGGCTCCTGTCCCCTCGATGTCCTTCTAACACCCTCACCCCCCTTCTATAAGACTCCCTGCACTCTGCCCAAAGTTTAGCTGTGAGTCTCAGCATCTGCTTTGATCTCCTGTTGAATGGAGCCTTTCAGAGGACCCTCTATAATAGATTTCCATCCTGTTCCCTCTCTTCCACCGCTTCTGGTATCTATCCTGTTTGCCATACTGAATGAGATTTAAGCATCCTCCCATACTGAATGAGAGTTAAACATCCTTCTTGATTAGCTTCTTTAGGTCTATAGGTTTTAGTATGTTTATCCTAGATTACACAGCTAATATCCACTTATTAGTGGGTATATACCATGCATGTCTTTCTGCTTCTGGGTTACCTCACTCAGGATGATATTTTCTAGTTCTATTCATTTGCCTGCAAATTTCATGATTTCCTTGTTTTTAATTGCTGTGTAGTATTCCATTGTGTAAACGTACCACAAATTCTTTTTTTTAATTTTTTAAATTTTTTTTAAATATTAGTTACAGTTTGTTAACTTTGTATCCCTGCTGTATCCTCTCCCTCTTTCCCTCTCTCATCTCCTCCCTGCCCCTTTCCAAGTCCACTGATAGGGGAGAACCTCCTCCCCTTTCATCTAATACTGGTTTATCAGGTATCTTCAGGACTGGCAGCAAAGTCCTCCTCTGTGGCCTAGCAGGGCTACTCCTCCCTTGGGGCAGGGGGAGGAGGTCAAAGAGCCCGCCATTGAGTTCATGTCAGAAACAGTCCCTGTTCCCCTTATCAGGGTACCCACTCGGATACTGAGCTACCAAGGGCTACATCTGAACAGAGGTTCTAGGTTACATCCATACATGGTCCTTGTTTGGAGAAATGGTCTCATAAAAGACCCATGGTAGCACAAATTCCTTATCCATTTCTCCATTGAGGAACATCTAGGTAGTTTCTAGATTCAGGCTATTACAAATAAAGTTGCTATGAACATAACTTGAGCAGATGTCCTTGTTGAATGGTGGAGCATCTTTTGGGTATATGCCCAGTAGTGGTATAGCTGGATCTTGAGGAAGCGCTATTCCTAGTTGTCTGAGAAAGTGCCAGATTGATTTCCAAAGTGGTTGTACAAGTTTACATTCCCACCAGCAGAGGAGGAGGGTTCGTTTCCCCTTTTTCCACGACCTCTCCAGCATGTGTTGTCACTTGAGTTTTTGAACTTAGCCATTCTGATGGGTGGAAGGTGGAATCTCAAGGTCGTTTTGATTTACATTTCCCTGATGACTAAGGGTGTTGGGCATTTTTAAACTGTTTTTCTGTCATTCGACCCAAGAAAGAGCTGTGTGGAATTAAATTGTTTTTACCACATAGTCTCGGGTTTCACACAGCACCACTTCAGCCTTTCCAACAAGTCACTGAATTGGTCCACATTTGAGGGGAAAGCTATCAGCTTCTGTCTTATAAAGGAAAGAATGTCAAGGAATTTAGGAATGTATTTTAAAAGTGTCAGTCACTGAGATGCTTAAAGAAGTTTAAATGAGCCTGCAGTAATAGGAGTGCAGAAACAACTCCTGCTAAAAGTATCTTAAATTTCTGTATATATGACCTTAGAGTTGATATGCTGCCTTATAATTTGATTTTTAAAAATAACCTGAGATAAAATTGTGTTAGAGATCTGCTAGAGATATTTCTGTGTATTTGACCTGATAATCGATTCACTATTGTTTCTAATTTAATGTTGTGTAGGAAATGTCTTTTCTTGCTATTAATACTATTCAATAGTTAAAATTTCAACTATTATATTTTATTGTTTTAAAATTGAATTTATTTTAATAAAAAGAGGCTGAATTTTCTTATATTTTAATTAGTTATTTTTTATTACAAATTATCCTTTAAATGTTTTATTTATTTTTATTTTTTGCATATGGGTATTTTGCTTGAATATATGTCTTTGCGCCAACATATGCATTCCTGGTATTGAGGTTAGAAGAGGATATCAAATCCCCTTGAACTGGACTTATGGACAGTTATGGGTGTAGAAATTGAACCCAGATCCTCTGCAAGAACATGTGCCATTTCTCTAGCTCCCATAAATTATCTTTTTTATATTGCCCACTTAAATATTGCCATATTCTTTATTAAACATTCTCTTTCCACTTATAAGTGGATATTAGACATATAACATAGGGTAATCATACTAAAATCTGTACTCCTAAAGAAGCTAAGCAAGAAGGAGGGCCCTGGGTAAGATGATCAGTCCTCACTCAGAAAAGCAAATGGGACAGACATCAGAAGAGGAAGAAAACAGGGAACAGGACAGGAGCCTACCATAGAGGGCCTCTGAAAGACTCTACCTAGCAGGGTATCAAAGCAGATGCTGAGACTCATAGACAAGCTTTGGGCAGAGTGCAGGAAATCTTATAAAAGAAGGGGGAAGATGAAAGACTTGGAGAGGACAGGAGCTCCACAAGAAGAGCAACAGAACCAAAAAATCTGGGCCCAGGGGTCTTTTCTGAGACTGATACTCCAACCAAACATGATGCATGGAGATAACCAAGAACCCCTGCGCAGATGTAGTCCATGGCAGCTCAGTGTCCAAGTGGGTGCCCTAGTAATGGTAACTGGAACTGTCTCTGGCATGAACTCAGTGGCTGGCTCGTTGATTGTCTCTTCCTGAGGGGGGAGCAGTCCTGCCAGGCCACAGAGGAAGACAATGCAGCCAGTCATGATGAAACCTGATAGGCTAAGGTCAGAGGGAAGGTGATGAGGACCTCCCCTATCAGTGGACTTGGGAGGGGCATGGGAGGAGATGAGGGAGAAAGGGTAGGTTTGGAAGTAAGGGGGCTACAGCTAGAATACAAAGTGAATAAACTGTAATTAATGTATAAACAAATTAAAAAATAAAAAATGAAATAAGTATAGCCCCCCAAAAATTCTCTCTGTGTTAAGGATTCTAAAATATTACCAAATAATTTATAAATATTTCTTCCTTGTTTAAAATGTGTACTACTGATTTAAACACAAATAACGTAAAGTACCTTGGTGTGACTCTAACCAAGCAAATGAAAGACCTGTATGAAAAAAATAATTAAATAAAAACTTCCCTGAGTCTCTGAAGAAAGAAATTGAAGAGGAAATCAGAAGACGGAAAGAGTTCCCATGCTCATGGATCAGTAGGATTAACATAGTGAAAATGGCCATCCTGCCAAAAACAATCTACAGATTCAATGCAGTTCCTATCAAAATACCAGCACAATTCTTTACAGACAGTGAGAAAACAATTCTCAACTTCATATGGAAAAACAAAAAGCCTAGAATAGCTAAAATAATCCTGTACAATAAAAGATCTTCTGGGGATGTCTCCATCTCTGATCTCAAGCTGTATGATAGAGCAACAGTAATAAAAACAGCATAGCACTGGCATAAAAACAGGCTGGTGGATCAATGGAATTGAGTTGAAGACCCAAAAATAAACCCACACACCTATGGATACTTGATTTTTGACAGTGAAGCCAAAACCATACAATGGAAAAAAGGTGGCATCTTCAATAAATGGTGCTGGTCTAACCGGATGTCTTCATGTAGAAGAATGCAAATAGATCCATATTTATCACCCTGCACAAAACTAAAGTCCAAGTGGCTCAAAGACCTCAACATAAAACCAGACACACTAAATCTGTTAGAAGAAAAAGTGGGGAAGAACCTTGAACTCATTGGCATAGGAAACAACTTCCCGAATGGAACACCAACAGCACAGGCTCTAAGATCAACAATCAATAAATGGAACCTCATGAAACTGAAAAGCTTCTGTAAAGCAAAGGACACTGTCGTCAAAACAAAACTACAGTCTATAGACTGGGAAAGGATCTTCACCAACCCTATATATGATGGAGGGGTAGTATCCAGAATATATAAAGAACTCAAGAAGTTAAACACCAACAAATCAAGTAATTCAATGGGGTACAGAGCTCAACAGAGAATTCTCAACAGAGGAATATCAAATGGCAGAGAAACACTTAAAGAAATGCTCAGTACCCTTAGTCATCTGGGAAATGCAAATCAAAATGACCTTGAGATTATACCTTCTACCCATCAGAATGGCTAAATTCAAAATCTCAAGTGACAACACATGATAGAAAGAGGAGAAACCCTCCTGCATTGCTGGTGGGAATGTAAGCTTTTACAACCACTTGGGAAATCAATCTGGTACTTTCTCAGAAAATTAGGAATTGTGCTACCTCAACATCCAGCTATACCACTCCTGGGCATATATCCAAAAGATGCTCAACCATACAACGAGGATATTTGCTCAACTGTTCATAGCAGCTTTATTCATAATAGCTAGAATCTGGAAACAACCTAAATGTCCCTCAATGGAGGAATGAATAATGAGTTTGTGGTACATTTACACAATGGAATACTGCTCAGCAATTAAAACAAGGAAATCATGAAATTTGTGGGCAAATGGTGGGAACTAGAAAAGATCATCCTGAGTGAGATATCCCAGAAGCAGAAAGACATACATGGTATATACTCACTTATAAGTGGATATTAGCCATATAATACAGGGTAAATATACTAAGCTCTATAGTCCTAAAGAAGCTAAACAAGAAGGAGAACCCTAGGGAAGATACTTAATCCTCCTTCAGTAGGGCAAACAGAATATACCTCGGAAGTAGGAAAAGATGGAACGGGACAGGAGCCTACCACAGAGAGCCTCTGAAAGACTCTACCCATCAGGGTATCAAAGTAGATGCTGAGACTCATAGCCAAACTTTGGGCAGAGTGCAGGAAATCTTACGGAAAGAGGGGGAGATAGACAGACCTGGAGGGAACAGGGTCCACAAGCAGACCAACAGAGCCAAAAATTCTGTGCCTAGGGCGACCTGCAGAGACTGATGAATCAACCAGGGACCATGTTTAGAGAGGACCTAGACCCCCTGCTCAGATGTAGTACATGGGCAGCTCAGTCTCCATGGGAATGTCCTAGTAAGGGGAACAAGGGCAGTCACTGGCATGAACTTGGTTGCCTGCTTTTTGATCATCTGCCCCTGGTGAGGTGGCCTTACTGGGCCACAGAGACAGGATCCAGACAGTCCCAATGAGACCTGATAGGCTAGGGTCAGATTGTAGGGGAGGAGGACCTCCTGTATTAGTGGACTAGGGTAGGGACATAGAGGAGGGGGGAAGAGGGAGAGAAGATTGGGACCAAGAGGAGTTGAGGGAGGTGGCTACAGCCGGGATACAAATTGAATAAATTGTAAATAATAATAATAATGAAAAAGAAAAAAATGTATAAATTAAACTGGAAAATGTATTTTGATTATTTTCTTTTCCCTCCCTCACATCTTCCCAGATCCTTTCCTTCACCTGATTCGCCCAAATTTATATTATTTTACTCTCAGAAACAAAATCAAAACAAACAAAACACAGTAAGACCAAAAAGTAAAATCAAACTAAAGCAAAAAGTTCACAAAAATAAACAAACAAACAAAAACTATGGAATCTGTTTTGTGTTGGTGAATTACTCCTAGACATGAGCCTGCCCTGGAATATGGATATACCCAGGGGCACTCCATTGTAGAAAATTAATTTTCCCTTCTCTGGCAAATATCAACTGCAAATAGCTTCTTGTTTAGGGATGGGACTCTGTGTCTACATCTCCTTCTCCATACTGGGATTTTGTCTGGTCTGTACCTGAACAGCTCATGTGCATGCTGTCAGTCTCTGTGGGTTCATATGTGCATCAGTGTTGAGTCTACAGGACACTGTTTCCTTTAAGTTGTCTACTACCTCCGGTTCTTACAGCTTTTCTTCCCCATCTTCTCCATATATGTCTGGGCCTTGAGTGGAGGAGTTTGATGAAGACCTCCCACTTAGGACTGAGTATTCCACAGCTTCCCACTGTCTGTACACTGTCCATTTGTGGATCTCTGTTAATTGTCATACACTGCAAGAAGAAGCTTTTCTGACCTGTAGATATAGCAGTATGTCATTAGGAGTCATTTTATTGCTGTGTTTTTATAAAAGAACAATAACAATAGGCTTTCCCTTAGGCCCATGACTGATAGGTTCTTTCTTTCTCAGGCTCTTGGCCACTTGAGCAGTGTCAGGTGTGGGCTCTACCTCGTGGAGTGAGCCTTAGGTCCAATAAAGTTGTTTGTTACTCCCATAGCATTTGTGCCGATTATTTCATTGGTGTGTCTCGTAGGCATGCTACTGTTAATAGGTCGCAGGGTTTGTAGCTGGGTGATATTGAGGATTACTTTTCTTTTCCATTGGCAAGCAGAGTACCTTCCAGCACCATGAATGATAGGCCTGTAGCGGTAAAGCTTCTAGTTGGGTACCTGTTCAATTTTCCATTTTTGATGACCTAAGTAACGGCGTCTTCAGCAATAGGGCCTGTCTTAGGGTTTTTATTGCTGCAACAAAACACCATGACCAAAAAAAAAAAAAAAAAAAAAAAAAAAAAAAACAAAACAAAACAAAAAAACCCCAAAAAACAAGTTGGGGAGGAAAGAGTTTATTCACCTTACACTTCCAGATCATAATCCATCACTGGAAGAAAAAGTCAGGACAGGAACTCAAAACAGGGCAGGATCCTGGAAGCAAGAGCTTCTGAAGAGGCCATGGTGGTGCTTACTGGCTTGCTTCCCATGGGTTGCTCAGCCTTGTTTCTTATAGAGCCAGGGCCACTATCCAGGGATGGCACAACAGGCAATAGGCTGGCCCTCCCCCACTGGACACTAGTTGAGAAAATGCCTTACAGCTGGATCTCATGGAGGCATTTCCTCAATTGAGGCTCCTTTCTCTCTGATGATTCCAGGTTGTGTCCAGTTGACTCACAGAACCAGACAGTACAGGACCTTACCCTCAGGTTCTAGAGAATAAAAATTAGCCTTGGCAATAGCCTGTTATGTTTAGAGCAGGAGGTGTCCATGGGACCCCTTTGATCAACAACTCAATAATGATCCAGCATATTCCTGTCACTGGAGGTTTTACTTTGTCCCATAAGATGTCTAGTTGGAGCATTGTCTCCCTCATTATATGGTAATGCTATTTAAATTCCTTTCATATATGTGTATATATTAGGAGTCTTCTATAGTAATACGCTTCCATATGGCTTTTTAAAAGGCCTTTAGTGTTAGTGTCCTTGCTCATATTTACTCCTTTATTCTCTCTTTCTCCTCTGCATCCTCATTTAATCCTCCTATTCTAGTTTCATCTTTATCTCTTTCTAACACTATATTTTCCCTTCTTTGGAAGATCCTCTCCTCCCTCTGGTCTCTTATGAGGTACCTAACCTCTGTGGTCCTTCAGATTGAAACACAGAATTGGCTTCAGAGCATATTTCAGAGAAAAGGAAACTAAAGAACTGATGGGTTAAGTGATCCATCCAAGATTATATAGCCTGTTAGTGGCAGGGATCCTCTTCTTAGATCAAGTGCCTCTTGGTTAGTGCTCATTCTTTCTGTTTCCTGCTGTCTCCGTTCTGACTTCCTTGCCAGTCCACGTAAAGCAGTGATCAGTCTGTGTGTGTATACCTTCAATAGAAAATAATTTTTTAAACTTGGAAGTATGAGAAGGAAACCATTTGAGAGAATCTGGTGTGTTCAATTTATTAACTTGGTTTGCATCGTCAGTCTTTCCACAAAACTGTTGTGGTACAGTGCTTTCTCTTCCCTGGACACTGAGTAGTATGGTATTTTATGGAAGGACAGCCTATTTAAGGCTTTTAATTTTGTAGGTCTCAGGGTTAAGGCAAGAGCCATTCTAGGGTCTCCCAAATCTAGAAAACTAACATTTAATTTCTGGTCAAGCTTGTTCAGTTAAAGATAATTGACAAATGTACCGTTGCTTACTTCACATGCAGGAAGCTCAGAATCAGATGCAAGTAAGCCTAGTGGACCTCGGGAGGGTTATTTTGGAAACAGCAGGTAGGAAAGAAGCTGAGTAATTCAGAAACAAGACCCTAATTTCCAGCAGAGTTTGTGTCACTGGTAGTCTGGCACTGCCTAATTGCCATGGAGAAAGGATTGGTTTCTTAAAAGGAAAAGTAGGGAAAATATGCCTTTTCAGGAAATTATTTCTGGACCATATTGATTAATATCTAACCTTAAGAATTTTATGTAGGCATTTCACTATTATAATTTTGAAATATGGAAAGTCCTTGCAAACATTCTTAGATTGCCTTCTGTCTGTCTGCCCTGTAAAAGATCCTTTTAGTTAAATGGACCATCCTCCTTAAATGATGTCATTAGCTCAGATTGAAAAGACATTGCCTGCAGCGAAATCATTTAATTGAACCAAAGTGCCTTATTTCTGTAGATCTTAGAGCAGTTCGCTCACTTTTATCTTCAGATTGGATAATTTATATTAGATAATTTTTTCAACTCTACAAATGATAAAATGTTGAGAAAAGTAATCTCTTTTAAAAGTATTTTGGTGTTTTGTAGTTTGCCATTTCTGAGTTAGACTCACTGGTTCTTAAACTTTAGGGTCAAGTCTTATTTTTCAGTTAAGTGTTTTATTTTGTTGGACTAAGTTGTTAATGCATTTGGTTTATCAAGTCACTTGCTACAAAATAAATGTTTGTGACTTAATATAGAAATAAGCTGGTTACTTTTGCTCTTGTGATATTTTCTTTTAACTTTTTTCTTTTACGTTACATTAGTTTTGTGTGTGTGTGTGTGTGTGTGTGTGTGTGTGTGTGTTATAAGAAACCAGTTCTTTCCCAATGACAATTAGGCAATGCGAGATTACCAGTGATGACACAGACTCTGCTAGATATTGTCTTGTTTCTGAATTGCTAAGCTTCTTTCCTACCTGCTGTAGGAAAATTCATATGTATACATTATATATCCAAAGTCTGATGTGCCTTCACAGGTGTAGGTACCTGATAATAGCTCTACAGTCTTAGAATACAGAACACTGCTAGTACTTTAGAAAGTTTCCTAGTGCTCCTCTTCAGTCAGTCACCTGCTGTCCTTCCCATCTCTTGGCAATCACTAATCTGTTTTCTGCTTCTGTAGTTCTGCTTTTTGTAGAAGTTTTATGTAAACGAAATGTAGTATGTAGCTAGAAAGATCTGGCTGCTTTCACTTAGCATGACACTTTTACAGTTTGTATAATTTATTTAATGGACTGATAGTTTCTTCCTTTTTATTATTGAGAAGTAAGTATTCCAGTGTTTGGAGGTACTAGAGCTTGGTATTTCATTTACTAATGATGGATATTTGTATTCTTTGCAATTTTGACCAATATTAATAAAGCTATTGCAAATATTTATACGCAGTTGTGTGTGTGTGTGTGTGTGTGTGTGTGTGTATGCATTTTTGTGTTTCATTGCTGGGAATTGAACTTATGGCCTCATATGCTCTAGGCAAGCATTTTACCACTGAACTGCATTCTCAGCCCTGTGTACATATTTTTGAGGATTATGTTTTCATTTTCTTAGGAGTAGGACCTGCATGAGGAACGAATAAATTGTTTTCCCACAGTTGCTGTATAAATTTGCATTTGCCCCAGTGACTTTGCATGCTCACCAGCATTTGGTTTTGTCCATCTCTACATTTTAACCCTTTTAGTAGTTGTATTAACTTTAACTCTATCTATTTAATCTTTGAAATGTAAGATTTCAAAAAAAAAAAAAGAACAAATAAACTGTATCATCTGCCTGATGGTTGGTTGAGTCTGTTTTGGATGTACTAGTTTGGTTTAGTTCATAATTCTAAACTTGATATAATCATACAACTTAAAGATCATACATTCCGCTCAGCTTTGTATTATAATAATGAGGCCATTATAAAATAACTGGTTCCTAAGCATGCCGCATGATGATGTTGATTGGCATAGCACACAACTCCATTGCTCTCTTTGGCAGTTGTGTGAATGTGATATATGCTGTTGCTATTTGTATTTATTTATGGAAGACATTTGACTGTTGCAATCTTAATAATTCTCTAGTTTGAAGTTTTCCATTGTCTTAGCACAATAGAAAGTATTGATGTATTTGGGACTTTATAGAGTATAGCCAGTCTGTAATAATTTTGAAAGTCTCACTGATGTGTGACTCCTGTTTCTCTGCTTAGAATAGCACTGTTTTGAAAATTGGAAAAGTTATTTTACATAAAAAGTTGAGGCTGAGCCATGCTGGTCAGAGATTCCTTTAAAATCACAGAATCCTTAGTTAACTGTTTTATCCTGGATATGTTTTGTTTTTGTTTTTGTTTTTTTTAAAAAAGAAAAACCTTAAATATGTGAATATTTAGTTTTAAAAAGATATGAAATACAAAAATGATTTCTTAAAACAATCACTATATAAACCATTTTACTGAAGTACAAAATGATACCAAGTGGAACATATATTAAAGTGCATCAGAAATTGATTGTAACCAAAAATCTTTTCACAAGCTTTCCTCTAAAAACTAGTTTGCTCTTAGCCACCTTATAGTTTCATGGCTCAAACTGTGAAATTCAGATGTAAGGTCTCCAAACTCTCCCTGTAATAAGCTCTGATGATTCCAGAGGATATAGGTCTCTGTCATTTCTATCGTTCATTTGCTTTGAACCTCACCAAAATCAGTCACAACAAACATCCAATTTTCTGCAAGTCTCTAGTTCACTGCTAAGTCAGCAAATTTTTATGGAGAAGAGACTAAAGGGGTGGACGGTCTAGAACAGGTAATAGGGAACTTTTTGTGTCCAGGTGAGAAGGCTCCTTGCTTCTAGACTCAAGTAATTAGGGGGGTAAGAATCCTCCGATAATTCAGCCAATAAAGGTGTTTAATGGTAGAATGAACAGTTAGAGGTGATGATTAATTAGCCTGGGCACTTTGGGCTGGCCAGTGTGCATGCAGCAGTACATACTGGCCATCAGCTGGTAGGCATGCAGTCTTGTAAAGGGCTTTCTGCGCTGACACTGGTCATATATCATTGCAGCTGTGCCCTTTGATTACTGGGAGGGCTTGCAGAGTGATTAATAGCCAGGATCAATGTTTCTGCCCAGCACATGACATTTGGTCACAGAGCAACCATATACTTATTCCCCTTTGGCACAACGCTTAGGAGGAATGAAGGATGAGACCTGCCAATTTATAGCTGAAGAGCTTCCAGTTTATAAAATGAGTCAACTTTGACTGTACAAAATTATTCCCCATTGAAATAATTAGTGCAGCATTAAACACAATTAGAACTAAAACTACAGGAGCATGCTCGCTGAATTCAAGCCAGTTGACAGATGGTTAAGGCCCGATATTTGGCTGCCTATGATGACCAAGAGTTATTATTTTGCTGAGAAAATAAAAAGGCTTGGAAGTAAATAGTGTCTACGTAAAAAAAAAATAATACAAAATATGTACTTCAAATACATTAGAATGTCCAGCGTGACAACTCCACATCTGCAACACAAGAGATATTAGGATACTCTGCAGCCATTAAAGCAGACACTATTAGAACAATGCTGATTCTATGAGAGCCACTTTAATATGACACGGTCTTGTTTAATAACAAATATTGGGCCTCGACTTAGTGACGCAACACCTATAGACCCTAGAGTAAAAGGTTTGCGAGAGCAGATATCAAGACCGTAGCCACGTAATAAACATGTGCAGGTCAAAAATATTTTAGACTTGCAACCTTTTCATCTTCTCATATGTAAATCATTTCCCTACGGTACGTCAGCATATATCATTATAATGGAAAAAGACAGTTTTTTAACTTTCTAAAGTAAAACCCTGTATATTTTAATAATGTATTATATACTAGTAGTGTAGTATATATATTCTAATATTGTGGTACATATATAAATATATAAAAATCATGGTGTATAAATCTATTATATATTGCATATGAATAATACATAAAATGTAAATATTGCATAATATGTTATGTGTGTCTTAAAAATATATACTATATGAATATCATAATACATAATTATATGTGCATATAAACATAGAGTTAATGTGCTCCTTGGAATCAGTAATTGTTAATGATGTCTAACTTGCTTGGCTCCTATTGAATCTGAAGTGCTGAGCTGTCTTTCTGTGGCATTTTGTTAACAGGATATTTTACTGTTTCCCCACTGGTGCTCTTCGTGCTGAGTCATTTTACATTCTTATCCTAATTACGGCAAAGAGGCCATATAGAAAAGACTGCGAAGCTCTGTTGAGTATCATCGCCCTTCAGAATGCTTTCTAATACATGCCTATGACTGTGGTGTGTGTGTGTGTGTGTGTGTGTGTGTGTGTGTGTGCTGTATTAAACATGTACTTTGAGACATGTGAGAATTTAAGATTTAGAAGAAATTACAAGAAATTTATATGAATAGAATTAAGTTTACAGATGATTAAAATTAGATCTACATTTTTGTTTTACTTTATAAGTCAGTTTTTTCCTGCAATTTTTTTTTATTGAATTATTAAAAAGAGGTCCAGACTAATGTGCTGTTTGGTATCTATCTGCCCATCATTGCAATAGGTCCCTTTATACCTTAGTAGTTTGTGGTTAATCGTTTATTTTTGACATGATTTCAATTCTTACTCTGTAATATAAGAAAATATGCAATTATTCCCTGGATTCATATATTGCCCTTAATATTTCTCTGTGCTTCCTAAGTTCTCTTACCCTAGTGAGCACTGAGGAGGCATGGAAAGGAGAGGTGCTGGTTGAGGAGTCTGGCTTGTAGTTGTCTGCTAACGTTCTGGTCCTGCAGCTCTCACAGTCAGAATTACACTAAGCTTCCTTGAGCTCTCTGGCATCTTTAAAGTAGTTTACCACATGCAGCTGTTCAGACTGCTTTCTTCTCTGTTCCTGGCAGCTATGGTGAAATTTTTCATTCTCATATTTTTAATATCTCTTTTTGACCGAGACCATAAATAGTGAGTTGATGAGTTGGAAAAATAGGTGAAAGTCATTTAGGGCTGGGAATTAGAGCAAACTCCTGAGGTTTGGCTGAGGAAGGAACTTGGTTTCATCCTTAACCATGCTCATGAGGTAGCTCTGGACAGTGTATCCGTGAAAACTAAAACTGAGCTTAATCCATTACTCCGAGGCTGTGCATTCTTCCTCTTACTTCATTTCCTGTCTCAATGAATATACAAATGTTCAAGTGATTAAAATTTAATTAACGATGAGGAAGGGATGCTGTGTATTGAGTTAGTCACTTACTACATAATTGCTCTTAAAAATAGAATATTCAGGAGAAAGGTTTTTCTTAAAAAGTTCTGGACAACTCTATAGTTGGACAAAGTCAAAGAACTATCAACAGAGAGTAAGATATTTTGGGACAGTCACTTTGTGGAGGAAGTATTTGTTTATACAGGTTGAGGTTACTGCAGTACCAACAGCCATGGCCATGTTGAAGTGAGGGCACATTGTTGTACCTTTAAGAACCTTTTGGCCTGATACTGAGTGCTCCTCCGAACCCCTTTCAGCTCCCCACATTTGGACTTAACTCATTTTTCTTTAGTCATTAGTTCAGCCCCCTGAGCTTCAGAGGCCACCACCCTCTCTAAGGTTGTCATTCTTCAACTGTAGCTTGTTACATTGACTGTTATTGCAAAGTATTTTGTACGGTTAAAATTCGTTTCTCTTTTCTAGAACATGGTTTCTGTTGGTTTTCTTTGTCATAGTTAACATTATATCCCTTGTCCTAGAGTGGTAGACCTTTCATGAATGGAAGATTGGTTGAGTGGAGGATTTAACTTCAGTATATTAAATTTTTATCTTGGCTAAACAGGTGTCTCCCCAACCCCCTGACTTGTAGTTTACTGCCACGATCCCACCAGTTTTATATGTATAAATAAAATATATGCACTTGGGCCACCAGTATGGCCCTTAGGCCCAAGTGAGAGAGGCACCTGTATCGGTCATGTTTACAGAGCCTTGACTGGACATGTCTCCAGGTGTGCTCTTCCCCACAGGATCTAGTCCATGGAGCAGAGGCGCAGTGCCCAACTCCTGTTTGTGCTTCTCCTTATCTCCCTGTATCTCACTCTTCCTCACCTTACCTCAATGGACCTCGCCTGTCCTGCCAGACCATGTCTTCAGATCTGAGGGTTCTAAGATGATGGTAAGGGTTTTCCCATAGCTATATGGACTTCTTCCATGCCTTTGTTCTCTGGGGGACTGTCCATGTAACTGACCTGTGTATTCATGAGCGGAAGCTGAGGTTGTATATAGGCTGAGGACATGGACAAGGCTCTTTGGGGGTCTGGGTTAGAGCTCACTGGGAGAAAAGAGATGTGGATACCTTAGGTGTCTAAGAGCCTAAAGTTGAGTTTAGTATTCTGCATTATTATGATAGTGTGTATTTGCCAAATATGCAGGATAAACCATGTTTTAGTTAATAATCTTGTTAGCTTGATGACTAACTCTATAGTATTTAGATACTTGTTATGTGGGTCTCCATTTGTTTCAGGGACACAGACACCAATGTTGAGTCAATGTTGTGTTTAAAACCTAGTCTCCTTAAAACCCAAAGGCCCAGTCCTTGTTCTGGAACTTGGCCATATTGGAGGGGATTGGTATATTGTTAAGGTGACTGTCAGCACACCTCATGTGCAAAAAAAGTTTAATTCAGTTCTGTCTCACCATTTAATTATGAAAAATTTCAAGCACACTGCAAAGAAATGGGAGAATTTTACTGTGCAACACTTAGATTTTTTTTTTCTTGTTTTTGTTTTTTGATACAGGGTTTCTCTTTGTAGCCCTGGCTGCCCTGGAACTTACTCTGAAGATCAGGCTGGCCTCAAACACTGAGAAATCCACCTGCCTCTGCCTCCAGAGTGCTGGTATTGAAGGCATGTAACCATGCCTGGCCAGCACTTAGATTCTTATCACTAAAAATTTCCTGTCCTTACTTTGTCATAGACCAGATTCTGCTCATTAATTCAACTTATTTATTTATGCTTATCAAAGTAAATTGATGATATTAGGATATTTCCCTTAAATTTATAGGTGTGACAGCTCACTTTTAATAAGAAAGAAGAACCTCAGTTTAAATACCTAATGTTTTAAAGACAAATTTTCCCCATAATTATTGTGTTTAATGTTCAAGAGTGAGTTTACCCATTCACAGTGTGCTAGTATTATTCAGAGGATGCCTGAGATGGTAATTATTTATTGTGACTTCATGTAGTACATGGTGATTCTTAACCAGTTTTGCTCAGGTAAATGGGCCGTTGCAGCTATAAAGATGAATATGAATGATTCATTTCCTTCAGAAGCAGATTCCATACATGGAATTAGGATGCTGGGTGATAAGCAGAGGCCTGCTGCTAAATCCTCCCTCTTTGCCTCTTGTGATGCAAAACTGCTTTCCAGCATTTGTGTTCCATTGGTGCACACTCCCAAGAATTTTGCTGTAGCTTTCCTTCTACAGTTCTGCAGGTGAACATTCCCCACTCACCCTGGCTCCTCCTCCGCCCAACAGCCGCCCATGCTCCTGGTTTGGAACATTTAATAATTCTTCCTTAGATGCTGAGTCTTAAACTCCTGGAGAGTTCCATATCTCTTTTCTCTCCACCCTTGCGTGTGTCCTAATCTGCAGTGGAAGAAAACCTTTTCCCCTAGTAACTCAAGTGATATAAATCAACAGGAGAACCTACGAGATCTTGCAGTAGCAAGTAATTCCTTAACAGCCAGGAGTAACTCAAAGGGGTGGTGGAGTTCAAGGCTTCAAAGGATGGAAGATTCTGATGTGTCTTGTTTATGCATTTACTGTGTTACTGAAGTGGAGTTGCAGCTTGATCCTGGCAGCTGGCTCTGTCGTGTGATAAGAGTAATTCAGATAAGGTTCTTTCTGTCTCTGCTGTTGGTTTTTGTTCTTGTTTTCAGCAGTTAGCATAGCATCGCTGTGGAGCTGGGAAGAGATGCCAGCACCTGGTTTGTGGTCTAGCTCCTAGAGGTCCCAGCACATCCCTGCAGATGTTGTAGTAGAGTTGAGTCTGCAGAAGGAAGACATTCTGGCAGAGATGGCACTTAAGCTAATGTCTGAAGAATCAGAGGGTGAGGGAGTGGGCCATTTAAATATGCTGGTTGTTTGTTCAGATCGTCCTGGGTCTTATAATATACTTACCTAAAAAATAATGGGAAAAAGGGGTAGGGAGGTAAAAGTGTATCTCCAGACATCAACCCAGTAATGGTATGGATTGAAAGAAGAGCAGAAAAAAAGCAGGAGAGAAGATATATCTGATATTTAACCACCAAATGAGACAGCTCATGCAAATGCCTGGAGGAATGGGAGAAAGGAATGATTTGGGGTGACTTAAAAATATTAATGTAGAACAGCAGGGGAGGCATGCAGATGGCAATGTTGGCAGTTAGATATGGGTCTGGATCTAAGGAGACTGATTTGAGAACTAAGGAGAATAATACACATTTCAGGAAAAGTAGAAGGAGTTTTATACATTCTGTTGTTCTTTCTGTGCATCTGTTTTAGCTTGTGTGGTTTGCTGTATCAACATACATTAGGCTGTGTAATTTATAAGCAAGAGAAAAATGTACTACTGACAGTGTGGACGTTGGCAAGTCCAGCCTTAGTGTTTGTGAGAGCCCAATCCTCATAGATGGAACAGTTCAGAAACAAAGAGACAAGACGGTATAAAGAGAACAGAGGATATAAGTAGTCATGCAGGTAAGCAGAGTACCCGTAGACATGTTCAGAGTCAAGTCCTTCCCGTTCTTTCTCTCTTTCTTCCCTCCCAACCCTTCCTTCAAATGGATAGAAAAAGGCAAACTTAATTTTTATTATTTAAAAATATTTTTATTAATTCTTTGAGAATTTAATATATTTTTATCAAATTCATTTTCCTCAGCTCATGCAAATCCACCCCTCTTCCCTAGCCACCAAACTTCATGTTTTTCTCTCTCATAGTATGAATTTTCTCTTTTATTGAAAATAGATTTTTTTCCCCCTCACATAATATCCTGATTACGGTTTTCCCTCCCTCTGCTCCTCCCATCCCTCCCCACCTCCTCTCATATCTGGATCTATTCCCTTTCTGTCTCTCATTAGAAAATAGTCTTTTAAGGGGTAATAATAAAATCAAATATAATAAAATAAACCATAGTACGGTAAAACAAAAACTAACATATCAGAGTTGGACAAGACAAACAAACAGAAGAAAAAAGACCAAGAAAAGGCACAAGATTCAGAGACCCACTCATTTGCACTCAGGAATCCTATTAAACACTAAACTGTAAGCCATAATATGTGTGTGTGTATGTACACACACACACACACACACACACACATACACACACACAGACCCATGCAGGCCCTATGCATGCTACTTCAGTGTCTTGAGTTCGTATGAGCTTTTTGCATGTTGATTTGGAGGGCTTTGTTTTCTTGGTATCTTCCATCCCCTCTGGCTCTTACACTTCTGTTTTCTCTTCCATAGGGTGTCCAGAGTCCTGTCCCTATTTTTTTTCTTTTTAAATCTTTCATGCAATATTTTCTGATCATAATTTCTCGTCACTCATCGCCTCCCAGGGCCTCCTTATCAACCCAATTCTGTGCCTGCTTTCTCTCTCTCTCTCTCTCTCTCTCTCTAAAACAGACACATAAAATCAAAATAAACCAAAACAAACAACAAAAAGCATGAGAAATACATACATGTGCACGTGTGCACACACACATACACAAAAACACAAAATTGGACATAATAATATATAGCCAAAAGACCTTTGAGGTTAAAAAAAAAAAGCCCAGATTAAACCTATGAGGCAAAAAAAAAAAAAGAAAAATCTCCAAAATCTGATTGAGTTTGTTTTGAGTTGACCATCTCCTGTTGAGATGGGGCCTGCCTTTAAGTGAGGTTTGAGACACCATTGGAGAAACCAAGTCTTTTTTTGTGATTGGTTGACAGTTGGAGCTAGCTTCTCGGTTGGGGATGGGACCCATCTGGCTTGGATCTCTGTGGGCCCTGTGCACGCTGCCACAGTCTGTTTAAGTTCCTGTGTGTTGTTCCTGCGTCCTGGCAGGCACTGTTGCCTGGTGTCTCCCGCCCCCACCGGCTCTTAGAGCCTTTCTGCCGCCTCTTCTCAGAGCTCCCGGAGGAAGCTTCCCGGATGATGGCCAAACCAGACACTGCTCTCAGATAATAGCAGAATGTAGCTAGGAGTTATTTTATTGATACCATTCTTTTAGCAGAACAATAGTATTTGTTTTTTTCTTAGGTCCGTTACTTACCTAGTCTGAAGTTCTTGGTCACCCAAGCAGCGTCCGGCAGAGATTCTGTCCCATGGAGTGGGCCTTAAATCCCATCAGGCAGTGTGGCTGGTTACCCCCAGCTTCTATGCCCCGAGGACAGCAGCATATTAATGCAGGTGGGCCACCATTGTAGATGGAAGTGTTTGTAGCTGGGCTGATGTTTACCTTTCGCCTCCGGTACCATGAATATTAGTCAGTAGGGGTGAAGCCTCTAGGTAATCATCAGTACAACTTCTCTGTATTCCGTGAGATATGTAGGTGTTGTCTTCAGCAATAGGACCTTACCATCAGTTTGTGGAGCGCAACCAGCAGCCTTGGCAATCACGTATTGGGAGTTTTCATAAGCCCCTCCAGCCAACAACACATTTATATGTAACCCACTTCTGGGTTACAGGTCTCACTTGGTGGCAACTTGTCTTGTTGATGCTTTGTGTCTCCTGTTATTTAGTGAGTCCATTTAGATTTTTTTCATGTATATATGTATTTTAAGAAGCTTCTACTATGTAGGGTTCCATACGACCCCTCCAATGGCTCTTAGTGTTAGCTGTCTTCCCTGTATTTCCTTTCTTACCCATCTCTCCATGCCCCTCTCCATTTAATCCTCCCGTTCAAGTCTCCTCCCACTACACCCTCTTTAAATTGATAGAAAAGGACAGTGTTTAAAAAAATTCTCTTTACAGGATTTGTAAGATAGTTTTTATTTACTATAATTTGAGTGACTTATTTCTGAGTTTATTCTAATAAAGCCAGTTTATGGCTTATCATTATCTTAATTGCCAGGTAATTCTTCAGTGCCAATAAAATAATTCTTCGCCAGGCACATAAATAGTATTCCAGGGTTTCTTTATAGTCTGTTTAGGAGTCAGTGATGCCGTCAGATTCCCGCAGTGTGCCAGGGTTGTGTGAGGTATGGAGACTTGCTAACCCTGGAGTTGGAGTCTAGGGTGGCGAATAGACATTAATCACATAACAAGGAAACTAAGATATCAGTGTTGTTTACAAGTTTGAATAAGCAGAAATCATACACGTAACGCACATGATGCTGAGAGGGGGTGTGGCCTGGAGGTCAGGGAAACTTCCCGAAGGAGGACAGCTGTAGTGAGGAAACAGTGTGAGTGAGAATAATCAGAGTCTGCAGGAAGGCTGGTTGTTTTTTTTTTTTAATTTATTGTTTTATTAATTACAGTTTTTTTTTCACTTTGTATTGCAGCTGTAGCTCCCTCCCTTGTCCCCTCCCAACCCTACCCTCCCTTCTTATTCTCCTCCCATGCCCTTTTCCCAGTCCACTGATAGAGAGGCTGTTTTAAAGTTTTGGAGACCAGATGACAGTAGTGTGGTCTGGAACAGTAATGGAAGAACTGACGAAGGCAGAAGGGATGGTGCTGGAGCAGTTAAACCAGTGATCTTTAAGGATGTGTGTCTTAGGGTTTTATTGCTGTAAGGAGATACCATGACCATGGCAACCCTTATAAAGGAAAACATTTAATTGGGGCTGGCTTACAGTTTCAGAGTTTAGTCTGTTATCACCGGGGGAAGCATGACAGCGTGCAGGCAGACATGATGCTGGAGGAGCTGAGAGTTCTACATCTTGATCTGCAGGCAGCAGAAGGGGATTGTGGGGCATAGGAGACCTCACCTCCACAGTGACACACTTCCTCCAGCAAAGCCACACCTAATCCAATAAGGCCACACTTCCTAACGTGCCGCTCCCTATGGGCCAAGCATTCAAACAGTTGAGTCTATGGGCCATACCTATTCAGCCCACCACAGTGTGTTAAGCAGAGTTACCCAAATTGATTTTTAGCTTTCAGCTTCATTCCACTTGCTTTATTCAGGAGTTATCCCAGGTTCCGTATTTAAAGGAAATGTAAATGCCAATTTTACAAAGCCTTTGTTTTAAGGGTTCCCCATCAAGTTTCTAAGTTTCCTTTAGAACTAATATTTCTTGCTAGGTTGGTCTATTGTCACTCTAGTAGTGGGTAAATATGGGCTGGCATTTTCACTTCCGTCTCCTTTTGGCAGAAAGTTTGACCGCTATAAAATGGGAAGCCTTACAAAGTAAGCAAATATAAATACTTATTTTTCAGAAAGATTTAATTTTTTTTTTTAACTAGGGAAAAAAAACAACCCATGAGCATTATTTTTAAGAGTGAGTTTTACATGCACCGCACTTTGTTCAAAGGCTAAGTATGCCCTGCTTTATTCAGCCCGAGAGAATTACATTTGTATTGATTGTATACTGCTGAGGGATAGGCTTCTGTCTCAGTCTTTTTTTTTTTTTTTTTTTTTTTTCTCAGTCTTCTTTTATCGTAAGTCTGTTGGCAAAGATTTAGTGAGCCCTGGTAAACTGTCTTTTGGGCGCCTAATGACAAATGGGTAGTAGCCCTAATTATCTTGTAAAATAAGCAATGGTGAATAAAATTGATATAACAGTAGAAATTTTAATGGTGTAGTGGTCTCGGTGGGCACATCCTTAGTACGCCAGCCTCAGACAGCAGAGATTTTGCTCTGTCTTAGTTGTTAACTTTATGTAGTTGTGTTAGGCTAGGGCAAGCTAGGAGAAAAACTTTAGTCCACGCTGTTTCTCAGGTGAAAATAAATTTTGACCATAGGAACATTTAGAAGTTAGGAAAGTTGTTATATTACTTTACTTTGATTTTACTGATGATATCATTACTAATAAGAGGCTTCATATTTGTGTCTACATCAGCAAACCATGGTTGGCTACCTGT
Source organism: Meriones unguiculatus (assembly GCF_030254825.1). Classification (NCBI taxonomy): domain Eukaryota; kingdom Metazoa; phylum Chordata; class Mammalia; order Rodentia; family Muridae; genus Meriones; species Meriones unguiculatus. The sequence goes on from NC_083351.1 coordinate 54,649,998, forward strand.
TTTTGTCAGCCTGTAAGCGAAAGTAGTTTCCGCAGTTTTAGGTGATGAAAAAAGAATCATCTTTCACAGCATCTGAGCGTGATATGACAGAGTCTTACTGGCCATCAGTAAGGTTTTGTTGGGATATAGTCGAGTCCACTCGTTTAAGTATGGTCTTTGCGGCTTTCAAGGGAAAGGTAGTAATGAGCAGTGGGACACAGTCAGTCTGGACAATGACGACCAAGGCTGTGTACTCTGCAGCCTGTCTAGACAGCTGCTCTGCAAGAATGGGAAGCATTTACACATCCAGAAACCAGTGGGGTGATTTTAAGAGAGGACTGAACAGAACAAAATGGTACATCTGGCACTGGAGGCACACTGAGCGCTTGTGACATCCTCTCGTGCTTCTTGGGGTCTGTGAGTACCAGGTCAGGCTGTTTTCAGGAACCAGTACAGAGGCTAAAAACGTGTCTAAAGTTAGCACTGCACACAAGCTGGTCGAGTGGATTTCCAAGTTCACCTCAGTGACTTTCTCACAAGTCACACGTTGTGTCATCCTTCGACTGTGTTCTGTTCTCTAGTAAGAAGCAAGGAAACAGGTGGAAATCCCTCATTTGAAAATCTGAAGTTGAATAGGACATGCCGCTACAAATGGAAAATTTTATACCATGAAACTTGTACAAAATTATCGAAATATTGAAACATAAATGAATTTTGTGTTTAGACCTGGATTCTGTCTCCCAAATAATCTCATCTTGTTTGTGTAGATATTCTTGTATTAGAACTCAAATGAAGGCTCTTCCTATGCATTTTAGATAAGGCTGTTCAACATGATTTCTCCTATAGGGCTGTTACTGTTTCTTCTGCCTTAGGGAATTGTAGGGTGTGATAGGTTGTACTTGTAAGAGTTTATTTTAGTGACAATTTTAGATTAATAGATAGTATGTAGTAGGTTCTCCACCCATAAAGCACAAACTACTTGTTCGTTAATTATAAAGATTTTTAAAAATATATTTTAATGTTTTATTTGCATGCATGCATGTATATATGTGTGTGTACCATGTGCATGCAGTGCCTGAGGCAGTCAGAAGAGGGCATCACCTCTGGAACTGGATTGCGGGCTGCCATGAGGGTGCTAGGAACTGACCCCAGAGCCTGTGGAAAAGCAGTCAGTACTCTTGATCACTGAGCTATCTCTCCAGTCCTATTTTTAAATTTGGAAACAGGGTCTCAATTTATAGTCCTAATGAGCCTGGAGCTCACTACATGTGGAGACCTGGCTGTCCTTTAACTCATCAGCAGTAATCCTCCTGTTTCTGGTTTCCAAGAACTGGGATCACAGAGTGTATTACCATGTACAGCAGGTATTTGATTTTTTAAAAGCAGACCTCAGATGCATTTTCTGTTGTTTGTATTTAGCTTATGACCTATCCATTAATTTTTCAGTGTAGTTGTTTTTAACAAATTATGCTATGTCCCTAGGTCTATATCCTCAAGTAAATTCCTGTAGCCTTAACATCAAATCCTGATTCTTACAGGGCTGACTTAAAGTCTTGCCTGATCCGGTGCCACTGCCTCCGGTCACTCCCCGTGCCATGTGTTCTTTTCCTCACCCACCTTGCTATACTTGCTGTAAGTTTTTCCAAGGAACCAGGCTTTCTTCTGCTTTTACCTGTACTGTTTGTGCCAAAAAACATTCTTCCTATCACCATTGTTCTGTCTCGTGCTGGTTTTAGCCTCAGTCATCTCTGCACAGACCTCCTTCCTGAGTTGAGGCTTGGCTTAAACACCCCCCCCCCATGACTCTGAAGCCCTGTTTATTTTCTTTTTATTGCTTACCACAATTTGTAATGTTTGTGAGGGTTTTTTTGTTTTGTTTTCTTTTTACTCTTCTGCCTACTTTCCCCACTATACTGTTATAAGTTCCACCAGAGAAGGGGCCATGAGACTTGTTTACTTTTGTGATCTTCATGCATGGCATAGTGCCCACCATGCAACAGGCCTTCAGTAAATCTCTGAATGAACGAAAGCAATCTACTTTCAGTGCTACTGTTTAGTCTGAGACTCATCATAGTGAAATACTGTAGCTGCCTCCTAAACTAAAAGCCCTCTCAAATTCCTTTTATGCTCCTAATTCCATCCTGCCAGATTGATTTTATGAAATACTACTTCGATAGAATCATTTGCTTCCTCAGGATCCTACAGCAGTGGCAGATTGCCCCCTGAATCAGGTCCAAACCCCTCCGCTTGTTTTTAAAGCTCTCCTAATCATAATCTTTTACTTCTCTTTCACATAACTCTTTTTTTATAGGCTAGCCTCTTTCATAAGCCATCAATATTTATTCTAAATGCTCACTATCTTCCAACACTCATAAGGAGGGCTGCAGCCTTCCTGCCTCTTTCAATAAATCCAGTCCTTCATTGTTTGATCTCCCATGCAGCTGCTGCTTGAGCTACGTTAGAACTTAGCTTTTGAGCATGTTCTTGAGTACATTCTTCAGGGAAAATCTTGTTCTTATCACGGCATAGTGTAGCCAGTGTGGAAGGTTTGCCTCAGAGTACCAGTAAAAAGCAGAGCTCAGTTGAAAGAGGATAGTTCACAAAACCGTACGAAGTGCTCTGTCATAGGATTATCTACCTGAGGGTTAGTGACGTGCTGTTATAGAAGTGGCAGTTAGACCACGTCTGTCCTGGGTATTAATTGGCACATTTGACAGCAGTGAAAAAGGTCACCTTTTTATCTTTATTAAATTTCATTGAGAATTGTTAGGCCTCAGATTTTTATGACCTGTAACCTAGAGAACTACTTATAAAATTAAAGGTACTCATTATTATCTCGATTTTGTGCTAATACTATAAGGTCAGAGGCTGTATTCTTTCTGGGTTAAGAAAATGATTAAGAAGCATCTAATCTGACCCTTTTTATAATTTATGAAAAGGTGTTTAATATTGAGTTGATGATAATTCTTAATGTTTAAAACTGGAAAGAACACCCAGTAGGCCTTCTTTTTGCCCCTGAGTTCTGCGGATGGACTTGAGGCCTGGGTAGGCAAGCACAAGTACCACAATTCCCACCCCAGCTGCTGGAGGCAGTCATACCAGTTCTTCAACCATACAGAAATTCAAGCACACTCTGCTCTGTAGAATACTTTAAAACAATTCAACCTTAGCGCACATTCACATTTATGGCTGACTACTTCGTTTTAATTAATTAGTGAATTTAACTTCTTGAGTCCTTTGAAACTCCAGACAAGTTTAGAATGCCTTGGTTACCATGGCAGATATTGAATAGTCTCAAAAGAAAGGACTTTTTAAGCTTCTTTTACTATTGATAGTCCACACCACTGAAATTCATTAATTTACTTTGATTTTTGTAATTGTATTGAATATTTGAGGGAAAGTAAATTTAACTTGTTTTAAATTTATGTTACAGATTATATGGGCATATACTATGTATATGTAACTTATTTTATATATTTAATACTTTTGTTAATTTTAACCACAAGATTGTCCCTTTTAGATGTATCAGATACATTGTTTAATGTAATGAAATTGCCGAAGTTACCTACTAGTGAGTGGCAGAACATGAACTGGAAAGCAAACCTGACTCTTGAGAGTCATGGTCTGACCACTGAGCTTTCCTCTTTATTGCTGCAGTGTAGGATAATGAGTGAGTGCAATGATAAGCATCTGTCCATTGATACAGTATCAGGTTCTTTGTCGTTCTTGATTCTTATTCTTCAACATGCAGTTCTGGCTGGTAGCAGTATTCTTGAGCATGGACCTTGAAGTACCCAGAAAACTGCCAAATATTGATCCAATTTTTACATAAATCATCTCAATTAATTCTCAAAGCGACCACATTAAGACGTTACTCTTATTTCTCACTTCTGAAGGCCAGGAACTGGGGCTCCACAGAGGTTAGCTGTCTTATTTTCCCCAGAGAGCCTGGACTAACCTCACTCCTGTTCTTTCACCTATTTAAAGTCATCTCCTTGGGATGTTTTCTCCTAGTTTTAAAAGGAAGGGAGGCCTTATTTGCCTGTGATGGTATTCTTGTAGCAAACAATGTTTAGACTTCTCGTTTTAGGCCTCACAGTGTGGCTGTGCACTGATTGTGGTCTTAGTGTTCAAGCATTGGCTCGGGGTCCTCGTGAGGATCCTGTGCTCCCATTTCTCTAGTAGATCTTAACACTCATGGATCACTGTGTTAAAGCATGCATGTCATAGAGTTATATATCCAAGGCTCTTATTAAACACAGGTCAGTTCATTCATAGATGCTGAGTTAGAAAACAGTGCATATATGAGAACTTGAGCTGTTTTACAGTTTTGTCTTCCTAATCCCTTTTGTGTGTCATGTTAACCTGTACTCTTCTCTGTAGGTGTCTTGTTTGTCTCTATAAGACAGTTTGGATGTTTGTGACATCCTGTTAGCCCACAGCATTTAGTGTCTCTAGGTTTGAGTGTGTTCCAAATGGAACAGCTACTGTTGCTAGTATTTTGAGTACTTAGTTATATATATATATTTAAAAAGATTTTATTTATTTATTCTTGCATGTGTATGTGTTTGTATGCCCTCTGTGTGGAGATCATAGGACAAGCTACAATAGTTGGCTCTCCCTTGACCATGTGGGACCTGGGGATGGAACTCTTGTCAGGCCAAATGGCACACATCCTTACTCATGGAGCCATCTTGCTGACCCTCAGTTACATTCTTACCTAGTGACCTTGTTTTGACAAGTACTATTGCCCTGTGGGTCAGCAGAGGAGTGCTGTGCCTGTGCACGTGGCTCCTCATTTTGCTGTCAGCCCTTAAAGGCATAGCAGGAGTAATGAAGACAGATTTAAAAGCCGAATCCTTGGGAGTCTCGCCCACCTGAGGAATGATACTCAATTTCCAAAGAACTATTAATACCCGTTATTCATATTTAACAAATTTTATTTCCTTTTCTCTGTCATTATTTAGTGTCTTCAGAGAGAAAATATCTCAAAATATCTTTGACAATTCATAATTTAGACTTTATTCAAGTGTCTGGAAAGATTATATTAACCACCTCATTTCTATTTCTGATCTGTTTAGGAATGTGCTTGAATTTCATACTCCTGGATTGAAAGAACCAAGTGGTTGATATCTCCAGAAAAGATAGACCTACATTAAATGTTTAAAGTCTTTGTTTATTAATGCTAAATTTAGGGTATGTTGAAACATTTATTACTTTACTTCCCTATATCAGTCAGTTAGTGATTGAAAGTTATTTGACCTCCTGAAAATCTCACAGAGCATATTGGTTCCCTCAGAGAGCTCTCCAGACTCTGCATTTGGAGACTCATGTCGCTGGCCTAAGAGACAGGGCAAGCAGGAGTCACAGGTAGCCTGGAAAACGTGTGTACAGAATGTGGCTGTGCAAGGAGCACGAGAAGATGTGAGCAAAGGATAGAATGTAGAGTCATCTGTATGTTACATTGAGCAATGAGACATCAACCATGTGGCCAGTGGAGGGACTCCAAGATCTTAATTCAGATATATCAGAGCATTCTGAAGAGCTTTGGAGAGTGCTGTGGGGAGACCAGATATATGTGTAAGCTGTTTGAATGACTAAAGAAAAGTGAAGTGATGAGACCTTAACTAAAGTAGTGGCGAGGAGGTAAGAGGGAGGGAGGTACGCAAGAAATATTTTAGAGTTAGAGCTGACCAGATTTAGTGGCTGTTCTGAAATAGCCAGTAAAGGAAGAGGCAGAGAGGAGTCTGATGTTTTGAAGAGACTATACAGCCATGGTACTATTCATAGAGACACCACAAGATCAAAGGTAGTGGTTGGAATTTGCTCGGCTAAAGTGAGGAGAGAGTGGAGAGATAAATTCCAGGAAACAGTAGTTATCTGGAAACATGGGTCTGAAATTTAGGAGAAGGATTCTTGGCTAAACTCTTCAGCAGAGAGCAAGATGGTAGGGGTGCTTGAGAAATGCACTGAGAGGATGTGAACCATTTTGAGAAATGAAACCTGAGGCTGGGACCCTCAAAGAGGGATGTCATCAGTAAGGACTGGGATAAGGAGCTGTGTCTAGCAGGCAGGAACAAATGGCTTAAGGTATAAAACCAGGATGGAATAGTTAGATGATGCCAGAGGAGGGGGGAAGGTTAGGGTGGGGTAGGTGAGGGTCAGGGTGGGTGGTTAGTAGACACAGGTGCTTCAGAAATAGCAGAGAAAGGTAAATGCTAGAAATTGTTCATTGAATGTGGGACTAATATTTGCGTGAAGACTCTAGTGATAGAGGTATTGAAGCAGAGGCCGAGACTCATAGCCAAACTTTGGACACAGTGCATGGAATTTTATGAAAGAAGGGGGAGATAGAAAGACCTGGAGGGGACAGGAGCTCCAAAAGGAGACTAACAGAGTAAAAAACAAAACAAAACAACAACAACAAAAAAACTGGGCCCTGGGGACCCTGCAGAGACTGCTATCCCATCCAAGGACCATGCATGGAGATAATCTAGAACCCCTGCACAGATGTAGTCCATAGCAGCTCAGTCTCCAGTGGGTTCCTTAGTAAGGGAGGCAGGGACTGTCTCTGGCATGAACTCAGTGGCTGGCTCTTTGATCACATCCTTCTGGGGGCAGTGGTGCAGCCTTGCCAGGCCTCAGAGGAAGACAATGCAGCCATTCCTGATGAGACCTGATAGGCTAGGGTCAGATGGAAGGGGAGGAGGACCTCTTCCCCTATCAGTGAACTAGGAGAGGGGCATAGGGGAGAAGAGGGAGGAAGGGTGGGATTGGGAGGAGACCGGGGGGGGGGGGGGCAACAGCCAGGATACAAAGTGAATAAATTGTAATAAATAATAATAATTAAAAAAAAATTTAAATAGTTGTAGTGATTTAATGAGGTGCTTTTATGAGTAATTTTATTCATGGCAAAGTCCAATTGCGGTTGATTGGGGAATGAGTAGTGAGAAACAAACTAGTCTTTAAAAACGGCAGTACATCCTTGGAGTAACTCCCAGCAGAAAGCACACGTGAGATGTTAGTGGGCATGACGAGTGATGACTCACTAGGTAGGTACACTTAATGAAGACAAAAAAGCTAAACTCTAAAGGTTTTTTCTACTCTTGGATTCCAAGTATATTCTGGGAATGGAAAATTACAGAAATGAAAGACAGAGAATGGTTGCCAATATTTAGAGAAAGGAGGGAGAGGCAGGAGAGATGTGGGTGGAATTAGAAAAGTGTGACAGAGTCTTTGTACCTAATTCAGTTCTTCACTGTGGTATTCGTAGTAGCCTATGCAGGCGGCACAAACCTATAGACCTCAGCACGCACACATACACAAGAGATATAGATAAAGAGATAGACAGATAATAACATGTAGAAATCTGAGCATGATAGGTGAATTGCATCAATATCAGAATGTACCCTGGTTGTGCTATATACTGTAGCTTTATAAAAGGGTACCACTGGGCCAAGTGTGCAAGGAATGTTGTACGATTTCCTTTCCATTCCTTTCCTTCCTTCCTTCCTTCCTTCCTTCCTTCCTTCCTTCCTTCCTTCCTTCCTTCCTTTCTTCCTTCCTTCCTTCCTCCCTCCCTCCCTCCTTCTTTCCTTCTTTGCTTCCTCCCGCTCTCCCTCCTTCCATCCCTCCCTCCTTTCTTCCTTCCTTTTCTCCCTCCTTCCATCCCTCCTTCCTTCCTTCCCTCCTTTTTTCTTTCCTTCCTTCTCTTACTCTCTCTATCCCTCCTTCCTTCCTTCTTTTTAAGTGTTTATGGGTGTGTGTGTGTGTGTGTGTGTGAGAACCATGTAAGTGTGCCTGGTACCCACAGAGGCCAGAGAAGGTGTCAGGACTGCTGACAGGTGCTAGGAATTGAGCTTTGGTCTTCTGAAGAGCAGCCATGTTCTTAACTTCTGAGAATCTCTCCAGTCCATTTCAGCCAGAGTTTCGGTGTGACTTTCTTTAAGAACTCACTCTCGGGTAAAGTTGTTGTGTCCTAACACAGCCCCTTCACCCTATCCCCACCCTCGCATCCCTGCATGCCAACTTGGGTTCTCTACTATTTCTTACAGATGCATGAGTCTGTAATCATCTAAGTAAAAAGTGGTCCAGCAAGGTTCTTGACATACTCTAAGTTTATAGTGAACGTACATCAATGACAGTCATGCCTTGCTGACGTGGCATAGGCTTAAAAAGCTCTGGTTTATTTTGAAACAAAGTTCTAAGGAATTGAAGTTATTAAGTTGAGATACCAACTGTGGAATTAGTTTGTTAAAGCAGCGTTTGTTGACACTCCTCTTGAGATATACTGGCCTAAAAGTGCTGAACAGTCTAACCAAGAAAGCCTGCAGTAAGCCAAGCCGTACCTACAGAGAGTGCTAACTCACTACAAATCACCGTGCAGCCCCGGGAGGGCAGTCAGCTTCAACTCAGATTATCCCAAATGGAAAACAAGGGTCTTTCACACTTACCTCCCGAGTGGGGAGAAAGGAAAGGAAATAGTAAAATGGTGTTTGGTTTCCTTCTGGAATATTCCACCACTGTGTGACAGCTGTAGTAAGTGCAGGAGATGGCACTGTGACTCTTAGTGTGGGCCTAGTTGAAGAATTTAACGTATCTAAACTAAGTTTTGCAGAATGCTTTTATTTGGAGAATGCCCTCTTTGTCCCACGTGGGATGTGTTGGCTAGGTCATTAAGACCGCCGGGGGTGAATACACCATGCGGTCACTGTACCCAGAATTCATGCAGTATAAAATTCTCAGCACTATTGAAAGTTTATTGATCAAATATTCTAGACTGTGCACAGCTGCGTGCACCTGAAATTTAACTATATAATGTTATTTTCTATCTGCCACCAATTAAGGTTACAAGCCATAAAAACTCAGCTCCTGAAAACAAGCACATGTGGGTTAAAGTTCACTTGGAATGTCTCCTGGCCAGCTATTTAAGTGCTTGCCAAGTTCTTTGTAAAGTACTTCAGGAGCCTTGGGTTTTTCATTTTGTTGTTTGTTTTGTTTTACATTTTACTACTTTAATGAAAGTTTTATTTCCCTTTGTGGCGTACTTTTACTTTGTGACCCACCCTAGTAAATGCAACTTCATATAGAGCAAAACTAGGACTGCCAAGATGGCTGAGCAGGTGAAGGCACTCGCTGCTAAGCCAGGCCGGAGGTCAGTCCCCAGGACACCTGTGGTGGGAGCAGAGCACCAACTCCTGAAGGCTGTCCTCTTAGCTGCAGAAGTGCAACACAGTACGTGCACATATACACACGCGAGTAAATAAATGTCGAAGGATCTTTAAGAAAAGCAAAACTAAGCTTTTGGAATACACAAGGGTGCTTTTACATCTTCATCTAATAGCTTTCATTTTTTAAATATGCGCTTACTGAATAATTGCATTCTAGGCATTATTATAGTCAGCCTTTTCTTTGATGATTTTAATTGTTCTCTATAAAATGCTGATTTGTTTTACCCAGTTATCATTTTCCAAATCTAATTTGTGGTACTCTTGTCAATTTGTAACTTACTGACCAATAGCTTGTAAATTTCTATTTTGTTGATGAAGGAAGTAAATATTAAGTAGTAAACAGAAGGAGGTTATGTAAATCTACTCAATTTTGGTACATGTAAGGATGCGCTGTGGCGATTTACACCTGTGTGTACTCAGACACAGTCGTGTGTATTCCTCTGTGCTTTATACAGGCATGCTCAGCGGACTCTGTCTAGGGTTCATACCTGTCCATTGGTGCTGCACATGCCCCATGTATTCTATAAGTTACATCATCTTCTTGTTAGATGTCAGGTAGGCATGTTTTGTTCTTAAATTCTGCTAGTTCATTTTCTCCCACCATTAAGCCCCAAAGGCAGAATTTGGGCAAGAGTCCAGAAGAGCTTCATAAGCCAGGCACTGATTGGAGAGGACTAGTGTGCCTTTTTCCTTGGGGCCACTGGACCCAGACTGTCATTTAAAGGCCTCTAGGGCAAGCTAGCGAGTTACCTCCTTTTAACACTTGTCTTACAGAAACAATACTGCTTGAGATTTTGTTGGATGAAATTGATACCATCTAATATAAACAACAGAATAAAATGGCTGCTGTGTTATAAGTCATAACTCAGAGATTTTTGTAGAGGAATTATGATTTTATTTTCTTTGACTTACTATTGGTAAACCTTATGCAAACAATTATTACACTTGCCTCAGGGGATGCATAAAATGTATGTGGTAAAAATAAGACTTAGAAAATTCTTTGCATAAATCAGCACCATTTTAACGATTTTAGAGAGTAGAATGCTACTTAAAAAGAAGCTTAGAAGCTGTCCTTGCCTTTCATTTTGTCACTGGAGTCTAGATACAGCGAACCATTTTGGCAGCAGGATGAAGGTCAGGGTCTAAAAGGAGGCACCTTCTTTCTTTTGACCTGTTTCTTCTGTAGAAGGTAACTATACTGTTGCTAGTTTTATAACATACTTATTTTATTTTGCATACTTATTTTAAATTGGTTGCTAGCTAGTTAGAAATATTAACACACAGATCAAACCATGTTATTATAGTGTGCCAAGGCCAAGCACTAAGTTTACTCTTTCTGACATATTGATTTCCAAATTGAAGGCTTTTGTCTAGATTCAACTTTCTCAAATAAAGAGTATCTGCCATGTTCATCCTTTTTTTTTTTTTTTTTAGTTTGAAAACGTTACCATGTATGATCATGATTAGCCATAATGAAGAAGATCTAGTGAGTGCTGACATTAGTGCACCAAGTTTGAGGGAGAACAGGGTGTTTATATTGTCTCAGAGGCTCTCACCGCAAGATGCCTATTATTTATAAAGTGCAAAAGCAGTAATGCAACAAAAGAGAAATGTGTCTGGTACTGCCCCAGATGGGTCATAAAAGTCATCAGTGGTGGACACCCAGCATCACATGCCTCTGTGATGGCATGAGCCAGGACAAGGGGATGAGTTTTGAAAGGGTGTTTTGTGATCCCTGTAATTTTCAAATAATTTGAGCAAGTAGTTAGACTAGACCTTTTTACGTTAGAGTCTACAATGAAGTTTAGTAATTCTTAGATTTATTTAATAATTCTTAGATTTAATTCTTAGACTTGTTTGTGTGTTTGACTTTGTAGGCCTGTCATGGCAAACATGGGGGTCAAAGGACAATTGAGTCCATTCTCTCTTTTTACCACGTTGACTTGTGAGGATCAAACTCAGGCCCCAGCACTGGTGGCGAGTGCTTCTACCCACTAAGCCGTCTCCTCACCACCTGCACACATATAAAGAACTTTTTAATAGTATTCAGTCACTTTTATTTATTCTGACTGTTCTTTCCTATTTTTTTCTGAGATTTGCCTATACAAAAAAAAGCATCGATAGTACTGTTTTCTAAATTTCTTTTTAAAGGTGATAGTATTGATTTTTATTAGCATAATAAAATACAAAAAGCCTGTAATGACAGTCCAGTAAGAAAATATTTATTACTAAAATATCAGTGAAGAAATACTCAGACTTAAGATGGCGTACTCTTAGAACATGTAAAACTTCAGTTGATCAGACTCAGTATATCTAAAGAGAAGCTAAGGTCTGAGTCCTAGCAAGTTCACCCAATTAAAATACATCTAGGGAGGCCATGTTGCTTGTTCTCTGTGCATTATCATTGACAAATTGTGTTGCAAATTTATGAGTTGGTTGCTTGAGTTTCTGAACATGAAAGATTTTCACAAGCACACGTGTGTGTACATGTGTATGTGTGTGTGCATGTGTGTGTATGACAGTGGTGTGTTTGGGGGGGAGTCTGTCTGCTGGGTGTGTACAGGTATGTATGCCTGTGTGCATGTGAGCAGATGACAGAGGAAGGCATCATTGTCCTCCTCCATCACTTTATTTCTTTGAGGCAGAGTCTGTCCTTCAACCTGAAGTTCAACGTTTTCAGCCAGCCTAGTAGCCTGCAAGCCCCACTGATTCTCGTGGGCTTGCCCCCAACAGCACGGGGATTACAGGCATGCTTGAGACCAGGTCTCCTTGCATTGTAGGTGCCAAAGCTTTGCAGTCAGGGCCTCATGGTGTGCCATGAGCACTCTTCCTACTGAGCTGTCTCTCCAGCCCCACACGAAAGGCTTATGAAAGAAGTTAGAAATCGCTTTCTTTGGAAAAATTTACTTACCTATATATTTTTTCTTTTTAAAAAATTTATTACAATTTATTCACTTTGTATCCCAACTGTAGCGTCCTCCCTCTTCCTCTCCCAATCCCACCCTTCCTTTCTCTTTTCACATGCCCCTTCCCCAGTTCACTGATAAGGGAGGTCCTCCTCCCCTTCCATCTGACCCTAGCCTATCAGGTCTCATCAGGACTGTCTGCATTGTCTTTCTGTGTCCTGGTAAGGCTGCCCCACCCCTCAGAGGGAGGTGATCAAAGAGGCCACCACTGAGTTCATGTCAGAGACAGACCCTGTTCCCCTTACTCAGGAAACCCACTTGGAGACTGAGCTGCCATTGGCTACATCTGTACAGAAGTTCTAGGTTATCTCCATGAATGGTCTTTGGTTGGAGTATCAGTCTCAGAAAAGACCCCTGGGCTCAGATATTTTGGTTTTGTTCACCTCTTTGTGGAGCTCCTGTCCCCTCCAGGTTTTTCTATCTCCCACTTCTTTCATAAGGTTCCCTGCATTCTGTCCAAAGTGTGGCTATGAGTCTCAGCATCTGCTTTAATACCCTTCTGGGCAGTCTTTTAGAGGCCCTCTGTGGTAGGCTCCTGTCTTGTTCCCTATTTTCTCCCTCTTCCAATGTCTATCCCATTTGCCTTTCTGAATGAGAACTGATCATCTTACCCAGGGTCCTCCTTCTTGATTAGCTTCTTTAGGTGTACAGATTTTAGTATGATTATCCTATATTGTATGGCTAATCTGCACTTATAAGTGAGTATATATCATGTGTGTCTTTCTGCTTCTGGGATAACTCATTCAGGATGATCTTTTCTAGTTCCCACCATTTGCCTGCAAATTTCATGATTTCCTTGTTTTTAATTGCTGAGTAGTATTCCATTGTGTAAATGTACCACAATTTCTGTGTCTATTTCTCAATTGAGGGTCATCTGGGCCAGATTCTATTATGAATAAAGCTGCTACGAATATGGTTGAGCAAATGCCTTTGTTGTAAACTTGAGCATCTTTTGGAGATATGCCAAGGAGTGGTATAGCTGGATGTTGAGGTAGCGCTTATTCTTTTATTTATTTATTTATTTTTATTTTTTAAATTAATTACAGTTTATTTCCTTTGTATCCCACCTATAGTTCCCTCCCTCTTCCTTTCACAATCCTGCTCTCCCTCCCTCTTCTCCACCCATGCCCCTCCCCCAGTCCACTGATTGGGGAGGTCCTCCTCCCCTTCCATATGATCCTAGTCTATCAGGTCTCATCAGGAGTGGCTGCATTGTTTTCCTTTGTGACCTGGTAAGGCTGAACCCCACTGAGGGTCAGAAAAAAATGGCAATAAACTTAACATGAGAAATAACGTGCTATTCAGGAGTTTTGTGGGAACTTAAAAATAGACTACTTCCATTTAAACTCAGTGTGTGTCTATGTGTACTTACATATTTTATGAAGCACATACAGTAGTAGGTCACCACTATATGTTATTAATTTTTCTATGTCAGTTATTCTTCCTCATGTTTTCTCTTCTACCCTACCATTCCATCTCCTAATCCAGTTTAACTCTTTCTCATTCTGTTACTCTACACTAACTATTTACAACACTACATTTTATCTCTCTGCCTTTGAAAGCATCCCAGTTCCCCTTATGGCCCATCACTACTTCAAGACCTCTATTAATACCCGACAGATCCCGACAGCTTCAAACCTAACAACAAGTAAAGAAAACTTGTGATTTTTGTCTTTTTGTATCTGGATTCCTCCTCTGAGAAATTGTTTTCAGTTGTACCCAATTACCTAAAAATTACACTATTACATTTATATTAAAAAACTGAGCATCCCTCCATTGTTTTTGCTGTTTGAGGCTGTTGTAACTGTGGGGGGTCTTGTATTTACATATGTAATTTGCTACCTGTCCTATTATCATGATGAAATGCATTCAAATTTTGCTAAGAATTGCATTAAATCTGCGGATTGCTTTTGAAAAAATGGCCATTTTCACAATATTAATCATATTAATCCATGAGCATAAGAGATTGGCCTACCTGGTATCTTCATAATTTTCTTTTATCAGTTTCCTACCATTTTAATTCAACAGTACTTTTATTCCCTTTGTTACGTTTATTCAAAGATACTTACTTTGAAGCTATTGTTAATTGGATTGTTTCTCTGGCTTCTTTTTTTAAATTTTTTTATTAATTACACTTTATTCACTTTGTATCCCCCTTGTAGCTCCCTCCAGTCTCCCCTCCCAATCTCTCCCTTCCTCCCCCTTCTCCAAGCATGCCTCTCCCCAAGTCCACTGATAAGGGAGGTCTTTTTTTCCTTCCTTCTGATCCTAGTCTATTAGGTCTCATCAGGAGTGGCTGCATTGTCTTCCTCTGTGGCCTGGTAAGGCTGCTCCCCACTCAGGGGGAGGTGATCAAAGAGCGGGCCAATCAGTTCATGTCAGAGGCAGTCCCTGTTCCCATTACTATGGAACCCACTTGGACACTGAACTGCCATGGGCTACATCTGTGCAGAGGTTCTAGGTTATCTCCATGCATAGTAACTTGTTTGGAGTATGAGTCTCAGGAAAAACCCCTGTGCTCAGATTTTTTGGTTCTGTTGCTCTCCTTATGGAGCTCCTGTTCTCTCCAGATCTTATTATTTCCCACTTCTTTCATAAGATTCCCTGCATTCTGCCCAAAGGTTGGCCATAACTCTCAGCATCTGCTTTGATAGTCTGCAGGGCAGAGCCTTTCAGAGGCCTTCTATGGGAGGCTCCTAACTTGTTTCCTTCTTTCTCCTTCTTCTGATGTCCATCTTCTTTGCCTTTCTGAATGGGAATTGAGCATTTTAGCCAGAGTCCTCCCTCTTGATTAGTTTCGTTAGGTATACAGATTTTAGTAGGTTTATTCTATATTATATGTCTATGTGAGTGAGTATATGCTGTGTATCTTTCTGCTTCTGGGATAGCTCATTCAGTATGATCTTTTCCAATTCCCACCATTTACCTGCAAATTTCATGATTTCCTTGTTTTTTTTATTGCTGAGTAATATTCCATTGTGTAGATGTACCACAATTTCTGCATCCATTCTTCAGTTGAGGGGCATCTGGGCTGTTTCCAGCTTCTGGCTATTACAAATAAAGCTGCTACAAACATGGTTGAGTAAATGTCCATATTGTGTACTTGAGCCTCTTTTGGATATATGCCTAGCAGTGGTATGGCTGGATCTTGAGGAAGCACTATTCCTAGTTGTCTGAGAAAGCACCAGATTGATTTTCAGAGTGGTTGTACAAGTTTACATTCCCACCAGCAATGGAGGATGGTCCCCCTTTCTCCACATCCTCTCCAGCATGTGTTGTCACTTGAGTTTTTTATCTTAGCCATTCTGATGGGTGTAAGGTGAAATCTCCGGGTCATTTTGATTTGCATTTCCCGGATGACTAAGGATGGTGAACATTTCTTTAAGTGTTTCTCTGCCGTTTGATATTCCTCTATTGAGAATTCTCTGTTTAGCTCTGTATCCCATTTTTTAATTGGATTACTTGGTTGCCTTACCTTTATTTTTAAAAATATTTACTGTTTGAAACTATTACAATTATATCTAAAACATAAACTGTAGACATCACTATTGCTTTAAACAGGACTTCATCTTCTCCAGGATCTTTTAGATCTACCTGTGGCTATTTTATTCACATTTAACACATCTGTGATTGAGAGAGAAAATATTATCTAGAGTCTAGGTTTTAAGGAGTTTTATTAGGAGATTTAAAGAAGGTAAAATATTCCAGTATACATAGTTTATATGATAGATATTTTTTTAAAGTTCTACATAATTTGAATTTGGCAATATCGTTTCTTCTTCTTCTTCTTCTTCTTCTTCTTCTTCTTCTTATTATTATTATTATTATTATTATTATTATTCTTTTTTAAGACAAGTACTTGCTGAGTTGCCCAGGCTGGCCTTGAACTCATGGTCCTCCTGCCTTAAACTGAGCAGCTAGGATTGCAGGCACATGCCAAGCTCACAGCATCATAATTGTACCCAGGACAACTAGTATTTCAAGGTGGTATGAAATTGCATTCTTGGTTGCCACCTATGAGCAGTTTTTAACTGTTCAAAAGGGTTTTGAATTCTAGTCTTTGTTGGCTGCTGGCAGATCGCACTGCTAACTTTGCACATATTCTTGGTATGGGCATACCACTTATAATACTGAACTAAAAGTATTTCTGTCTTTCTGTTCAGCTTTCTTGAGCGAGGCGAGGACTTAGTGATGGTTATAATATTTTTTATTCAACTGAGTAGGAAATTATTTTGTCTAATATTTAAAAACAATTAGATTTTAATACTGTGCTCTTAGAATACTCACATATGCAACATACATTCTAGGATACTTACTCAGGACATCAGAGATATCACCTTAGAGTTTTAAATGCCGGTTACTGTTTTAGCCTATTGTTCATTATTTAACATTACATATAAATCTGTTATTATTAAAAAGGTTAAAGTTACCGGATTTCTAACTCACAGTGTTGGTACTTAGTTATTTTGTAAGCTAAGAGTTGAACTAAAGCATGCTTTGTTGAGAAATGGGAATGTCTGCAGATAATGAATTAGAAAGTACACTGGAAATATTGTTGTTGTTTTTCCAACTCTTGTTCCTTCTCCCCTCCCAGTTCTTGCTGAATCTTTCTCTTTTGGTGATGGGAATGGACCTCCCCGGGCCTTTGCATGCTAGGCAAGCCTTCTATCGTGGAGCTGAATCCCCAGCCCTGCGTCTTTATTTGGTTGTTTAAAGGCTGGGTATTGCTTCCTGGCTCTTCCTCCTCCCACTTTACCCTTAACTACAGGCTTTGCCCATGCTGCATCTTCCCCGACTTTAGCAAATTGCCGCAGCCTCCTTCTTTCCACGTTCTACAATAACTTCTAGCATCTTCTCTTCATTTTTGAAGTAAATGATGCTGTTGACTGTTAACGTGGCATCTCTCCTGGGGTTCTCTGTGCTTTTGGTTCCAGTTGCAGACGCCTCTCTTGTCTGGGGTGCCTGCAGCCTGTCAGGAGGAATACAGATGTAAGACTTTAATAATAGCGTGGTGGCTATCTCACCTAAATTGGATATGACAAGCCAGTTTATATAAAGGAGCTGTTTATGTTGTCTTTTTAAAAATTGACTTCATTCCATATGTTGGGCTAGGAAATAATTTTTCTCTAGGCCTAGACTGTTCTCTTAGTTTGACATGAATTTGCATTTTATTTGAAGTAGCTTCTATTAAGGTTACATGGACTTGCTCAATTGAACTAACTGTTAAAGAAATTTATGATGGGTCTTTAAATAAAGTTTAATATTTTCCTTAAGAATGATCAGATTTCTGGAGACTGGTAAATTCTTACTTTATTTCATGAATTTATATGTATGCCTGTTTCCACAGAACGTTTTATTATATTCATAATCATTTCTCACTGTGAACATGACTATTTTTCCATCTACAGCTTTGTATTAACCGTTAAAGTCCTTTTCTTTGTGAGATTCTCTTCCAGCATAGCACTTAGAAGAGCCCCAATCAGTCACTCTAACTTCACAACTGAGTACTCTCCCATGGTTCTATACGTGTGAGTGAGTGTCTCTCCTCGGCCAGGGGACCCCTGACCCCGATTTAAAGGGTATAACCGTGCAGGTGTTATAAATAAGCCAGTTTATCTAGAGTCAGCTACAAGTCCTGCTCACACCAAAAGCAAGGATCCATGAGCTCAATAAGTCAGGCTTGGGAGTCGGGGAAACAGTGGTAAGCCTGTTTGTAAACTTTGGGTTTCTGGACGTTAATTTCAGGCTTCCTTTTTGAAAGGCCAGCGTTTGTAGAGCTTATCCTGTCAGCACTACCTTGTGTCAATTGTCAAGCCATGTTTAGCGTGTGGAGATGTATTAATCTGCCACAGCCAGCACAGTACGAGGCTGGGATGAATAGAAGGCTCAAGCAGATGAAGAGGGATTAACTGTGTGTTTGAGCAAACTCTTCAATCACAGAAGCAGTGATTTTACAAAGGATTAGCTGCTGCTTTTATAAATATTGATTACTGATCTGCTGCTCAGAGTGGAGATGACATAACCTGTGCAGATGCTGTGGAGTGTGCTGTTGAAGTGGACATCATTCATATTAATGGATTTGTCACAGGCATAATAGAAACAGACAGATTTATTACCATAGCAGTTGCTAGAACTGTTATGGTTAAGATTGTGTCAGCATATCTAT
The DNA here is from genome assembly GCF_030254825.1 of Meriones unguiculatus. Classification (NCBI taxonomy): domain Eukaryota; kingdom Metazoa; phylum Chordata; class Mammalia; order Rodentia; family Muridae; genus Meriones; species Meriones unguiculatus. Next base: position 54,668,339 of record NC_083351.1, read on the forward strand.
TAAAACTTCAGGATCTTAGAAGTTTACGGCTTAGCTATAAAACTCATTTCCCAGATGGAATTTGGAATACCAGTTAAAGCCTGGCACAAATTTTAATGCCTACTTTCACCTGAGTTTGAAGACATTTAAGTTGAGACAGAGCAAAAACCACAGATCATTTCGTTATTTGTGTAAAATGAGTTGAATATCTTTTATCCAAAACACTTGGAACTAAGAAATGTTTCCATTTTTTTTCTTCTTTTGTAGAGTTTGTATTATTTGTACATAATTAATGAGATATTTTGAGACTTGGGCTCAGGAGTAAACAGGAAATCATTTAAGTTTCATATACCCCTTATACACATAACCCCAGGGGGCAATTTCATACAGGGCCTTTACTACACCTGTGTTTTGAGGTCAGGTGAGGAATTTTCCACATGTGGTATCATGGCTCTCAAAAGTTTTGGGATATATAGCATTTTAGGTCAGATTTTCAGATTAGGAAAGTTCAACCTATATCAACAAATATAAAATCATTTTATTTGGGGGGGGGAAAGCCCAAGAAAGTGTCATGGACATTTGTATGGAAATGGCAGGCTGAAGCCCATTATTTACATGCTACTCTAAAAAGTTAATAAAAATAAAATGAAAATTTAAAAATAGGCAAAATGACTCTAAAACTCTCTAGTAAGAATTATCTTTCAGAAAAATATATACTTTGTTCTTTTTAAGAATAAAGAGGGTTCCCCCCCCTCAGGTATTTTGTATTTAGAGGACTGAGGTTTGTCTCTGGGGGCGAGCTGGAGGATGAACTGGTGGGAGGGGTGTGCCTTTGGAGGAAGGGTAAGGAAGCTGCTCCTCCTGCGCAGTACAAATGTTATCTCCAAAAACATTATCTGAAAAAGTCATAATTTGATAAGCTAATGCTTTTACCAGTTACTCATGTGTGGCATTACAGTATCATACCTGGTTTCTTGACTGATAATTGGATTAAATACTGAATTGTTACAACAGCATCCTCTGAAGAATGTGGTTTGTTTTTTTTTTTACTTGATGTGTTTCTTTACATTTTCAGTGTTCATTAGAACGTGATTGCATGAAATTTAAGCCTACTTATTATATAGAAACTTATTTCAGTTAATTGATTTAATTAATGACTTATCTTAATATTCATACAGAGAACACATTATTTATATACATTTATGTAACTTCTATTTTTACTGAAATTATGTATCATGGTCCATTTAGACATGATTTAATTACAGCCAAAATTTTGGAAAAATGCGTAATAAAATATCATATCTACCATCATTCTTTGTTGATTCAAAATAAACCATGGTCCATATTTACACATGGGATTTGAGTGAGCACATATTCTTATAATTTTTAAGAGATTTCTGAGCAGGGTATTTAGATTGAGCATTGGACTGTGCTGGCTCCTCAGTGTTTTCCCCGAGGAGCCCAGAGCTGCTTCAGCATGATGGTCAAGTGAGGCAGAGCAATGCTGTTTACATGGAGCCACACTTGTCACCTAGCACGCTGTTGACAATACTGCATCTTGTCCGAGTTTTAACTTTGGTGTTTTAACTAAATAGTTAAACCTTAATGGTGAAATTGCTCTGGTAACAACAACTCTTAACCAGAAGAGATCATAGACGGGGGGGGGGGGGGGGGGGGCGTGTCATCTCTGCGAGCCCCAAATAAAAAGCACCAAGTGGACATAACACTCATGCTTTCTCATGTCTTCCTTGGGATGAATACCACTGTCTGGATTTGATATGTAATTAGTTTTAAGAGATATACTAGAATTGAGTCACTAAAAATGGGTACTTTTAAGGCTATGTCTTCTGTTTCCACTTCTTTCTTTCTTTCTTTCTTTCTTTCTTTCTTTCTTTCTTTCTTTCTTTCTCTCTCTCTCTCTCTCTCTCTCTCTCTCTCACTTGATTTTAGTGGCTATAAAGTTTAAAACTAATTGGAGCTGGGTGTGGTAGAACACATCTGTAATGCCAGCTCTTTGGAGGCTGAAGCAGGAGAATCTGGAGTTTAAGGCACCAAACTTAGCTTGGGCTACAGAGTGAATTTAAGGTCAGGATGGGACACCTTGTCAGACCCTGTCTTAATAATCAGTGCAAGAATGTGCAGCTGCACTGGAGTGTTGTCATTGTTAAGGTGGCAGATAAATGTCAGCATGGCCTCTTGGCTTTTCCATCCTGATTGTGCTTTCTAACTGTCTTTTTCCTTCTGAATTTCCTGACTGTTCATCAATTCATTAACTGATTATGAACATATAAAAGAAAGGATTGTAACTGCATTCTTTGTCCCATCAGTGTCTGGTACATTTTGGATGTTCCAGAGTATTTGATTAGTGAATAAGCAAATATATGCAAATGGACGCTTAATACGCGCACACACACACACACACACACACTCACCACCTGCATCATTATTTGTACGCCTCTAATTCCCCTGTTTTCAGAATACATGGTTGCAGAACTGTATTTATCATCAATTTTGTGTTGAATGTTTTAGAACATTTTCATCAAATCCCATGAACAAGTTTTTAGAAGATGTTTTTTAAAATTATTTTTAGTTATGTGAGTATGTCAGTATATGGTCTATGCATGTGGGTGCAGGTGCTCTTAGAGGCTAAAAGATCCCAGATGCCCTGGAGCTAGCGTGACAGGCAAGTATGAGCTGCCCTGTGCAGGGTGCGGGGAACTGAATTAGGTTTTCTGCAAGCTCAGTACATGCTCATAACTGCTGAACCATCTCTGTAGCGCTACTATAAAAAAGCTTTAAAATAGTTTCTTCAAAAATTATTTATCTCAAGATAAAATAAAATTTGTATTTATTATTGTTGTTATTATCTCTCTCTCTCTCTCTCTCTCTCTCTGTGTGTGTGTGTGTGTGTGCGCACGGGTGTGTGTGTTATGCTGGGTGGATGTATGCAGCAGCACATGTGTGGGGGCCCTAAGGGTAACATTGTCCTTGGTTCTCTCTTGCCATGGCTTCTGGGAATCAAACTCAGCTTGGCAGGTTTTCGCAGCAAAGCCTTTATTCACTGAGCCTTTCCCACAGCCCCCTACGTTCATTTCTTAAGCATGCTATTCAGCACAATGCAGCTTACTTAAGACTCAACCCATGCATCTTAAAGAAGTACATCCCAGGCACTGCCTATGGCTCGTCGCCAAAAGTCTAGTGAGAAGGTCAGACTTGTGAGCGCACTGCAGCCTGCTGTTGTAGAGTTCTTCATGAGCTCCGCATACAGTGCGGCCTGCCGGTCAGGCTCACACATGCTAACAGGTTTTCCTTTTAAAGGCAAGGTCAGTGTAAGAAATAAGCTCATGCTAGGCTTTGATTTCCAGGTCCTAGGAAAACACTGCTGAACAGCATTTGTTCTAATATTGAAGGTTTAGTTGGTATTATCTGTTCCATGGCAAGAAATGCTTTATAATTCTTTCAGTTACATAACTGTACTGAAAAGATTTGACATTAGATCAGTCTCAGGAAAATGTGCTTTCATCTGTTCATATGAAACAGATACTTGCTTCAAAGTTTTACAGGCTAGCCAAGTATGTTACAATTGCTCCTGCTTGCAATTGTAGAGCTATGGAGGCTGAGACAGGAGGATTCCCATGATTTCAAAGACAGTCACTGAATCTAGACCAGCTGAGGACATGAAATGAAATCCTGTATCAAAAAACAAAACAGGTTGTTGGAGCTTATGCCTGTAATTCCAGCGCTCATGAGGCAGAGGCGAGCCTGGTCTACACAGTGAACTCACATTCCAGGCTAGCCAGCGCTGTGCAGTGAGACGTTGTCTCAAAACAAAACAAAACAAAACAAAAAATACCCACAAAATTTATGGGTGAAGGTTGACGTGGCTCTTAAAACTTTGGTTGGGAGAATGCTGTGAGGCTTTTCTGTGTTTAGCAAGATGCTGGCTAAACACAGCATTTGTATTGTCCTTATCGCGTTGAGATAAGTCCCCTGTATCCCCAGATTCTTTGGGACTTTTATCATAAAAAGATGTTGGATTTTTATCAGAAGCCCTTTTTGAAAGTAATGTGCTTTCTGATCATGTGCTTTCTGTCCTTGAATCTATTTATGTTGTGGATTACACCTATTGATTTACATATATTGAACCCTCCCTGCATCTCTTGGCTAAAGCTGACTTGATCGGAGTGGGTAATCTTTGTAATGTGCTCTTGAATTAGGTTTAAGTCTTTATTTGACAGTTTTTCATCTATATTCATCAGAGATATTGACCTATAATTTTCTTTTCTTCTTCCTTCCTTCTTCCCTTTTTTTTTTTTTTAACTACAACAAAACAGTGTTTTCCAAACATGACAGGGCAGTTGCATATATGAACTCAACAGTTGTGACTGCATACCAAAACCTTCATGCTCAAGTTAGACAAAATCCCACCATGGAGGACTGGGTGCGGAAGTGGGCACAAAAATCCCACTCCTAGCCGAGGAGCTATTGACAGTTGCTAGCCTCTAGGATAGGAAGAGTCAGTTTTTTCTCTAAGGGTCTGACTCCCAGTTGGCCAGCTATGATCCAGGGCAGGTCCCACACCCGGGAGTGTTTGGGCAGCTCAAATTGGACCTGATGCTTAAAAAAAAAAAAAAAGAGGAGGTGTGGGTGGACCTGGAAGGAAATGTGAGGGTGTTAAAAAAAAAAATATATATATATATATACACACACACATATATTATGTTAAATATATATAATATGAAATTCTCAAAGAATTAATAAAAGTATTTTAGTAAGGGTTTGAATAAGCCCATAGGTACTCTGTCAATGTTAGGGCAGGGAGATTGATTGATTGTTGAGGAGTTGAGGAGTTTATTCTTCACTCTTTTCATTTCTTTTCAAGGAAGTAGTCCCATCCTGTGGTGATGGAGTATTTGACTAGATCAAGCTTCTTTGACTCAGAGTGAAAGATCACATGAGCAAAGAACAGCCTTAAAAAAAATAATATATATATATATATATATGTGTGTGTGTGTGTGTGTGTGTGTGTGTGTGTGTGTGTGTGTCTCCTTTTTTTCCAGTGTAGACAGGAAGGGACTTTGAGTGTATGAAAGTGGTAGGAAGGCTATGCTAGCTGACAGGCTTAGTGTTCATGTCGCAGACTATGAAAGTGCAGAGTAAGAAAACAAGGCTGTAGTCGGCAAAGGTGAGGCTCGGAAGCTAGCAGGGCTCTGCATGAAGTCAAGACCGAGCAGCTATGACTCAGCAGCGAGGCACATGTTGTAGTGACTTGTGAATGGCGAAATAGTGGACCAGGCTCAGATTCCACACAGGTCGCCAGCTTTCTCAGAGCAAAATAAGAAGGGAGTGAATGGGGTGTCTATTGCGAAAATGTTTCTGAATCACACTGATCCCTTGATACCTGTTCATTCAAGAAAAGAGACTAAATGAGAAGCTAACTGTAAAACTAAGAAGTTAGAACTTCAGTTGATTCTTATTTTATCTTTCAAGCTTTAAAAAAAAAAAATTGCTGTGATCCAGGATAGACTTTTGGTCTTGTTGAAGGTAAGCAGTACTGAAGGATGCAAGTGACCTGTGGGCTCTGAGGCTGCTTGCCTCAGCTTTATCACCATCCCATGTACACTGACTCTGCAATTTTTAAAATTTCACAAGCCGTTAGAACTAGTGCAAAGGAGCCCAAAGCCAGTTCCCTGTCTTGAGTGCTTCTGACATACCACTGCTTCCCTGTCCGATGGCCTTTACATCAAGATTGCAGGTTGCAAAGTGGAAGGAGGCCCAGTCCTTGCATAGTTACTGTGCTGGGCTTACAGGAGCATGTCACCATGTCCAGCAACAGGGTATTAGCTCCAACGTCTAATAGTTTGTTTTGCCTTATAATAGTAGGACTGTCATAATAAATAAATAATCATTCAAAAACAGTCCAGTTTCTTTAGAATGTCAAAAGCTTGTAGCCTTTTAACCAATCTCCTGTGTATAAATGGAGTAGCCTACAATACAAGTTAATTTTTTTTCTCTGTGTTCTTAGTTAGGATATAATCTCTTTTTTGTTGTTGTTGCTTTTATCTTAAGAAAAGGAAATCATTTTAACTAGTTTAAAAATAACAGTAGCTCCTAACCTGGGTAGCTGCCAAGTTAGCTTCTCGCAGTGAGATGCTGTTCTGGTGTGAGGCAGGTGGCCTCTTTTGCTGCCTGCTGTATAGAGCTGTACAGCTGCCCGTCCCCCTCATGATGGTTAGCGTTTCTGCATCTGGAGAGCCTCTGCCCTTTGGTCTCATCTGCATCTTGCTGATGACATACTGCTGATCCTTGTGACGGGTCTAAATGATGCTACGATTCAAGTTTTTAAGGGGAAATTACTGCTTTTGCATATTATAACAAACTTCATTCAAAGAGTATTACCTCTGCTTATCATGCTACACAAATCATAAAGCTTTTCTTCGGGCTTAGGGTATATTTAAAGTGTTATTACTGATGAATTTTTGTTTATAAAAAGTGTACATGGATACTGAATCCTAGATATTGATCAGATAGCGATAAAAGTGAAATTTCAGTTAAGAACTTTCTTTCCTCTCCCTGGAAAGAAAAGATTTTATTTAAGAAACACGAGGTAATAAGAAATCAGAGTAAGTGTTGCTTATGAAAGATTTTATTGTGCTTTATTGGGTTAATCAGTATTTCTCTTCAAGTACTCAGGTTAAATGTTATATTCACCTTAACAAATATGTTTCTCTCCTTACCTTTTCTTCCCCCCTCTTTTCTTCCATCTCTTCTCTACCTGCTTCTGGTCAGTACAGTTAAAGTGTTAATACTTCAAGGGTTGGAAAGATGGCTCAGCAGGTAAGCACACTGGCTGGTCCAGGACCCGCGTGGAGGCTCATATCACATGTAACTTCAGTTCCAGGGGATCCCAGCTGTGCTCTGTCCTTCGGTGTTATTGTGCACACGTGGTTCAAAGACATACATGGAGGCAGAATACTCAGACACATAAAATAAAAAATAATTAAAAGTATTGTTTCAGAATAATTTACTCTTGAAATTTGGAGAAAATTTAAATTATCACTGTGTGTGTGTGTGTGTGTGTGTGTGTGTGTGTGTGTGTGTGTATCTGTCTGTCTGTCTGTCTACATTACCTATGTGGAGGTCAAAGGACAACCCACAAGAGTTCATTCTTTCCTTCCACTTTCTGTGCCCTGGGACACAGGTCATCAGGCTTGATAACAAACACCTTTCACTGCTGAGCCATCTCAGTGGCCCCAGAGAGCATTTGTATTCTGTGTTAAGATAGTCTATTTTGCCTAGTGAAGGTACAATGATTGTGGTACTCATTTGAGACCCAATCATTCCACAGTACCCTGACTAATTTAATGGTGGACCCAACTTGTTTTCCACTTAGAAACAATTTCTGTATTTTTTTTTAATTATCTATCTTCCTGCCTACCTACTTGGTTATCACTATTGTAAAGAACTGGGGGAACTTCTTTGAACACCAGTGACGTTACTGAATAACCTATCACATATTACCATGTGTTTCTAACTGACTTAACTCGCTGCTTAATCTTTATGCTTTTGGTAGACATCCACTGTTTGTTTATGCTGTTCCTTTTCGATGATCTTAGAATCTTTAATGCATTATAAAAACCTACAACACAAAGCAGCCTCACCCTCCTGATGTCAGGTTTCTCTGTGCATTCAGGTAGGGGGAGAGAATATTTGATATGAACTCAGAGACAAATAGTGTATTTGATTTTTGAGGAAAATCATTTTGGTTGACTTGGTGGGAATGAGAATACAAAAGTAAGAGTTGATGTGAACTGAAATTGTTGAGGCACCAATTCAACAGAAAGGCAAGGAAGCGTCTGTGGTTCACATGAAATCCCTAACCTCCCTATCTGGGATTTTTTTGTGTTTGTTTATTACAATTTTGTGTTTATTAAATATATATTTAAAGTATCACCTCTTTGAGATAATCAGCTGCAGCATATACTACATCTGTATTTAGGAACACGAACGCTTTTCTCTTTTTTAATTCAAGATTTGCAAAAGGAGAGAAGGGAGTCAATGGGATGGATTTGAAGCAAGGTTGCCAGATCTGATTTGAATAATTACGTAATTAAAGGTTGACACTGACTATAATAAGATGAGGTCAGCGCACTTTCTGAAGTGAACTACCACTGTCACTTCTTTCTCTCACTTTCCACAGGAAACCAGTTCCCTCCGATTGCAGCCCAGGACCTCCCTTTTGTCCTAAAGGCCGGCTACCTGGAAAAACGCAGAAAAGGTGAGCTATAGGGCTAATGAAAACACTAAAGCCACTCCCCCCCCCCATCCTAAGATAAAACAGATATGTGGCATGCTCCATGGAAGCAGTGTTCTCTTTAGGCAGTTGAAGGATGTAAGAACCTGTGGGGGACCTTATCCAATCATGAAATGCCACTTTCAGCTTTACATAGTTTTTACTAGCAAAGCATTAGGTCTGGTTTCCAGTGCAGCCTGGGATATTTAGAAGCAACTCAGGAGCAGCATCCTACTAAATCTTCGAGGAAAGCTTCAGGCCATGATGGTGTTCGCAAGGCTGGGGTTCCTCACCATTAACCCAGGTGGACTTCTGCACTGACCAGTACACGCAGGCCTGCTGTGGTTCAGAAGAGCCTGGCATCCCGTCTGCAGTTGTCTGTTACTCATTCAGTCTCCCTCTCCATTGGTCTCGGGAGCTGGGACTTGGCCAGGTGGTCTCCTTTCAGCACAGAACCAGAACGAAGTCTGGAGGTGGTGGTATGATACAGGAACGAAGGCAGGGGTGCTCTGCAGCTTAGCTTAGCTTGTTGATGCGGACCACCGGAGCACATTCTATTTGCACTTAAAAAATCTTTTAAAGCTGAAAGTTAGAGCTGAAAGGGGTAGTAGAAATGATCCAAGTCAACAGTCCCCTTTTCCTTTTATGACAGATTTGAGAATCAGACCCCATGGATTAGTTATATCAAGAATGTGCATGCAGATGCCTTTTGAGACCGTGTAGGGAAAGTTCGGTGGCCGAGCAGCTGATACCATCTTAAGTGTGGTGGCCCCCTCCCTACTGGACTTTAGCCATTGCTGTTGCTGCTGTCTGACAAATTAGTGTCAGAGGTAAAAGGAAGCTCAGGTATCACATTAGCAAGCTTTCCCTCGTGTGGTAAGGAAATGGATTTGTGTAAGTCATGCATCCTGTCTAACCTGCTGCTTCTCCCGCTGTTTGCAGATCACAGCTTCCTGGGGTTTGAATGGCAGAAGCGCTGGTGTGCTCTCAGCAAGACGGTATTCTACTACTACGGGAGTGATAAAGGTAGTGTTGGTATTTACTTACATCAGGTTCTGTTCCATGAGTTTGTGATCACTTTCCTACCGAGTAAACTAAAGACAAAATAGAGAAAAAACTGGGAATTTTTGAGAATTATAGTTTAAGACTAATTAATTGATAATTACCTTTCATTATTTGACAAATGTTATCAATTCCAGACTTCCCTAAAACTTAACTCACTTGTATTTTTATGAATTATGAATGAAAGTAAAATAATATCAGTCACATGGCTTTTCACCTTAGTAAGTATTAGTTATCTGGGCTACAGTTGTAGAACTTGAGAAAAATGAGGACCATGATGACATGAGATAAAAATTTTTGAAGACAGAAAAAAACTTTTTTTTTTCAGGTAAAATTGAACAGATAAAGAACTTTCTTTACAGACACCAACAGCAAAAGCAGTCATGTATTGAGTTTGCTCTAGGCCAGATCCTGTCTAAGCAGTCTCTCTATCTCAGCAAACCAATTAACATAGCTTGCTTAACATTCAGCGCTTCTCTGAAGTAGCTCACTATTAGCCTATTAGTTTGCTTATAATGTTTTATTAGCATATAATAATTATATGTAATTGCCACAACCCCTGTGGCTTGGGTATGGTTTTGGCAATTTTCCATGGGTCTGAGGTATTTGGCATTGCTGTGCCTCTCCCCCTCCCCTTCCCTTCCTAATTGCCCCTCTTCTACTTTCAACATCTCCCCCCCCCTCTTGGCCCAGTGAGTTTCATTAGGGGTTACAGCAGCATGGGCACCTTACTAGTGCACATACCACCAAAGAAAATGTCCCTGCCTCTCCCGTCACCATTACCTGCATATGAATCCGCAGGCAGCAGAGCCCTACGGGCTGGCCCCTCTGTCTCCTGTGGGCATATCCACAGGCCCAGGCTTTTTATCCCATTCATCTCAACATTAGGAAAGCAAAGGGCTGAGAGGCTGTTTGCACAACACCCACTCACAGAGTGGTAAACGCAGGCCTGGGATTTGTCTACCACTCAGGTTTGTCGCCACTCCTGACCCTGTGTGAACATCCATACTTTACAGTTTTATCTATTAACTAATGCACATCTTAGTTCACATAATTTGAGCTCTTATTTGAATAAGTGAATCTGCAAAATATATATATTTTTATATATATATTACATATTATATATTCCTATATATAATTATATAAATATATCATACATATTTATATAATTATATTATATATTATATAAATATATTATATATATATGATATATATATTCCTAGTTGTGCTGTTTTTCCAAGGGAAAGCAGATCAGAAGGTGGGTATTCTAAAATAGAAGTCACTGCTCGTAGAGGTAAGCAATAGCCAACATGGTATACATGGTTAAAATATATGTATTATGGAGTCATTGTCTTACACAGTGTGTGTGCACTAATACATTTTTATGAAGTGTTCATACACGTACATACACAAGTTTGTATGTGTGTAGTTTACACAAAACAAAAAGCATTAGTGAAAAATATCTAAAATTAGTACTGTCCTTAATGAAAACAAGAAGAAATGAAATACTAGGTAACAGTCACTTCTAAAATGGGTGCCATAAGGAGGCAAAAAAAAAAGAAAAGGGACAAAAGCCCACTGCCACTGAATATAATCTTCCCATAGAATTGTTATTTCTGGGTGTGGTTTGGAAATTTATGTTTTATTTAGTATTATTTGTAGTTTGTAGAGTGTTTATTGGAAGACTGACCGTCTCACTTTTTGGTTGGTGAGGTTAATGACTTCAGATTTCAGTGGCCATTTTGGTCCTTTCACTAGTGTGTCGCATGTAGTGATGGCACCTGTGAGGTGGCCACAGCTGACAGCTATGCATTCCCCCTCCTGCTTGAGCAAGAGGTCCTGGTGTCCAAGCTCATTTATGATCACCCCAGATCTCAGCGTGAATTACCATTATTCAAATGTGGTTCTCTATACTATTATGAGTTTTGATCAAAATATTACCATTTGTCAAAAAATAAAAAGTCCTTTTCACCAGACTCAGAAAAGGGAGTTTCAAACACTTGTGACTTTGGTTCAATTAGGTTTCCCATTTCTGTGTCCTGAGGGTCCGTGATTACTGATGTCAGTGTTAGCTCAAAGCCAGCAAGTCTTCCTCATACCCAAAGGGACGTTTGTATTTATATTTTTCTCCAGAGGCCAATGTCATAAAAGAAATTCTGGCTGGAATCTTTGAGGTGGTATAGCTCTTCCTGTTCTTATTGCTAGACCTTACGGTGCTGCCATCCTTAGCATTTGCACTTTAACTGCCTTTCAGCCCACTAGTTCCCTCAGCCATGGCATTTTAAAAGTTAGTTTTGCCACATCCCGTTCTGTGTTGGTGCTTGAAGACCTGGCCTCTTTTTGCACTGCCGGTTGCTCTGTGTCTTCCCATGTGTTCCAGGTCTGTTTGCAGTATGCTGCTCCTTGCTGTCATTCCATTTTGTTCCTGGTTTGTTTGTAGCATTCTCTTCTTCCGGGAACCCCTGTCCTTCCTCTTTAGGGACTCTAAAAACTTTGCCTTTAATTGCTTAGTTCTCATGATCCCAATTTCCAGCCGCTTTACATCTTTTTTTTCTTTTCCAGGAAAACATCAAATAACATTTTAATTTTCTTTTGAGTAATGAAGTAGCTGAGTTGTACAGCTTTATTATGCATCTGAACCATTACATACACTTGGAAAGAGCTATTTAGATATATGAAAACTGTAAGCCTCTAAGTAAGTAGGATTGAGATAAATGGTTCACGGAGCCACAGGGTGGGGCTGATACCGTTCACTGGGTTAAACCATACTTTGTTTTACTGTTTTGACACATACATAGCTCACATTTCCTACCTTATTGTGCATGCCAAAAACCATATTGACCTATGAAAGTAGTAATGGCTTAGAAAGAGTACTGTCATCCTCCAGGGTATGTAATGCACTTACCTCTGTATCCATAAATATGTGTGTATTTATTATTCATAGCCATTCAGATCCTTAAGTAGCAAATACATATAGTACATGTTTTATCACTGTGTGAAATCCCATCCATCCTCTCATCTCCTTCCTTTTCCTGTGACTGTCATGAGTCTCATTCATCAAGCGTTCTACATCCTAGATATTCAGATTCCCATCAAGGCATTCATTCATTCACTTACTCACTTATTCATATTTTTATTTGGTAAACATTTGCTAGATACTTAATATAATAAATAGCGGGGATCCAAAGAGCCTTAGAGGTGCTCACTGCTTGAGTTGTGTGACTATCAATGAGAAGCATATAAGAGGCTGTGAAAAGGCGGTAGGAGCTAGAAAGATAGACATAAATTCAGTGAGGTATAATAAGTAATTTAAGTTACGTACCTTTCGATCACAAAGGAAAGAAAACTTAACTGCCTTAGGGGAAACTTCATTGTGATAAGGACATTTTATTAGGCCATAAAGAATAAGTTAAAATTTACTGTGTAAAAGCTGTAATTTAAATTTTGTCTGTCCAAACGCTGTTTTGGAGTCACTTCCAAGGAGGTGGTGTAGGATGTAGGGCATTTAGAAGTGATTGGACCACGAGGGCTTTACACTCAAGAATGTCACGATAAACATGCTCAAGTGAGCTCCTTGCAAGGCCACAGGGTTTCCGCCTTCTGGAGAATGCTGCAGCAGAATGAATACTTGAAGCAGAGGCAAAGAGCCCTGCGGGACCCGCTGGCACCTTGGTCTTGGACTTCCAGTCCACTAGGACTTTGAGAAGTAAATTCCTTTTGTTCAGAAACTGCTCAGTAATGGGTGTGGCAGCAGTGCAGGTGGACAAAAAGAGAACCCCAGGTGAAGGAAGAGCAGAAATCTAGCCCTGTGGAAGCCCATGGATAGGGTCAATACAGAGTGCCAAGCCGGAACAGAAGAAGGAGGAAGGAAGGAGCTGCAGGAGATTAAAGATGTAGAACAGAAGGTAAGCCTTCTGAGATTTTGACTAAGGATTTTCTTTTACTATGGGCTTCAAGCAGAAAGCTCTATGATCAGAATTGGCTTTAAGGACGGCCTGAGATGGAGAGAGACTGTCAATAGATCCATTTAGGAGAACGTAGGGCTACTAAGAGACAGAGCAAAGATTGAATACAGCTCTCTAGGTCCAGAACTGTGTTTTCCCCACAGTTTGTGATCATTATCCAGCACTGCAGAGTGCCCATAAATGATGGCTCAGTTAGGAGCTCCTTCCAAACCCTGGGTTTTGTTTTTTGTTTTGTTTTGTTTTGTTTTTTTCTGTTTATTTTTCACATGGTCCTGAATCAGCACATGAGATGAAATTTGTGTTTCTTCTCTTTTTAGGAGGAATGTGATGGGCAGGCCATTGTACCTATGTCTTTTTAGATCATAAACTGCCTTCCTTCTCCCCAGTTAGAGAATGCACCAGTACAATGTAGTGAGTGACAGCTACAAGTAGTACTGGTCCTGTTAAGCCATCCCAAATATAGACCAAAGTTTCTTTCATTTTTTTTTTTTGTTGTTTTATTTCGGGTGACTGGGTGTTTTGCACCCATGTTGAATGCCTGGCACCTAGGCAGGTCAGAAGAGGGTGTGGATATGGAATTACAGATAGTTGCAAATTACTTTGTGGCTGCTGGGAACAAATCCAGGTCCTCTGGAAGAGCAGCCAGTGCTCTTCACCACGGAGCCAGCTCTCCAGCTCCTGAAGGCTCTTTTGTACATCATGTTGTGGTAATTTTTCTGCATAAAATTTTGGAACAGAAAATCAGCAGAAATTTCACATAACAAAACTAAGGATTTATAGAAAAAAAAATTTTCATTAAATGAACCTTCTTCCTCTCTCACATCTCACACAACTTTATCATTGACAGGAGAAAAATAAGAGACGATATTTCATTTATTCAAAAATTATTGCTGTGTGAGGACATCAATATTGTATCATGATGACACATGACATGTGTGAGAGAATTCTGGTATTTATAAGATGTATATTATAATTTTGTTTTATTTTGTATGTGAAGGACACTTTTATTCTAATCTACTTTACCTTTTTATAAAATCAGAAAATGTTTATAGGCTTTTGAGTCTTTCATATGTACTTGTCTTTTAGGCAGCTTAAAAAATTTATAATATTAGACATATAATATAGGATAATAATACTACAATCTGTACACCTAAAGAAGCTAATCAAGAAGGAGAACCCTGGGTAAGATGCTCAATCTTCATTCAGAAAGGCAAAGGGGCTGGACATCAGAAGAGGGAAAAAACATGGAACAGGACAGGAGCCTATCAGAGGACAGGGCTTCTGAAAGACGCTACCCAGCAGGATATCAAAACATATGCTGAGACTCATAGCCAAACTTTGGACAGAGTGCAAGGAATCTTATGAAAGAAGGCAGAGACAGAAAGACCTGGAGAGGACAGGAGCTCCACAAGGAGAGCAACAGAACCAAAAGATCTGGGCACAGGGGTCTCTTGTGAGACTGATACTCCAAACAAGGACCATTCATGGAGATAACCTAGAACTCCTGCACAGATATAGCCCATGGCAGCTCAGTGTCCAAGAGGGTTCCCCAGTAATAGGAACAGGGACTTTCTCTGACATGAACTCATGGGCTGCCTCTTTGATCACCTCCACCTGAGCAGGGAGCAGCCTTACCAGTCCAAGGAAGAAGACGATGCAGCCACTTCTGATGAGACCTGATAGACTAGGGTCAGATGGAAGGGGAGGAGGACCGCCCCTATCATTGGACTGGGGGAGGGACATAGGAGAAGAAGAGGGAGGGAGGGTGGGATTGGGAGAAGATGGGAAGGAGGCTACAGCTGGGATATAAAATGAATAAACAATAATTAATAAAAAAATTAAAATTAAAAATTAACTTGATACGTGATGAAAAAATCCATAAACCTAAAAATCAGTATTAGAGTAGAAGGAAATAGCTGTCATTAGCTTCATGTATTATGTTTTATAGTAGGTCAGAACCAATTGGGTTTTTTGGTTTGTTTGTTTGTTTGCCTTTAATGTCCTGAACTAGAATTATGTAAAATTAAACAAAAAATTGTATGAAGTTAAATTAATGATCAATGGATTTCATTATCTAGTTTCTCCTGATAGTCTTCAGTTCTGTGGACATGAACTCCAGGAGTAGGATAGAGACAAGATTAAAGTGTGAAATATAATCTCAGGGAAGTTTAACAGAGGGATAGATGCCTCAGAACTCCCTAGGGCAGCAGTGTGCT
Organism: Meriones unguiculatus; assembly: GCF_030254825.1. NCBI lineage: Eukaryota > Metazoa > Chordata > Mammalia > Rodentia > Muridae > Meriones > Meriones unguiculatus. Next base: position 54,683,854 of record NC_083351.1, read on the forward strand.
ATACTACAGACTAATACTCAAATTGAGACTGTTAGATCATCAAGAAAATGCTAAAGTATGTTTAAAAGACATTGTGAAATTAGGAAAGTACACATCTTCGAAAGGTTTCCATCTTAGGGACTATTTTAGAAGTTTGGAAAATGAGCTCTTGCTGCGTGTGAAGTTCACAAAACCAAAATCTTAGTAAATAAATCAACATGGCTTTGATTCCTTGATTGACATTTTACTGTTTTTAACAACCTGTGTCAAGTCACCAGGTGTCTTAAAGCTATCCCAGAAAGCACTGTGAGACCAATATGTATACACACACACACACACACACACACACACATACATGTGCTCATGCTGTGCATAGTAGATACATATGTTGATATAGCTATATACAAATGAATGATTATATAATGCTGGAGTTTTTTTAGAAGAGAAGCTGGAGCATGATTGACCTAACAAGAGCTGCACCCCTAAGATTACATGATTTTTTTCTTTATGTGTAATCGGCTGAGTAGATTAAGGGATTCGTTACTCTTTTATACCTGAAAATTTATTCTTCAATTGAGTATTTTTTAAATTATTTTATGTGTATGGAGTTTTCATATATGTCTGTGCACCTGGGTGCCCCCAGAGATCAGAGACCCCCCAAAAGTGGAGTTACAGCTAGTTGTGAGCCACAGTGAGGGTGCTGGGAATCAAACGTGGCTCATCTGCAAAAGAACAAGTGCTGGTAAACGCTGAGCCATCTCTCCAGCCCCCAACTGACCATTCTTTTAGAAATGCTGTATTTAATATTCATACACACCTATAATGTATTTGGATAAAATCTAACCCCCAATTCTTCCCCTCCAAATTCTCCTCAATGCTTCATCACTTTTTCTTCCAACTTCATGTATGCTCTCTCTTTCTCTTTCCCTCATCTCTCGCTCTTTTTAAACACCCACTGAGTCCATTTAGTTCCGCATGCATTTATGTGGATGTCTGGTCATGCACCTACCATAGTTTGCGTAGCCTCTCAATGCTGGCATCCATGAAGAAAACTGTCCCTCCCCTAGTATCCATCATTTGCCAATAGCTCCTCATAGATGGGACTTCATATGCTTTTCCTTATCCATGCAGGGAGTTTTGGCTGGTGTTGTTCTGTGCATTTAGTCACAGCTGTTGCAAGTTCATGTGTGCAATGGCCCTAACTTGTCTGGCAAATACTCTTTTGCTAGGTATCTACCGGGTCTGGTTCTTACAGTATTTCCACACCCTCTTTCATAATGTTCCCTGTGCCATGGGTAAGGTTGGGGTATTTGATATAGATGTCTTCTTTAGATTTGATCATTGCTCTCTCTCTCTCTCTCTCTCTCTGTGTGTGTATGTGTGTGTATGTGTGTGTGTCTCACGCGCACACACGTGTACATATTGACTGGTTATATGTCTCTGCATTAATTGCTGTCTACTGCAAAAGGAGTTTTAACTGATAAGAGATGAGAGATCACATAAAGATAAGAACTTAGAGAGCAGTTTATTACAATATTCATTTAGAATAATAGTAATACCAGTTTCTCTGACCTAGACAGCCATAAAGTTTTGACTCAGTTAATGGGACCAGGCATTTACCTGGTTAAACAATAACCACCCCTTGTTCTGCAAAGTATGGCTTTGAAAAGAATGAAATGTTCTTTTGTTTTATCTTTAAATTATTGTCATGTTTTGTTACTCATCTTCCAGAACTCCCCCCCCCTTTTTTTTCGGTATTGTGTTTTATCAGTTGTCAGGTCTGACTTAATTCCTTTTATACCTCTTCTTTCTTATTCTTTTTTCTCCCTGCTAAGGTGCTTTTAAGGACAGTCTGATTTTATTTCCAACAGTGTTAATTCTGCTTTTTATTACATACTTCTGATAATAACAAAGCCTTTGTTTAGCTCCTGAATTTGTTTTCATTTTTAAGAGTATTATTATTATTATTATCATTATTATTAGTGCATATGTGTCTGAGTGTGAGTGAGGGGGTGCCTCAAAAGACCAGAAGAGGGCATTGGCTCCCCTGGAGCAGGGGGTGGACATGCAGCACCCAACATTGGTGCTGGGACCTGAACTCAGGTACCCTGGAAAATATCCAGAACTCTTAATCCCTAACGATCTCTACAGCCCCAATTTCTTAGACATTATTTTTTTTTAATTTTCCTGGCTTTATTTTATTTTATTTTATTTTATTTTTTCTGCCTGTGTTAGCAACTTCTCTTTTTATTAACTTTGCATTGTTTCTCTATTAAAGCATGCATGGGGTTTTGATTCTTTTTATAAAATATGCAAAGCACTGATCTCAAGTTACTTTGGTTTCTCCTAGTTTGCTCATGTTTTTTATATTTTAAGTTGTGTAATTTTGTAATGGGAAGCATTTCCCTTTTCTTTCTTTTTTGAATGTGGGTGTGTGCATATCCTTTTTTAATCCAGAGGACAGTGTCAAGTATCAGTCCTCAGGAGGAGCCATCCACTTGTCTTTTTTTCTCAGGAGAAGGGTATGTGCAGTTGAGTACATATGTGGGTGCACATTCGAAGGCCAGAAAAGGCCTTAGGGTGTTTCCCTTTATTACTCTGTTCTTACTGCTTTCAGTCAGGTCTCTAACTGAACCAGAGACTCACCATTTTGGCTAGCCAGTGAGTGCCGAGTATCCACCTGTCTTAACCCATCAATGGGGTTACAGGCATGCCTGGCTTTTTTTTTTTTTTATTTTTAATATTAATTACGGTTTATTCACTTTATATCCTAGCTGTAGCCCCCTCCCTCATTCCCTCCCAACCCCACCCTCCCTTATCTCCTCCCTTGACCCTCTCCAAGTCCACTGATAGGGGAGGTCCTCCTCCCCTTCCATCTGACCATAGCCTATCAGGTCTCATCAGGACTGGCTGCATTGTCTTCCTCTGTGACCTAGTAAGGCTGCTCACCCCTCAGGAGGAGATGATCAAGAGCTAGCCACTGAGTTCATGTCAGAGACAGTCCCTGTTCCCCTTACTAGGAAACCCACTTAAGTAATCAAATTAAAAAGTGGGGTACAGAGCTGAACAGAGAATTCTCTGTAGAGGAATATTGAATGGCAGAGAAACACTTAAGGAAATGTTCACCGTCCTTAGTCATCAGGGAAATGCAAATCCAAATGACCCTGAGATTTCACCTTACACCCATCAGAATGGCCAAGATCAAAAACCCCAAGTGACAATACATGCTGGAGAGGATGTGGAGAAAGGGGAACCCTCCTGTTGCTGGTGGGAATGTAAATTTGTATAACCACTTTGGAAATCAATCTGGCCCTCTCTTAGACAATTAGGAATAGCGCTTCCTCAAGATCCAGCTGTACTACTCCTGGGTATATATCCAATAAATGCTCAAGTACACAACAAGGACATTTGCTCAACCATGTTTGTAGCAGCTTTATTTGTAATTGCCAGAACCTGGAAACAACCCAGATGTCCCTCAATTGAGGAATGAATACACTTAGAAAGGCAAATGGACAGACACATCAAAAGAGGGAGAAAAGAGGAAACAGGACAGGAACCTACCACAGAGGGCCTCTGAAAGACTGTACCCAGCAGTGTATCAAAGCATATGCTGAGGCTCATAGCCAAACTTTGGGCAGGGTGAAGGTAATCTTATGAAAGAAGGAGGAGAGAGAAAGACCAGGAGGGGACAGGAGCTCCACAAGGAGAGCAACAGAACCAAGAAATCTGGATCCAGGGTTCTTTTCTGAGACCGATACTCCAACCAAGGACCATGTATGGTCCTTCACAGATATATACCCCTGCGCAGATGTAGCCCATGGCAGCTCAGTATCAATGCCTAGCTTTTAGTATTGGGTGTTGCGAATTCGAACTCAGGTCCTCATGTTTACAAAGCAAGTAATGATGCTGCTCACTGAGTCATCTCCTCCGTTTCCTCTCTCACCTTATTTTTTAGATCAGTTCTCTCACTGGCCTGCACCTCATTTACGAGGCTAAGTTGGCTGGCCATTGAGACCCAAGTATCTTCCAGTTTTCACCTCCCAGTGCTGGGATTACCAACACGTGTAACCATTCCTTTTTCTTAGGGTGGTAGGATTCAGCTGAGGCAGGTACTTGTCACACAGAGCTACCTCCCAGGCCCCCTAATTTTGTTCTGGCACCTGCTTTTGCCTATTTGCTTTTCCTCTTCCATTTGCCCTACAGTGGTATATCTATATAATCCAGAATGTTTACTTTAAATTGCATTCATGACGTCTCTGGTACTCCTCTTAGACTGCAAATAGAAGATACATATGAGGCCCTGGCATGGTTGGGGGAGAGGTTGTGTAAAGTGGCTTTGCGAGTATAGGTTGGGGTCACATGATTTTGGTTTTGGTTGTTTTATCCCTGGGCATCCTAGTGTGGGCGGAATCATGCCCTGTCCCAGCTCCTCTCTGTGCTGCTGATTTCACACTCCCAGCAGGACTCCCTCTTCCTCACACATCTCATAATCACTCATGTTCGGATGAAGTTTCAGAGTCAGGTTCGGGGTAGAGGGCACATGCTCTGGTGGCGAATGGAGGCTGGAGGTTTTGAAGTGGGGAACAGTTTCCATCTAGATCCGGCCTTTGAAATCTTGCTTCTCTGGGTGAATCTTTCAAGGTTTCTCTGGACCACTTCAGTGTTTTGCCTCACATTACTTACTTCCTTCCTTTCTTTCTTTCTTTTTTTTTCTTAATTTTGTAGTGGCAGTTAAATTCTTCTTGCAGTGTAAGTGGATCATTGGCTGGTATTTGTAGAACACCTACATTTGTAATGCATGTATGTTTATGTTGGTGAGAAATATCTGATAAAGCGCGTTATTCATAACTTCTGTCTCAAAATACTCATAACACTACCAGGCATGTTTAAAGTTTAATACAAATTTGTTGCATGAATGAATAGTTTAGTTTTCTATGAGTGATAGAAGAATGGATGTGTTTAACCACTTACTGTTTTTCCCTCTTCCTTCAGTATTTTTCCAGTTAGGTATTTTACAAGCTATGTCTAGAGAGCACCAGATGTGTAAAACTGTTCTCTGGATAAAAGAGTTTCATAGATGAGTCATGTTTGTACATGCTGCATGTTAAAATTTTCTCTTAGAAATTGAGTGAGTATGTAAATACGCTGAAGGCCTCAAGAAAGGCATGTCTATATAATGTAGACTCATGAAACTGTCGAGTTTTGGGTTTGCTAGTACTGAGGATGTCCTGTGCATGGTAAGTGGTATTTTGCCATTGAAGTACATCCCCAACTGCACTAACCGTGTTCAGTTGAGCAGAGCACAACTTAAACATATATGGTCATGGACTCCCCCGATACCTAAAGGAACACACATTGGAAAGTTCTTTCTCCTTGCTTTCTGTTTTGAGGCAGGATCTTCCGCTGTAGTCTAAGCTGGTTTCAAACTCAGGATCTTCGTGCCCTGAGTCCCTTGCTGATTTACAAGCACACACCTGGCCTGCAATTTTCAAAGCATAGTTTTGTAAAACTTATAATAAGTATGGAATTTTTCATCCAAGTGAAGTTCAAAAAATTTTTAATTGGACTAAATAGGTTGTTCAGGCTTAGGTTTTGTCTGCCTTATCCTTATTTTCTTTTTCATTTGATATTTTGGGGAACGTATGATCTCATGGCCTTTAAAAAGTGATGTTATTTCAAGTGCTAAATTAATGTATTTAAGAAAAGAAGATACATATTTTATTGTTGGCCCTTCATTATGGAAGCATTTATATACTTACCCTGAGCTCAGTGAAAGAGACAGTTTTCCCCCACTTCCTATCTCGGTGTTGTGCTAGTGTGGGAAATAAACCTACTGCTATGTAGATTTTTCTATCAAAATGACACAACTGAATGAAGAAAGTCAATTTTCCTAGTTTCAGAGTATTAAATCTTTTGTTTCTGTTCTATTTATTTATCTTTAAAATAATATCTGACCAAACTGAAGCCATGTTTCCTTTAGACAGTACCATGGGAGATCCAGGTCTGCTTTTTCCAGTTTCCTGATCCGCTGAATGGCTGACCAGGCTCCTCTTAATAATGTTTCTGAAGGAAGGACATTACAGTGAATAAGAGAGTCTAGCAAGTTTAAAGTAGACAAGTTTTACCATTGTCTTTCTGAAGTTAACATTTCTTGTACATTTTAAATTCTAGCACTTAGATTTTTTCCCTGCGTATTTCCACACTTCCTTCTGAACGCCACCGCCATCCACAGACCTCTTTCTCTAGTTCTCTATTATGTCCATAGTTTAAAATTGCTAATGTCACTGATTAAAATTTCTCCTGAGAGAGGTGACCAAAAAAGACTTACCAGACACACTAAACCGCTTAGAAGAAAAAGTGGGGAAGAGCCTTGACCTCATTGGCACAGGAGACAACTTCCTGAACAGAACACGAACAGCACAGGCTCTAAGAGCAACAATCAATAAATGGGACCTCATGAAACTTACCAGTAAGAGGTAATCAGGCATTTGTGTTCACTTTAGTGAATGAAACGCTAACTTTGCTTTTCATCTTTTATAGACAAACAGCAGAAAGGTGAATTTGCAATAGATGGCTATGATGTCAGATTGAATAACACCCTTAGAAAGGATGGAAAGAAAGATTGCTGTTTTGAAATCTGTGCTCCTGATAAACGTATCTATCAGGTTGGAATTTTTATGTTGCCTTGAAATTAACTTGATAATATGTTCTGATTTCATTTATGGAGACATTAACATTTTATTAAAACATCCTTTGCTGACATGTTAATAATAAAAATGCTGTTTTGTACATTGAACATTCATATAAAGAGGAAATACATTAAATTTTTTCTGATCAGTTCAAGTGATATATCCTTGCAAAAGATGAAGTGAATTTGTAATTTATCAGTTACATCACATGTAACATGTTATATCTATTTTAATAGAAATGTGTGATTTCCTAAAAGAATCATATAGCAGAAAGAATAAAATCATCAAAGGAAAACTATTAGAGTATTAATGCATATTGTATTGCTTAGGGGTGTGGGCGAAAATGAAGATAAAGACGCATTATCAGCTCTACAATTCAAGAGCCATCAGCTAGGCATCAATATGGAATGTATGTTTAATAAGTTTTAAATATCTGAGATTGCAGTTGAAAGCCAGTTAATTAAGTTGTCAGGTAGTGTGTTGGAATCTGACAAGAACATTTTTAAGAAAACTATACCCAGCAGTCTAAAGAAATTCATGGGTGTCTTCTAATTGTCAAGGGCAAATTTTGTTCATCAGTTCTGCCTTTGACATTGATGAAGAGAAGCAGCATTTTTCCCTGTGCAGCTGCCAGCTGCTGATCAGAGTTTCAAATCCATCATCCTCTGCTTCAATTACATAAATTTGTCAAAATTAACTGTACATTATAAGAAGCATCCTTGCAAGAAGAGTACCCCTAGACATGAAAAGAATCACTAATGTTCTAAGAAATGATAAGAATGCAGCATACCTTTTGTGTTGCCATTACAATTTCAGTTCTTATTGTTTGAATGTTTTCATTAGTTTACAGCAGCCTCTCCCAAAGATGCTGAGGAATGGGTCCAGCAGCTGAAATTTATATTACAAGGTAAGAGCATCAGTTGAATATGTTTTCATGATCCTTAAATATTAATTTAGTAACAGGTTGACTTGGGTTTTCACACATTCAGCCTTCCTGACTTCTGTGAGAATAAGCAAGAGAACACTGACTGGCATAATATGGTCCATTCCCTTGGCTTTGTGATAAAACCATTTTAAAAGGCTTTAAATTAAGAGTAGAGTGATAGCATGTAGCTATTTGTAGAAATGTGTTCCTCTCAGAGACATAGTCCTAAGTTGTTTTTGCCTTCTTTTAAAATTTGCTTCACAAAATGTGCTTTGAAGACATGGGATCTGATGTTATTCCCGAGGATGATGACGAAAGAGGAGAATTATATGATGATGTCGATCATCCTGTTCCAGTCAGCAGCCCACCGAGGAACCAACCAATAGATGATGAAATTTATGAAGAACTTCCAGGTATCTGTTTTGTGGTGATGCACTGGAAGAGGTTGTGGCTCTTCAGAGTCCGTGTATGCGCGCGCGCGCGCGTGTGTGTGTGTGTGTGTGTGTGTGTGTGTTTGTGTAATTTGCCATCAAATTGACAATTTGAGTAGGAAATGGTGAGCTATTAAGAACAAAGACAAAGAAACTTCAGAACTATTTTACGAAAGGTTTCTGTTTAAGGCATTTCAAGTGCAGGGTGTACACTTATGAAAAGTGAAAGGGACCTTAAAATGAAGCAGATACAATCCCCATCTCTTGGGACTTTTGGCTCATTAGCATTGTTTATGCTACATAATTTTTTAATTAAAAGCATTGACTTGCCTTACAGTTTTTTCCACCAACGCACACATCTTTTTTTTTTTTTTTTTACATCTTGGAACTTCCAATTACCAGAAGTTCCATGCACACCCCATATGTCACCAGCCTTCTGCTCTGTGGTCTTCCCTGCTGAGGTGCATCACATTGTCTTAGAAGAATGGTGCTCAACTGTAAACAAAGGTCTCTGAGGCTTGAGGAATGTTTTATGAATGCCATTTTATCATAAGTAGGAAACCAAAAGGTTTTCTTACTTTAAAAGTTCAGGCCTGATGGAGCGTTGTTATACTTCAGTGGCTCTTTTATAGCAGAATTAATTACCTATTGGCTCCTTGACTGTATGCTTTCTAAAACAGAAAAATAATCATCTGAAATTTAGAATCCTGGTCTGTAACAGCACTGAGAAGTACGTGACTAGCCCTCTGGGTTGAGATTGCCCTTTCTCTGCCTATTAAAAGAAATCAGTGGAGAGGAAAAGAACATTACAAACAATGTAGATGCAGAGGATATTTTTCTCTGAGCAAGCAAAGTAGTACTATCATATAAATCCTTAAAATTGATGTCTAAAATACTTAACAAGTTCCAAATTAATGCTCACATGTCATTTTCATTACAACCAGTAAAACTTAAGAACCAGAGCATAACCTTAGAATAAAGAAATTAATCCTGACTGTATTATTTATTAGTTCATGCTATTATAATAATTTCTTCACTATAAAATCTGGATGATATTGCTGGGAGAATCAAGTGAGGTAATCCAGCACGTGCTTTCCTTGTCCAAGTCCAGAATAAACATGAACATCATTATTTTTTTTTAATTTACCTATTTTTGTTTTTTGTGCATTGGTATTTTGCCTGCATGTATGTCTGTGTGAGGGTGTCAGATACCCTGGACTATAGTTACAGACTGTGGTGAGCTGCCATGTGGTTGCTGAGAATTGAATCCGGGTCCTCTGGAAGAGTCACCAGTGCTTTTAACTGCTGAGCCATTTCTCCAGGCCCTAACATCATTATTTTTTTTTTTATTGCCATACTTGGTGAATTATTGCAAGTGCTTATGTGACAAAGTAACAGTAGTAACCACAGCTATTGTAAAAAGTACATGTGTGTCTATAACACATCTTAACCCCCTGCAGGAGGACGCTTCCCACAAAAGTGCGATTTGGTGGGAACAGGACTTGTGTGCTTCTGTGGTTTAGCAGAGTGGTTGTTTGTGGCCCCACTTCCTGGCTCATCCTAAGAGAACGGCATCCGCCACAGCATTATTTAACCTCAGGTGGAGAGTATCTTTGGCTGCTTGGTTTTGGTCACCATGTCAGTGCAGTTACTTCAGGCTTTCAAAAGGGCTTGTGAGGGGACTGAGACTGTCTGCTGATGTAAAACTGAAGCGTGGAGCCTTTGAACATGCCGTACACATTTCAACCCTTTAAGACTTTAGAGTGGACGTATCGTGTTGCAGTTGGAGTTAACTGTTAAGTTCTGTGTTTCTTCATCTTTGCTGTTCTCTTCCCACCACCCAAAGAAACTGTTACTGAGAACAAAGGTCAAATATTCAGTGGTTTATGTAGCAAAGTTTCAAGGAAGATCTCCTGTCAGTAGCCTGAAATTTTAGAAATATGAAACATCTTATGTTCTCTCACTACAGATGTTCTCCCTCATCACCCTTCCTCCCCCACGTACATATTTTTTTTTTTTTTTTGGCCAAAAGCCATGTAATGTTGAAAATAACTGCTTATTCCTTAAGGAATATTACTCCTTGCAGTGGTGCTAGGAGAAATTTAAGCTGCTGTGAGGTTTCTTTGCCTCTGCCTGGGATCCCCGGGTGCTGTGCAAAGTGATTGAGCTTGATAGAGCCTGCAACTGTGCCCCTGGGAAAGGAGCTGCCTGAGCAGCTGCGGAATGTCTCCTGCTTGCTTCTTCCCCTGTGTAGCCAAGAGCCATTTCAACATCTGCACAGCTCAGCAGGTTTGTCAGGCTGAAGGCCTCAGCCACAGAGGGGAGTATTTATTGGAGCCCCTAAAGTTATCTGAGTTAGAGGTTTTGCCCATTTAAATATTTGAAACTGGAAAGGTAACTTTCATTTTAGAAAGCATCTCTTTTTTTAGGGCTGATAATCAAGCTTGTTGCTCTTCACTGCTTCATTGAAATATAAATGTGTTTTGAGGTCTGTGTGATGAGAAGAGTGAAAAAGCATGGCACATATTTTCAGACTGTTGGTCTGTGTCCAGTTCTGTACAGGGAATGTTTGTCTCGGAAGCCCAATTGGTTATGCTTCCAGAATTAAATAATAATACTATTTCAACACAATGTTCTATTACTTATTGTTGAAAACTAACCCAAAGTTGAAAGATGAACCACAGATGTATCTGAAGATTATAAGCATTAGCACGCTGCTCTAAATGCAAAACCCTTTTCTGAAAAAGGTGAGTGCTTGCTCTAGTAAGTGTATTTTTAATGTGAAATAAACCTTCATTGTTTTAAGTCTCAACAGTAAGAAGAAACATTGCTTAAAAATATGCTGTGAAATATTTTTGAAAAATGTTTATAATTCTATGGGAGTGTAGATAGTTTCACAGGAATTATTTTTCAGTTGAATATTCCAACTTTATTGCAGTGCTTTCTCCTTAATTTCTTGTTCATTAATTTTTAACTAACTTCCTAAAAGAACAGAATAAATTTCTAGATTTCTTTCTGTTTAGGGGTTTGTACATATGTATGGAAGAGTTGAGTGAATGTTATTATGGACAGTCTGAAAGTTTTTGGCTTTTTTTTAAGTACCCCAGTGTTTTGTCATCATTATTTTTTTTATTACTACATGTGGGCTTAGGCCAGTTAGATTTACATACATTGTGATGTCACTATAACATACTTTTGTTGGTACAGCTAATACAGTGGCTAAAGTATGTTGAATTGATTGATGACATAGTAATGAGCTCACAATTTCAAAACGTATGGTCAGTTTTTTACTAGAACTTCAGAAAAGCACTTCTGTCTTACTGTGAATCTTGAAGGCAAAACAGTACTTAGGAAATAGTCTTAGAAACCAACCTTGCTTGCTCCTCCTCAGCTTAGCAAGTCACCTGATCTTTTCCATTTAGTGGCAAGAAATGTGTATTAACAACAACACAATTTTTGTAGGCATAGATTGAATAGAATCAGCTGGCTGACAAGAATGGTAATGCCCATTAGCCTATTAACTGCCACTTTCTGGGGAATTGCACTTGAAATGTCTTCTGGCAAGTGGGCTAGAAGACAGAGGGCAGTGTAAAGCAGGAAGACAAATTTTTATTCCATTAACCTGTTTTTTTTTTCCCCCCGTGTGTGAATTCATATTTTTACTTTAATGACAGACTGGACTATTTGGAGCCAGCAGAGGGTGTTTTTATCCTTTGGTCACTCAATTACACTTTAAATTTATTCAGTCCAACTATCTGCATCTAAAATGGAATGTAAAGCAAAATGTAGCTATAAATTGTTCAATGAAGCTATTATGTATACATAAAAAAGAACAGTGTTTGAGTACTTAAATTTAAAGTAGTTTCCAGCAAGTGAGCACAAATGCAAATTTAATCAATAAATAGTCGCAACCTCCCCCAATCCATTTAACTTTATTTTCCTTTCATCATTCAGATCACCAATTTAAACGCCACGGCTGTAGGATCCTGCAGTCTCTAGCACCAACATTGTTAAAAGTGACTGTAGGCCCTGACTTCAGTTCTGCTCATTCTTTCTTTGGACTGCAGTGGAAAGACTCCAGTTAACTTTCACAGAACCGCAGTGTGCTTAACCTCTCACTGTCACATCCAAGAAGCTGCTGGCATTCTTGTTTCTAAACAAAGTTACTGGATTTAGTAAATTGGAGATACTGTCTCCTAATATATGGGATGATAAATATATTCTCGCAATAGATAATTAGAGTTAAATTTTTAAATGGTTTCAGCCTCATACTTTCCCGAGAGGATTATTTGAAGTTATGAAAAACGCAAGGAAAAATTCATAAATCATGATCACTGTATATACATAGTGCTTATTTATGTAACTACTCACACATGCATATTTATTTATACACAAACGCACAGTACATTTTTTTTATTGTGTTGGGGGTTGAACCCAGAACTTTGTGCAAGGGCTCTACCACTGAGCTAGACCCTGTTTGTTTGCATTTTTACTTTTGGTGAATGCAGATGTATTTTTAATATTTTTACATTGTTTATTTTATAATAATATATGAAGTTTTGGAATACAATTTTGCTTGCCATGAGGTTTTTTCTATATTGCTGTTGGCATTGAAAACAAATTTCATTATAAAAATATACATTAACCTAAAGATATATGATAATATATATATATTTATATATAAACCCAAATACTTATGAACATGCAAAACACAGATTTTTGTTTGTGGAGACAACTCATCTTTGTGAGTTAAAAATGTATCACCTGACTACAATCAGGTGAAACTTTTGTTTCTAGTGTATAGTTAGTGGTGCTTAGTGTGTGTGTGTGTGTGTGTGTGTGTGTGTGTGTCCTCATACAGAAATTTGCTAAACATCTACAGTACACAAAACAGGCTCAATAACAAAGTAATTATGTGATACAAAATGTCAGTAGAACTGAGGTTGTGAAGCCTTGGCCAGTAATAGGCAGTGTTTGCTTTATCTCCATTAGCCTTTGTATCTTGAGCTATGAAGAGCTGTAACCTGATTTCCACGTAAGAGTTTATTTAGATTATTTAATTTATTTATTTATTTACATAGATCTTTGTTTTGTTTTGTTTTGTTTTGTTTTTTTCAAGACAAGGTTTCTCTGTGTAGCCTTGGCTGCTCTGGACTCACTTTGTACACCTGGCTGACCTTAAACTCACAGAGATCCACTTGCCTCTGCCTCACTGTGTGCTAGGATTACAGGCGTGCACCCCTGCACCTGGCTGATCTTTATAAATATATAAAATAAGGGTTACATAGGATGTTCCTAAGTCTTCAGTTTTAGCTTATATGTAGCTAATATACTCATGTAGCATGAGTTAGATGTTTTTATACTTCCAACATAGAAATCCTGTTAAAACCAGCTTTGTGTATTCTATCTGACACTTCTTTTCAAACCATCCTCCTCATCACTCTTCCTCTTCATCCACTGTCTCCTCTTATCTTTTGTGCCCTGCCTCATATATCCAGAATTCTTCCATTCTGTCTGTGAATAACAGACTGTTACAGTCTAGAAAGGGGGCTTTGGGAGGAAAGACACGTCACGTTGAATTCCAGCTTTGCCCCTAACTGTGTGAACACCCAGGAAAGATGGAGAACGCAAGGACAGTACTAAACACAGAAGCAGGAAAAATGTGTCGTTAATTTTATTTCCTGGTTTTTTAAAATAAGCTTTAATTTTCAATTTACAAAAGAGGTGAAAAGCTAAATTAACAAACAATTAAGACGTTAGCTGGAGTAAGTTGGTGCTGTGGATTACTGAAAGTAATACAGGGGAACTAGGAAGTGAATGTAAAGAAGTGTTAAGCCAAAAATAAGGCAACAAATAAGTAAGAAGCAAAGAGGTAATATGGTAAAGATAAGATTATAAAAATAATTACAAAGGCAACTTGATTAATCTATTAAAGAGGAGATCACATTAGATCGTTTTTTAATCAAGCAAAAACGTTAGAGAATATGTACTGGAAACAAAGATACATAGAGATTCCAAAATAAGGAAATACTTTAGACAGCTCTTCCCAACAAAAGCTACTATGATGATTTTAATATCAGGCAAGGTAGAATTTAAGATAAAAAGCGAGAAGACCATACTAGAATAATAACGATAAAGCTTTATCTGACCACACACACTTTAAATCAGTAATACAAAACTTAAAAAACAAGCAAATTCCACAGTTTAACATTTTTTTAGCCACAGAGGGTTTTTTTTTTTAATAATTTATTTAATTTTATTTTATGTGCATTGGTGTTAGGGTGTCAGACCACCTGGACTGCTTATGGACAGTTGTGAGCTGCCATGTGGGTACTGGGAGTTGAACCCGGGTCCAGTGGAAGAACAGACAGTGCTCTTAACCACTGAGCCATCTCTCCATCCCCCACAGAGGGATGCTAACACAACACTTTTAGAAACTGGCTGTCTAAGGAGGCAGAAATTTAGTAAAGATAGAGAAGATCTGAACCATGAAATCATGGACTCTAGTATATTTTAAAAGATGTGAGTGAGCGGAGCAAATAATAATAATCTGTATCTTTGAATGCACAGAGAACAGTCATGGACTACCAATAAACTCACATTTTAAGTCACAGCAAACGCCAGTGCATCTAGACTACATTCGTTACAGGACGCTGGGACTGTGGCTCAGGGGTTGGGCACTTGCCTAGTAAGGCCCTAGGTTCTATCTCCGAACTACAAGTAATAATAAAGATGATAATGAACAATGAAGTTTTATTATCCAACATATATATTAAGGTAGTTAAGAACAGCCTGGTTTTCCTGTATTTAGAGATTGGAAAATGAATTTCTGAATAGTTCATGAGTTAAGAGAAAAATATTAATGGAAATATGTGGTTCTAAAGAGAGAAGGAAAATGGTCCAGATCAAAACTTTGGGCATCTGCTTTAAACTACATCTGATAGTGTGGTGATGAACGAACACACAGAAGAGTGACTCACCTATGAGCTGGAGATAAGAGAGCAGCCCAGACTACAGACCAAAGTCAAGTGTACCTTCAATGACTGAAAGAGACAAAGGAAGGGATAGAAACTTTGACAAGAAAGAAGGATACTACAAAAAGGATTTCTTTTTTTTTTTTTTTTTCTAAAGAACCTAATAGGATCCCAAGAAATTGTTGATTATTTAGTTTATTTAGGCACGGAATTGTAAAATTTCAGAGACACATATTTATATTCACATTACTGATGAAGCCAGTAGCATACATATTAAAATTTCTGAATTAGAAAGTAAGCAAATATCAGCCTCACCAGTCAAACAAAAATGCCGACGTTTATAAAGCAAAAGGAAAAGTTGTGCTAATGGGGCTGACCTGTTAAGTTTTTTCCGTGAATTTCAGATGAAGAATCTGTGCCAGAAGGTCAGGCAGTCGCATTGCAGGGTTTGTGTGTGTCCATAACCCAGCTCCTTACAGTTTATCACCAAGAAGCCTCGGCAGCTAAAGGCATAACTCCTAACTACACTCAGAACAAGCCTTTAAACTGGAGTCTTCATATGTCAGATAAGATTTTCTTCCCATGGAGAATATAAACAGATCATGGGCAGCATTTGCTTTTGGTTCTCCATGTTTTCAGAAGATAGAATATGATAAAGTTTCTAGTTGCTTCACACACACGAAAAAAAACAAACAAACACTTCTTTAGGTTTCAGAAACACACACACGTACATACACATGCACACAGCTACACAAATGCATGCATCTGTGGAGACATTCTGCAGCAGGAGAGTGTCAGGCTTCACTATTTTTGCAGATAGGTCAGCTGGGAATATCAGCTTCCTAAGAGTATCTCAGCTGCTTACTTTAAAGCTGTGATTAATAAGAACGGACAAGTTCAACAAAGTGTCAGTGATAAATACAAGCACTCTTCATTTCTGGCCTCAGCGAGAACTGTAGTCAAATAGTGCAAAGCTTTCATCAAAATGGGAAAAACTCCAAGGTAACTTAATTAAGCTTAAGTGAGGCTTTACCTTGATTTTGTCAAAGAAAACATTCATTTGTAGATGTGTTCCTTGTTACTGGAACCTCATGGCCGTCCTCACAGAGAGACGGCCTCACACCTCCTCACATCCATTGCCCCTGTTCCTCCTTACAGAAACTGAGTTGGATCAGAAAGTTTTCCCACAGGACAGGGACACTCAGTGGGTGAGGTGAGGGGCATTTCGAGCTCTTTTTGGGGGCTGGATCCCAGATCTCCTGCTTCCTCCTCTGGCCCTCTTTCCATGTCCCTGATCCCCGTTCATGGGCTAGCTCCTGTGTTTTCTGTTTGTGCACATGCTTGTGAGAACTCACATTGGCCCTCGTCTTTATGACTTTTTACGTGCTCACCCTTAGTTCCTGAAATTTGGCTTTCTGTCCTTACCCATAATGAAAATGGCTTCTTCAAAGTCATTGGTCTTCTCCTGTTATCAGTCTTGGGCCTCACATCCAGACCCAGAAATCTCATGTTCCTGGTCACTGTTTTGTCTTGAAATTATCTCTTTTGTTGGAATTTCCTGTTTTATGTTTTGTTACATATACTATTTTTGTAAAGTATATTAATTACTTTTTTAAATGCTGTAATAAAATGCCTGTCAGGAACAACTAAAAGGGCTGGAGAGATGGCTCAATGGTTAAGAGCACTGTCTGCTCTTCCAAAGGACCCAGGTTCAGTTCCCAGCACCTACATGGCAGCTTACAACTGTCTGTATTGCCCATTCCAAGGGATCTGACACCTTCATGCTAGTGCACATAAAATAAAGATAAATAAATAATTTTTAAAAAAGGACCAACTAAAAGGAGGAAGGATTCCTACTGTAATAGCGGTACAGTCCGTCATGGTGGGAAGGCATGCTGGCAGGATGGCTTGGGTCATGGCAGCAGGAGCTTGTCGTAGGGCTCATTCATATAGCTGCAGACAGGAGGTAGAGAGTGCAGGCTAACACCAGAAGCAGACAGCACCTTCAGGTCCCATGTCTGAAATGGGACCACAGTGCCCCACCAGCACCACCGGCCAGAGAGCCATCTTTCATACAGGGTAGCCTACAGGGATATCTCAGACAAGTGTAAGCGTGAGCATTTCAACACTCCCGTGAGCACTGATGCGCAGGGACTGGTTAGTTCAGATCACTTGCTTTCTAGTCGAACTTTTGTGTCTTTAAATAGTGGCACTTCCTGTGTCCTGCCTTCATGCATCCTGTTGTTATGAGCCTCAGGCATTCTGCATATATTTATTGAAAGCCCACTGAGTGACAGATTCTCATGCAAGTGCAGGGGATTTAGGCATAGAAATGATGGACTTGCCTTCTGTGAAGATAATTATAGAGCTGGACATGTGCTACTTACAGTCCTGTGCTCCAGAAGTTAAGACAGGAAGATAGTGAGCTCAAGGCCAACCTGGGCTACGAAAGGATTCCTGTGTCAAAATTCATTACAGACTGTAGTAAGAATGCCAGGAAGGAAGATAAGAGGATGACTTGAGAAGGAATAGCTGATTCCATAGCCAAGGAAAAGATGGCATTTAAATGGAAAAACTCTTAAGATAAAACTGGGAAGTAGAAAAAGCCAAAGTTCTTCCTAGCAGCAAGTACTACGCTCTGAGTCTGAGGTACTGTGCATTTGGGAAGCAGATAGTAGCTCAGGGAGCCAGGCAAGGAGACTTGGGGTAAGAACTAGCCCAAGCAGGACCTTTGTAGGACCGAATCACAGTTCCTATGTCTAAGTGACATTTGAAAGACAGTTGCTGAGCTTCCAAAGTGAGACTCAGCTGTATGATGGTGTGAAGTCGCTCAGTCCGTCAGATACTCATTGGGATGCAGCTGATGAAGTGAAATCTGGGGATTTGAAAAGTTCTTCTTCCTTTACACTCTCTCTGGGCAACTCTACTTCTCACCCCTGACCCCTCACCCCTAACCCTTCACCCATGCTGCTAGTTCTGTTAACAGTGCCGGTGGCCACTCAAGTAAAGAGTGTAAAATACCTAAAATGCATTCTTGAATTCTTCATTGATCATCATGTCCCTCCCATCAGATTAACTGCCAGTTCTACAAATTCTTCCTTTGAAGCATCATCCCTCCTGGCTCTCCATACACTCAGGCTTTCATGATTTCTCTTCTGG
The DNA here is from genome assembly GCF_030254825.1 of Meriones unguiculatus. Lineage (NCBI taxonomy): Eukaryota > Metazoa > Chordata > Mammalia > Rodentia > Muridae > Meriones > Meriones unguiculatus. The sequence continues at coordinate 54,702,011 of NC_083351.1, forward strand.
TTTGTCATGAGGGCTCCTGAGTGCTCTCCCATCAACCTGATAATCCAGTCTTTATACTGATAATAGATTGGCTCTAAAATATATCATGATCACATTAATACCTTGGTCAGTATAACCTTTTTTGGATTCCCAATGCCAAGTATTTACCAAGTTGAAACTCATCTGCCATGTCCTGAGCCCTTTCCATAGTCCAACTTAAATCTGTCATTCCAGCCTTATTTGTGCTGTCTAGACCCTTAGACTTCAGACAGACTGAACTCTGCACCATTCTTCATGCTGCTCTCTGCTGTACCTTGGTGCCTTGAGCTAAATCATTGTGCTGAGTTAATGAACTAATTCATGGATGAAATGCCAGTGAAATGGCAAAAACATACAACTTTGGTTGATTTGCCTTTTTCTTTTTCCATCCACACAGCCCATGATCTCGTTTCTAATGTGCATTATATTAGATATGGAGAAGATGCTAAGGTTGTAGATTCTCAAACACACCATAACTTGACTATAGATACAAAAAATGAAATCAAAGTACTAAAGAAGTGAAAAGGCATCCACTGTACAACACCCTTGCCATATTTTCTCTTTCCTCACTTGTCTCAAGTCTTCACAGTCTCCACATCAGAAACAATGGAAACTGCCCTTTGGGCTCTGTATATTTACATGACGTTCTATTTTAACAATATAAAGAAAGCATTTCTCTAACCAGCTTGGGTAGAGCTTTGTGGTTATTCCATTATGACTATGAGATGACGTTACAATTCTGTGTATTTCCTGGGCACAGTGCAATGTTTTTGTAAGTGTAGGGTAGCACAGTGCCACACACTGACAATGTCATGTTATCACACCTACTGGTGCTCTGGATGTATCTAGAACATCTGATCTCAGCATGGAGATAATGCATGTAAACGTCAAAGCTCCTCCAGAAATCGCCTAAAGAGGAGAAGAGAACACTTACAAGCAAAAGGGAATTCAGACTTTTTTTTTACGTGATATATTTCTGTTCCTTTATACTGTGAAGCGAAGCTGTCTTTCAGCTGTAGGTTAAAGCGCATACCCCTCACCTTTGTCCACCGAGGTTCAGAGTCTCACATTCTGACCAGTCTGTTGAGGTGCGGTGCTTCTCTGATTTCAACAAGCTCACTTAATTTCACTCAGGCATCCCATCCCCCCATCTGTGTGGTGTGACAGTTGCTTTTTCTCTTCTGTGTTCTCTTTTGTACCCAGTACTCCCCACTTTGTCTAGGCCCACAGCAAACTGCATCCACGCAGAAATCCTCTGCTGCCTGTCCCAGCATGGACTGGCCTCTGCTTCTCCAACATCCTTGGCACTGTCACTTTGGAATGAGTCATGTGCCATTGGGTGACTTTTTTTTTTTTAATCACAATCTGCTGTTTTAAAAGCCTTGTTATTTTGCTTTTCATATAGGTATTTAACAAACAGAAAAGCAGGTGTTATGAGTGCCTAAAGAAACAAAGCTGGTGATATTTGGTCTGTTCCTTATTAGTACCTTCTTCCTCAGAAGTCAAGAAACTACCTTCAGCAGCATAGAGCCTTTAGTTAGTGGACTCGTTAGTTAAATAAAGAGAAACCACAAAGGCAGCTCTAAGATAATTCTTGTCCTAACAGCATCAATTATCAGAGAAACCTGAACGAATGATTGCCACATTGTATACTGACAATACTGAAGCATGCCTGACTTGCCCAAAAGTTCATTGAAGTTTAATGTTACCATCTTGGGGAGCATGGTCTGAGTAATAGAATACGTTGAGTGATGAAAAGCTCTCATTTCACCAGTCCCTCATACCATTAAAGATGGATCATCTATTCTTAGCAACAGGACCTCCTTGGGTGACCAGTCCCTTCCATGTGCTAGTCGGCTCAAATGAGGCCTTCCCCAGGAAATGGCATTCTGCTCTGTGCCCACTCACTCAGTAAAGGCAGTCGGAAGGGAAGATGGAAAGTGCACAGGACTGGGACTGAGTGGAAGGCTACCATCCGGGAATGTGTTGTGAGCAGTATGGAAATGATGAGTTTCCTGTGTGAAAACCAGCTGAGATACGAGGGTTGCAGAAGCAGCATGATCAGTGACTGGAGAGACGCTGAGGCAGTACTCCGGGGGGGCTTGGAGGACTAAGAGGAACAGCCTTGGTCTGCCTGAGTCCCCGTTTCCCAGTCTCCTTCCCACTCTTCCCTTCCATTAGCTAACTTCCTCCCATGGCCCACAAGTTCTGCCTCTGATTCCACAGTGCACATTCCATTCTCTCATCCACCAGATAACCTCACGCCTTTCTCTATCATCCTTTCCTCTCCCCAGTCTCTCATCCGCCAGGTAACCTCATGCCTTCCTCTATCATTCTTTCCTCTCCCCAGTCTCTCATCCGCCAGGTAACCTCATGCCTTCCTCTATCATTCTTTCCTCTCCCCAGTCTCTCATCCGCCAGGTAACCTCATGCCTTCCTCTATCATTCTTTCCTCTCCCCAGTCTCTCATCCGCCAGGTAACCTCATGCCTTCCTCTATCATTCTTTCCTCTCCCACATTGTCTTACATCTCCCTCAGAGCTTCTCGGAAACATCCTGATTAGGTGTGTCAAAGTGATTAACATCCATAAATAAAGCCAGATGTGGTGCCCCACGCCTTAAACCCCAGAACTTGGGAAGCAGAGGCAGGGGGATCTCTGAGTTCGAGGCCAGCCTAGGCTACATAGTGAGCTTCAGGACAGCCAGGGATACAGAGAAACCCTGTCTCAAAAAGAAAATTCATAAATAAAATATTACCTATTCCTATATCACATAAGACTTAGGTGTAAATGACAGTAACCCCAAAGCATGTAGAAATATGGAAGGCTTAAGCCAGTTGTTTATTTACTCTGTCATGACAGTTTAGCATTTGATTAAAGGCATTCAGAAAAGGTCATCTGTTCTAATCAGTGAGCAAGGGGAAGCTTGGAAGGTGAAATATGAAAGGAGAAAAATAGAAAATAATTTGGGCTTTTCATATTAAATTAGTCATGGGACACGTACACGCGTGTACTCACACACACACAGGACAATTTTTAGTCAAGCAAGCACTGTGCTAGGCACTAAATCTATAGAGTTGACAATCTAGTGAGAGTGTATTAGTCAAGGATGAATGTAACAAAAAGACCAGTGAGAAACCGATAAGGAGCAAAGTTCCAAACAAAGCCTGTGGCCTTAGATGAGGTGTCTGAAATGGCCTGTGTCTAAGGTGTCCTTTAGAATGCTCTAAAGGAGGTGGTTGTAAGTACCTCCTTTAGAGTATTCTGAAGACGAAAGTAAAACAAAGATGCCTTGAACACACTGAGATGTGGGCAACTGGTGTTCTGTTTGGAAGAGGCCAGATTATTGCATATCACTATTCGAGCCAAAGCAGGAAGGTATCAAGAAAGGGCTCATAAATAGGAATATTTGAAAAATAACTATCAACTTGCCTTAACATTTATACTTTTGGTTTTGGCCCTCCTAAACAAAAGAGAGAGAGAGAGAGAGAGAGAGAGAGAGAGAGAGAGAGAGAGAGAGAGAGAGAGAGACTTTCTTAAGGAAGTGGCAAAAGAAACCCCATTGCTTGAGACATTGATAAAAAAGATGGTCCAAAGCCCCAGGAGCTCTCCACAAGGATCCATCCTTCCTAGAGGAAAGCAGAGGGCCAAACTAACCATGTTGAGTGTGCTTTGCACCTCTAGCTTGGCAAAAGTATGAAAATGGAGGTTTACATTTATTGGTCTTCTCCCTGATTTCTTACACAGGAATTCATGTTAGCTTCAGTTTTTCTGTCTCTACATACTGCCAGCTTGTCAAGTTTCCTCCCTCTGGGGAGGGCTGTGTGCCCTGGTTCTGGAGGCTTCCCTTCATAATGATTGTGCTTTTGCTACTGCCAGAGCCTCAAGGGTTTTACAGCTGTGTCAGGTTTCTTGGCTTGGGAACACCATACTTGAGGTTATTGGTGTTTAGACCTCATATTGTATAAGCTTGAGGTTATGATTTCTCAAAGAAACCTCACCACTTTTCAGAGACCTGGAAGGCAGAAAGCTTGGTGGTGGCTTTCCTAGAGAGGTGGAGGTCTCACTTGAAGCTCTCTGTTCCTCTCAGGCCCAATGTTTTTTCTCAAGTGTTTAAACTGCAGCCTCGAACCACCCTGCACTCTCTGTCTGTCCTTTCTGGCAAGCAGAGAAAGATGGGTTTGTTTCAGTTTGGCCATTGACCATATTGCTGCTAAAGGTTTCATTCTTCACTGTGAGTAATTGATTACGGCACAAGCCCTGCAATAGAGATTTAATTATAATCATGTGATTTATAAACTTTAACTCAAGTTAGATAAACAAAAGTTTGTGTGTTTACTCCATGCTAGGTGTATCCTTTCTGAACACTGATAATCTTTATGTTCTTAATATTAATTATTCCTTGACAAAAAGAAATTCTTGTTGGATTTATGATGGAAGATCTTAATAAGTCTGCTGAATTCATGGCATAAGTTATCCAAAGTAGCTTCTTCATACAGCTTAGGGCACAAATAATATTTGTGTCATACAAAGATTTACAGAAAAAAATTATAGTAGGGTAAAGACTCATCCTAATCTGCACGTAGGCTTTACTTTTATACACTCAGAATAATACATGTTTTCATTTAAGTCTCATTAAGTCAGAGTATTATAGTGATTTTGGAATATGTTGTAAAAATGGAGTTGGCATTCCAATCAACTGAAGTCCTAATTTAAATAACTTATTTTATTTCTTGTGCCAATCAATCTTTTTCTTCCAGAATATCAAACCGATTTTTTGTACTATTTATTTGTAAAACTCACATGACATAAACATTATGTGACAGAAGTTGTTTGGTATCAAGAGAGAGAATATCATCTCAGAGAAACATGTCATCCGGGAATAGGAGGAAAAAAATCACACAAAGTAATTTTATTTGTGTCATGGCTTTTCACTGTTGGCTACATGTGTGACAGTCAATTTTGTATTAAATAGTAACAATATTTGTTTATGCTTGAATGTATACAATAGTAATGCAGATTTTACAAAGCATATTCTTGTTTGGAAAGACTGTTGAGTTCATGATATACTTAATGGCCAGTTATAAAAGAACATTGACATTTCATGTCTTAGAACATTCAGCTGCCACTTGCTGTCAAAATTCAGTGTCAGAATTTTCATTTTACCCTCAAATCTTGCAAAAGTGCAATTTTGGAAGGTCATAAATAGCCAAATACAATTTCATTTGATTCAGACTAGTAGACGTACAGGCTAGTACCAAGCACAGGCTGTTGGAAATCATGGATATTATATGACAGTATGTAATGAGTGAGCTTTGGAGACAAACTTGCTGTTTGCTGCAATTGTTTCATGGTTACATTCTCATTTCCAAGGACTAATACAGTAACAGTATGGAGATGCTTTGTTTTGTTGAAGTGATAGTGCAGATGTCATTTGCCAGCATCTGCTGCAAAGAAAGCTAATACACATGTTGAGTCTTTTGGTCAATGAAATGTGCAGCCTGTGTCTGTGATTTTTGGTTTCAGTGTATGAAAATGCCCACGGGACAGGGTCCTGCTGAGTTTTGGTCCCTATGCCATCAGTGCTATGAGTGCACATTGTCAGTTGTTTAAACATTGTTGAATCCGCTGTGGGTTGGCAAGAAGCATCTGGGAGCCAGACTTTTCCTGTGGACACGTGCCAAGTCCTATATTGTATTTCCTCACTGCACTGGACCGTATTGAGATAATTTTTCTTCTTGACTTTTTTTAATCCAGAAATTGTTCTCCAAAGCTGAGTAAAGGATCATGTGGAAGAAAAAAAACGAAACAAACAAAAAAAAAAAGCTTTTTTAACAGAGCTACCTGAATTCTGTAACCCTGGCTGATAAGTACTTTTCTTTAGGCAGAATGGGACTGACTAAGTCCAGTAATTAGACAGCATTTGGACAGTCAGCACTCCGAGGTGAGCTAAGTAGTTCAGGAGAGTTTACATAGTTACTTTATGTATTGTCTTTAAGTTGATGATTTACTCTAAGCAAGGACAATAAACATTGAATGGTTCTCCAAATAGGATAGTTGGACAGGCCATTAAATTTACATATTTGATTACAATATTTAATTAGATGGAAATAAAGTCCTGAATTGTACTTTAATGTAGTGTACATAATTATAGCATAACATTTTATCAACTACATATGTCAGAATAAGTTTATTAAATATCATACTTATATTAACAATAGTTTATAAACAGATATAAAAGCAAGAATGCTTTCTCAATGGAAAGCAGGCAAGGGGTTAGTCTTGCAGGCCTGGCACTCTCTAGCCTTTGGTCCCTAAAGTGGCAGATATTTGTCCTTGCAGGGTGGGAAGTTGAAATTTACTCAATTTCCTACTCTGAAATGCAGTGTGTGACCTTGAGAAAAAATCAGCTACGGCTTGCCTGTCATGTACATTAGGAATGCCTTGGCTCTTTTACATAAAACGTTTTGTTTATGTTGGCTATATTTCTGGAATCCAAGGACGAGAAACTTAGAAATGAGAGTTCAGCCTGTCCCTTTAGGGAGCCAAACCTGAACAAGGGTTTTATTTTTTAAGCTCAGACTTGTACCATGTACTTGGAAGAATATCAAATGCTGCTTTGCAGGAGACCTCCGTCAGATGAGCTTTGTGTGTCTCATCGTCCCTTTTTCCCTACAGTTCTTCCTTGCTTCTTTGGGGAGCCCTATTCTACAGAACTATTATGGTTTCAGAATGTCTTTTCTTTCCTGGCCATGAGAAAATACTTTATAACAAATTCGTCTGTTTGCTAAGAAAATACCTCTTACCTTTAAAAATAATTTATTTACATTTTATTTTATGTGCATTGGTGTTTTGCCTACATGTATGTCTGCGTAAGGGTGTCAGATCTTGGAGTTACAGACAGTTGTGAGCTGCCATGTGGGTGCTGGGAATTGAACCCAGGTCCTCTGGAAGAGCAGTCAGTGTTCTTAACCGCTGAGCCATCTCTCTTACCTTCAAATTGGGAGGTCCTTTAATTGTCATTCTGTATATCTGTGCACAGCTTGTCATAGGCCCATGTAAATCTGTATTTTGAGAGCGGTATTCTTTGTATTCTGTAAAGCACTTATTTACTGCTTTGTTAATGTTTTACTGTAGTCAACAGTAGTGAGGAGCTATAGCTATCTTCTTCAGGATTGGTCAGTTTCCCTGAGCTCCTGCAAGGACGGAAGCTGCGCTCAGCTCTGCCTGCTTCGGGTCTAGGCCTTCCCCTGTCTTTCTTCATATTCAGTCTCTGGGAGGGAGGTGATGAATGCGATTTTTCCATTTGCAAGCTACTTTCCAACAGAAAGAAAAATGGAAGGAGCAAATGCCAAGCTTTACAAAATTGACTCTTCTGCTTTTCAGCAGTGGACACTGTCTTCAGGGAGGATATTTTATTTCAGACTGTCAGGTCGCCATGTTATTTTGTCACTGAAGAGTGTTAAAAACAAGACTGTTATGTCAATATGACATCATGAGATTATCTTTCTCATAAGTTCCATGTTTTATCAGTAGGTTAGAGTGCTGCTTAGTTAAATAACAAGTATATGAACAAATGATATATGTAGAATCTCTATATACACATTGTTTGTATATAGTACATAAAGTCTATATACACACTGACAGGAAGAACTTGGGTTCTGGACACAGACTGCCCAGGTTCGAATCCTGGCACTCCTTCTTGAAGCTGTGTTTGTTACACTAGTCACTAAATGCCTCCATGTCTCTTATTTCTTCATCCAGAACATGGGAAAATAGTGCATCCTACTTAGAGGGCTTCAAGGATTGAAGTGCCTAGTAGTCTCTGCACACAATAAGCCCTCTGATTATCATCATAATGACTACTGCTATAAATCTACTATGCAGCATACAATGTATTGTTGACTTTACCTCATTTTGTCCTCAAAGTGATGCTCTAGGGTACACATTGTAAATTTTGTTTTCCAGGTGAGAAAATTGAAGTTGAGCAAGTATGCTACTAAAGCCAATTAGTATTTTAAACTGCCATTTGGATTTTAATTATAAACAATCTCAGTGAGAAAAAAAGGTCAGGGGGACAAAAATATGTCCTTTTTCTTGTGCTAGTTTCCTTGTATTTAATGACTGCAGCTTTTGAAGAGACCTATGAAAATAGCTGAAATTCACAATTATAATCATTATGAAAAAGCTATAGTAGTATGTGCTTTGATCCTGGACATAGTAAGGACAGCAGCTCAGAGAAAACAGCTTAGTTTCTGCGTTCTTTACTCCTTTTCTGTCAGAATTAGTCTCTGACTGCTAATATGAGCAAGCTATAACAGCAGCCCAACTGGAATATACAGCTACCCAATTCCATTTAACTTCGGTTCTACAAACATTCTTCAAAACCATTTCATCATGTGCTGGTCTGTGGTAATATGAGGAAACTGTTGGGGAGGTCATGCCTGAGGAAAGTAGACCAGGAAACAAATGTTTGCAACAGTCAGTATGCGAATGTCAGCCTTCATGCGTCCAGGAGTTCAGGGGAGCTGTGGCTAGTTGCCTGCTGGGTGGAGAAAGCCTCCTGTCTGTGGGATTGATTGAGCCAGGTCTTCAGGATCAGTAGGACTTAGATTTCACTTCTGGCCCATGTGAAACTATATCACAAGAGGACTTGAAAATGAAGTCACTGAACTGTGTATCTTGAGTTAACTCGAAGAACGAGAGAGGTGTTAGAAGTATATGGAGTCTCATAATAAAACTTTTAACTTCTTTAAAGATGAGGAGTTTGTAGTGTCTGCCATTGGGCTGAAATGGACTTGGAGAAGGTTGCCATGTGACAATGTATTGGTGAGTGAGCTTGAGGGGAGGGACTGAGCTGCAGTGACTCCTCAGGGCTGTTCTGAAGAGGGTACCTAATGTCCACTGCAGGTGGATTCTGTAAATTCTGGGTCATCTGAGACTTCAAAGCAGGCAGCAGAGAAGCTACTTGGTCAGTGTCACACAGTATTTCTACCACCTGGAAGGTGAAACACTGATTTTTTGACTCAGTAAGAGTCACAGCAATGACAGACAATAGCAGAACTTCTGTAAAGCTGGTGGTCATGGATAACTGAGTCTAGAAGTGTGCCCACTGGTGCTAACTGCTTGATCCACTGTGGTCATTTCCATGCATTTACCATTGGCTTAGAGGAAGAGCTACAGGCCTACTCTCAGTTGACTGAAGCCATGTGTCAGATCTAATCAGGCACAATATTATAGGATGTCCCCTCACTCCAGAAGTCTAGTTGCAAAATGTAAGGAAGAAAAGAAAGAAAAGAATTGGCTTTGTGGGAAAAGAAAACACAAAGGGATTTTACTCAAACAACTCCATGTGAGTCAACAGCATCCTGCAGTGCAGCCCTGAGATTTCATGCTTGGGCAGTGTAAAATTACTGTTAGTGTTCCAGGTTAGCAAACTCCTATTTTTTCATGTGCTAGATGAACACTGTGTAAATATTTAGCTAGGCCTACTATGGAAAATACAAGGCAGATTTCTTAAAAAAAAAAAAAAAAATGTGTTAAAGGATCCCTCAATAGTTGTAAGAATGATTGAGATGTCCAGGAGCTTTTGTTTGTGAAGGTTGTATTGCTCAAGATCTGTTATATCAAAACTAAAACTGAAACTTCAAAAATGTTAATTTTTAAATGAACTTTTAAATCATAATGATAGTTATTACATATGTATAACTTATTTCTAGAGAAAACAGCTTAGTTTTTTTTCCCCTCAGAACAGTGAGAGGAAGAACATATTGTTTGCATTTGTGACAGCTCTCTTGAAATTCTTTCTAATATAGACTCTCATATCTGCTTCCACATTTAGTTTGTGTGACATGTTGATTCAGTTCAAGTTCAGTCAGCCATAAAAGGGACAGGTAGGACTTCTGGTGGTTTTTGCAGGTGATTCTATTACTCACCCCAGACTCCAAAGGCAACAGTGGAAGCTTGGGTCCTGGTGGATCTGAAGTAACATCAGTGGATTTTCCATACTTCTTCACCCTGAAGTTCCAAAGTCTGTCTTGCACTTGAAGGATATTTTACCCATGTCTGAGCCTGTAACACTAACATTTGTTATTTGGAAAATGTTGGTTCACTACATTATTCAGAATCCAAACGCGGACACATTTTTAAAGTGTGTATTGTCACCATCATCTCTCATCAGGAAAGTCCCCCAGTCCTGGAGGCTGCCAGTGGCCTACAGTGGTGGGTGCAGTTTTCTAAAATTCCAGTCTTTGCTTGAAAGCTTAAATTCTGTCATTGGTTTCTCCAAAAACAGCACATTTGCTTTATTTCTGAGACCTCATCTGCCAGACTCTCAGGTTGAGGTAACTAGTTTGTTAGTCATTCTGGTTTCTCACTTGGTGCCCCTGAAGTGGAGGAAACAGCCAGCGCTGGAGCATGTGAGCCCTGAGTTCAGATGTCTGCTTTTTAACAGAGATGACTGTAGGCACTTGAAGATCACATGAGATAGCCATATTATAGGTAAATAACCTAATCACTAACTTAATAATGAGTAGGTGGTAATTTTTACCTAATAAAATCTAAACAATACATTGACAAATTTATTTTCTAAAAAGGGCTTAAAAGCACTTGAGATATTTTTTGATAAAAAGGCTTATAAAGAAAACCTTGCTAAAGAAATGTGGACTACAAGGTATCGATAGTGGTTGTGTTTAAATCAGCGTAGTTTTTTAAATGATTTTTTTACTTTTAACTTACTTCCATTTTTCTATTTTCTAGCAATTCGTAGATAATGCTTTTATACTTTATAATAATAGAAGTTAATTTACATTAAAAAGGAATCTTAATTATATCATTAATATAGAAACCAAAAGAACTTTTTATAGAAGAAATCATTTAATTTGACTTTCTTAGGTTAAGAAAAATTTTAGCACTGAGTTCTTAACCAATTTTTAAGGCAGCAAAGAAACTTTTTATTACACCAAAGTTCATATTTCATAAAGCTCCCATCCAGAATACTGGAGGGGTAGCGTCAGTGACACAGTTGCTCTGTTGGTTATTTGGTTAGCTGGTTAGTTGGTTGGTTACTTGCTTGTTGCTTGGTTGCTTGGTTGGTTGGTTAGTTGCTTGCTTGCTTGCTTGCTTGCTTGCTTGGTTGCTTGCTTGCTTGGTTTGAGACTGTAGCTCAGGCAGGCCTGGAGCTCACTATAGTCCAGGTTGGGCTCAGACACAGCCACCCTTCTCTTTTGGCCCTCCAAATCCTGGTACAGTCATAGCCTGTCTTGCCCGATTCAGAATTTTATTTGTAAACTCTTTCTTTTCTTGTTGGCCATATTTGCTTGTGGATGGTAAAGTGCTTCTGAAAGGAGACGTAGGTGTCAGTAGCAGGTGACAGCCGTTTTAGGAGCATCCGTGGTCTACTTGGACAAAAGCTGGTTGAGAGTGCAGGCTGTGCGACCTTCGTCCAGACAGGAAGTACCCCACCATCTGCTTAAGGAAATGACAGAACTGAACAAATATCTACACTTTCTTTCCCTTCACAGGTTGCTTTTCCCAGTTCTATCTGATGAGCTCTTAGCCTGAATTTGAGGTTGTTTTCTTTTTTTCCTCAACATTTCAACTATAATGTAAACTATACAGTGTCTGAGTTAAAAGGTCATTATTTTTCAAAATTTTGTTTAAATATTAGTTTTAATATAATACAGAAATGTATTCCACTTTAGTGACATTTTTTTTCTTTTGTGGTACAATGCTGCCATTTTTATCTTAAACCATTTAAAGACTTTTCACCTAATTTGATCATATAATTGAGCAGATATTGTTTGTTTTGTGCCTTATACGTCATGTTGGCCTTTTTGTTTGGTTGGTTTTGCTGTTCCGATACAGGGTTTCTCTGTGTAGCACTGGCTATCCTGGAACTCTTTCTCTGTAGACCATCCTGGCCTTCAACTCACAGAGATCTGCCTGCTTCATGTTGGCCTTTTTAGTTGCTAAATTCAGAAATTGCTGAGAAAAAGTAGCTCACTCCTAAGGTAATGACCTTGGTCTCCCATTTTTAACCCCTGGGGAGTCTAGTTATCACATGGTCCTCCCCACGTCTTCAGAAAGCTCTAGGCTAGACCTCATTCCCTCTGCACAAGGACTTGGAGCAGCGTCGTGATCACAAGAAGTGCAGCATCAGGCCGCTTGACCCAGTTTCCTGGAGAGCACATGTGACTCTACCCCTTCTGTCATCTTAACCGTCTGCTCATTTTGAAGTTTAAGGCTAAAGCATAGGCACGTGCTTGTATCTTTATAAAATACATATGGCTTTAAGTTGTTTTATTTCTTTAATTTAAAAATTGTTGTTTTATTCTTTTTTGTCTGGCTTTGTTGAGAATTTTATATGACTATTATGTTTATATCTTTTCCTCCTCCTACTCCTCCTCCTCCTCGTCCTCCTCCTCCTCCTCCTCCCTCATTGTCAGTTATGTATCTCTTGCCTATATGTGTCCTCTTGACTCTCCTCCAGCCTACATAGCTTACCACATGGTCGGAGAGAGAACACAGGGTAAGGCGTCATGACTACAGCCCCCTTCCCACTATTGTTCCTATCCTTTACATCACAACATAAGGACTAGCATTTTTTGTCTTCAGTTCCACGAGCCACATGTTCATTTACGCAGGGATGCACTCTTTCCTTTATAGCACCCTAAAACCCAAGCCCTGAATGTGCAGGTTAGCTCGTGGCTCCAGTGTGGGGTGAACTTTCAGAACTTTTGTATAGAAAGACTCATCTTCACCATTTCCATGTAAGCATGTTTCCTTTGCTAAAGAAGAAAAGAAGCTTGCTGACTTGGAAACAAATCTGTTTTCAGTTATGGCTTATATTAAAAACTGTACCAAATATTTGATCCTGTGTTAGGGACGTTTGAGGGTGTGAAAAGCTTGAGCTGAAGACAGCTAGGAAAACAGAAAAGACAGAGCTACATGTTTTTAGCATTACAAAAGTTACTCTATTTCCAGAACCACAGTAAAAAAAAAAAAAAAAAAAAAAAAAAAAAAAAAAAAAAAAAAGATGGTTTTGATACAGTGCCTGGTGGTGTAGAGCCTTCACTCTGGGTGAAAATGTCTTCCATGTCCTTAAACAGCAGACACTTAAAATAGTCCACCCATAAAGTGAAGGGTGCGTGCACGGCCGCCCGCATGTGTGTTTGAACCAGAGCCTTGTGATTGAGATTACTGAACAGTACCCTTAACAAGTTGAAGTTCTGGTTAAAGTCAAAGAAGAGATGCTTAGGCTTACTAGCTGTGCCTGAGGCTTAACCCTTTCTCATCAGTGTCCCAGCTGGCTAGAACCTGAGCAAGTTATTCAGGCTCTCCAGATTGTATCATTTGCATTTATAAAATAATGAGGATGCAGGTGCCTGCCTATTATTGCCTCATAGAATTACTGGAATATTTAGCTACATAATGGATTTAAACATGGATACTGTGGGTATTTAAGCAAAAATACCAACTATTCTTAAGAAAACACATGATTACATAATCAAATGAAGCGTATTTTTGTCTTTTAATATACATTGCAAGAGTTTTATGCTCTTCCAATTGAGCTTAAAATACATTGTAATTGCGTAACCAAGACACTGTTTTCTGAAGGCCATCCATGAGAAGCATCATCATTGTGTGAGTCAAAAGTGTTTCTTGTGCTGCCTCGCCTGGGTGCTGGCCAAATGTCCGTAGCCTTTCTTAAGGATGGGTTTTAAGCATTTTTCTGTTTGATTATTCATCCTAAAAGTAGGAACACTAATAAGCTAGAAACAGCAATATTGCAAATGTCCCAGAGCTACCCAGGTTTGCGATCCTTATTAGGATAATAATCCATTTGCTAGGAAACTGCATCAGTTTTCAAATTAAATAGATTAATGTAAAGGAGAGGAGAAGTCTCTGGTTTTTCACATTGTGTCCCTTAACATAGATTTTCCTGAAAAAAAAAAATTGGAAAGACTTGACTATCTGTTTTTCCTCCTGTCCTCACTCAACCTATGAAGGAGGCCAAGTAGCCATTAAAAAAAAAAGGAGTGTCTGTAGTTAGGCTCAGGATTCTGTAGGTCAGATGGCTTCTGGAAGTTTCATATTTCTGACAAGGTTTAAAGTTAAAACCTTTTCTGACTAGCAGACATTTTTAGAACACAGCTGATTAGCAGTGCTGCCTGTATTTGGTATTGGATTATCCTTGGCACCTAGCTTGCTTTATTTTCATCTTGCCTGATCACAATACAATCTACGGAAGATTCTTCTAGCACAGTGTGATTGGAATAATAACTCCGAGTATTGGAGACTTTCGTGCCACAGCTGAGAGGCATGTAAATACAAGCTGCTTATTTGCAAGAAGCTTCCAGATTTGCAATATGATTGCTATGGAAACCACATAATGAAAACCTTATAACCATCTGTGTGGTTTGATGGATTTTACTGCATAGCTGGGCTGTTTTTGTTTACTATTATTAAATTGTTCAATGGAATATATTAACCCACAAACATCTACTATTTGTGGTATTAATTAGTATTATATAATGACATTGTGCCTCAGTACGAAAATAAAATATGTTTAATAATAAATCTAAGTAAAATAACATGCAAATGTATGTATTTCTAATATGGAGTGGAGGTAATTATTACCTAAATTCTGGTTATTTATTTTGCTATAAATTTTTGGTTATTTGTCCGTCTGCAGCTTTTAGTGGTGTGGAGAGTTTTGCTCTGTTAAGAAATAAATGTTAGGACTTCCCTGATTTTTGGATCCATTTGTTCACAGTGTTTAATAAGAACCTTCCTTTGTGCCAGGCTCCAGTCAGTATTCATTGTGATTATTATCCCCTAAAATTAAAAGTAAACAAAATTTGAGTTTATGGTTCATGTGAAAGCAATTTGTACTGTTAGGCCAAGATGAATGAATTGTTGAATATTATTTAGGAAACTTGATGGATGGATTGTATAAGGTTTTCACGTAAAATGTCAGTACAGTTTTGAAATGCAAAAACAGACAGCAGCACAGAAACACCCCAAGTTCTGCCACACACTTACAAGGAGCACACCTCACAAAGACTAGTGTGGATTCTTTGCTGTAAATTTTGGTGCTCAAGTATTTTAATGCCATTATTCTGATGATCTAATAATACATTTTATAGAGGCAAAGATTTCCCACACCAGCACAATCTTTAGCATGTGATATAGGCGCATTTTAATAAACTAAAAAGAAATGTGTAACGATAAGTTCTTCAAAATTTATTGTAAACTTTGCCAAGATTATTTTCTGTTTAATTTCGCAAGTATTTTTTTTATGGTACATTGGTGCTAACAGTGCATGGTGAGTCTAAAGTGCAGTTTCCCAAAAGCCAGAAATGGTCCTTACTACCTAGGTGAGGCTCTGCTGTGGCTTTGACTAAGGACAAGCACCCTTACGGTTTTTACCCGTTAACAATGGCTTTGTGGCCAGAGAGGAAGGGAAGGCACGCTCTGTCTTCCACCTTTAAAAGTAAATGTTCCGTCTGTGAAAAGAGCGGGCAGGATTCACTGTGAAATTCTGCCTGTAGAGTTTATGTGAGAACAGCCCATAAACAACCGCTTGTGATAAGTAGTTCTTGAGGCTTGGCCCAAGTGAGACGATGGTGGTTCAAAGAAGCACCCCGTATTGAATTACCGAGGTTAACTCGGCAGTGTGCGTGAAGACAAGTCATTCCAGCTGCTCCTTATTTTGGAGCTTTTATTATTTTGTCTGAGTTGAATTATATAAACTCAAACCACTTACATTGGACTTCCAAGTACAGTAACTCGAAAGCTTGTTTCAAATCCTTGTGTTGATTACTCACTAGTTAAAATGTACAGGAGATTTTTCTAATGCTTCACCGTTGCCCTTTTTCTCTGGTATTCATCCTGTCCAGTTGCAAAAACACGTCCATGTTCCCCCAACAACACAGGTTATCTGGGCTAGCCTTTTCATGATGATTTGTCCATTAGTCCCAAATCTGAGCCTTAAAGCAGTCTAGGCAGGCAGGCACAAAGCTTATCGATTCTGGTTCCTCCACCTCTCACACCTCCTTCCTGTTTCCTCTGCCCCTGCAGTTCAGGACTTCCTTCCTCTTTATCTAGACTCTCCACGACCCTCATTCAGGCAGTCTGAGACAATGGGATCTAATGCTCATTTCTAAAGCAATTTCAGTCCTGCCCTGTCTGCTCAGAAACCTTGTAGGGCTCTCACTGCCCACCAGACTGGAGTCTGAAGGCTCTAACAAGATGTTCATGGACCCCAAACTGGCCTCCATTTCTCACATTGCCTGCTAGCTTGCTCGTCCCCAAGAGTACCATGCTACTTTGTCCAGTGAATGTTACAGTGCCTTGTTCTTTAAGTTGGGATCTGGGAGTCTTTCATGGGTTCCCATGTGCCTAGGCTGAGTGGATCCCCCTGCACCTCTGCAGTGCTCTGTGCCCCTCTCCCCCCATCAGGGGTGTCCGCTGTCAGTTCCTTTCCCTGGGTCTCATCCCCGGCAGGCCCAGGCCGTCAGCTTCCACGGGGAGGAAGCTTCCTGTCACTTTTGCCTCCTTGGCACATCCTCCCTCTCACTCGTGGGAAATCCTCAATGTAAATTAGTTGACTGGTTGATTTCATAGTCATACTAGCTACCTGTGTGTATGTTACATACATTTAATGGATTACTCTTGAATTAGGACATTTTTTAATTTAGTTTTTCTTTGCTATGCCATTTATTTATACATCCTAGATAATTTTTTTTCAGTTTTGCATAAATCCTTAAGTAGGGAAAGTGATAATGTCATACATCTATATTTAGTAGAAAAGAATGACATAGTATGATTTTGTTTAAAGCAATTTTTTGCTTAATTTTTTGCTTAATTTCGTTCCATATCCTGGGATGGGTATGTGCTTGTATTGTGTGGGAGAAAAAAATTAAAGCAAAATACTGACTACGGGGGATAAAGAACATGGGATTTTTCAACCACAGACTTCTAATTTGAGTCACATGCTTTGGAAGTTTGCCACCTTCTGCGTTTCAGTGTACTTCTCCATAGAAGGATGATTACTAACCATCCATCTAGAAAGCCTGACGTCCTGTGGTAGTGACATGTAGTAGAATTTGGGGTAATTCAAGGTAATTTAGGGGAATTACCTTGAAGGGTTAGGACCCATCTGCTAGCCTCTTGAGAGAAGATTAAGTGAGGAAACCAATGAACAGGTCTGACAATTCATGACCTACGGATTATCTATATTTTATATCATAATGTTTTCCTGTGCTGTCTTGATGTTTTAGGAACCATGGTTTTGTTGTAATATTCCTGCTACTCAGTATAAGTAGCATATTTGTATAATGTTGGCTGTTGCTTTACCAGATTTGAGAGCTGTCCTGGATTTAAGATTGCTCCAGACAAGTTTTTCTAAGTATTTAAAACAAATATGCAACAAATATGCAACACATTGTATCTTACATTGTATCAGCTCACCTTGAGCTTTCGTGAGGGTGTTGTTTGGTTACTAACAAAGGAATGTGGATCTTGAGTGTTTCGTGCTTTTAAATATAGTTGTTAAGTGCTGTAGACTCTGTCTACAGAGATAGGCTCTCTGATAGACTCGGGGCCTGTTAGTGTGCCACTAACGTGCTGTTTATTTGCAGAGGAGGAAGAGGACACTGCTTCGGTGAAGACGGCCGAGCAAGGCAAGGGGAGTCAGGACAGTACTCATCACCCCTCAGGTAGTCCTGGCAATGCTTATTTCTGCTTTGTTCTCATCAGTTCCTAACTCTCTGAAGGTGCTGCACAGCTCCAGAAGAAGTTGACTTCTTTGGCCTGTCTGTCTTATGGCTGATAAGCTGCTTAGTCCCATTTAGGATGCATGAAAACCACTTGAGAAGGATTTATAAAGTAAGCCAATTTATACAAGGTATTCCTTCCTGAATTACTTTGTAATGACTCAATTAGCTTTCATTTCTGCACAAAGGAGATTTAGTTGCATAAATTAGCTTATCATCATTGAGGAAGTGTCACTGCTAAAGGACAGTTTATAGATACAACATGCAGTTGCTGTCAAACCTATAAGAATGTAATATAGACATCTGTGTATACTTTGTGCTTGAGCAGAACAGACTTCTGCCATTCAGAGACTAACAGGGGACAACAAGTTGCCCAGGGGACTGGCAATGTAGACATCTCTGAAAAGGTCAACTTGACACAGGCTCTGACAATCGACCCACAGCTCTGTCTTCTTTGATAAAAATCAGATAAACTTAAGACCGCTAATTGATCTGCAGCCTGTTTAAATGTTGGCCATGCATATCTTCATTGCATATGATTAACACAGAAAGCAAATGAATTGGGTAAGAAATGCCAGAGTCCAGTGACAGCAGCTTAAAAATTAGAAAAGGACACTGGTTGCCTAGAAGACTGGGAAGGATACTCTGCCTCATCCTTTTTCGCCTGGCACCCGGCCCCAAGTACTAATTATGACTGAGATTGGAAAAGAACTGTGCAGATGATGTGCAAAGTCACACAATATGGACAGCTTTTCTTGCTTGTTGTTATTTCCAAGCAGCACAAGATGAACTGTCCATAGTGCAACCGTGAGGTTAGTTTTGATAAACCAGCAATTATTTCACAGGGCAGGAAGAGACGGGCTGCCTTCTTATCGGGACTTTACACCTCTTCACGGCCACACGTCAGCTGGGGTGAGGTCTGCCCTGCCCCCTCCCCTGGGTCCTGTAAAGAGCTGGAGCTAGGGTCACCTTCCCCTCTCTGATAGGTCCATACATCACTCTTTTGAGCTGTCAGAAGCAGGGTGGACAAGCAGCGCATGTTCAGGAAGTAGCTTTCCCGAGGCCATCCTACTGTGACGTAGGGGAAGGAAATGGAGGCCTGATTCTGGGCCTGGACAGGAAGGCAGGAGCAGGTTGCTGCAGAAGGTTTGGGATTGCTTTCTTTTTAGAAAGGAAACAAGAACAAAGTCATTGGATGTTAACACTCTTGCCCTATAAAACCCACTCACTGTAAAACATGGCAGCAAGTGAAGTCCAGACTTTGTAGTAAATTTGGTGTTTATATTTTTAAGTTATGTATCACAGCTTCTGCCAAAAGCACACAGGTTGCTTTTTTAAATTTCTGTGCAGGTGTAGAAAGTAGACGCACATAATAGACAGACCTTCTACAGATGTAAGTGCACATGCCTCAAATGTTTGCCCTTGAGGGTAGGGGGAAAGTAGTTTTTCTCAAAGGACTTTTCATGCCATAGCCACAGGGTACTGCAATATCTCTTACTGCTCGTAACATGGAGTCCTATCAAGCCACAGCCCAATGCCTTTGCACAGTGATGACCTTTGCCCATCCCTGTGCCATCAGTGACTCGACGCTTGCCACCCACGGCACTTGCTGTCTTGCTCAGCATCGCATGATGTGAACCTCTATCTAACCTTACTTAAGAGTTTTATGTATTTTTTACATTGATTAATTTGACAAAATAAATAGTTTTCCAATGTAAACTATAAAGCTGAGTCCATCTTGTCTCCCACCAGTTGCTTCACATTTATTCATCTTGTACAGATCATACATATAGAAATAGGTATATAGATGGTCCCAATTGTTTTTTTTAACACTATAAAAATATTCTTCCCTTTCTTAAATACCTCCCAAGCTTTTGTCCCCCAGGGAGAGGGTCCCCATTGTTGTCATCATGCTGCATTCATTGTTGCCATGTCTTTTATAATCTTACCTTTGTAGAATCTGTTTTTTCCATGTTTAATTTGAACTTTGGTAACAATTCTGTTAGTTTTGTCAAGTATCTATTTTAGTAATTTTTTTAAAGTACATTGTCTAAATTTTTCAAAGGCTAGCTAACTTATTTTTTAATTTTTGTCCTCTTTTAAAAATAACTCATGCCAGGCTGGAGAGATGGCTCAGAGGTTAAGAGCATTGTCTGTTCTTCTAACAGTCCTGGCTTCAATTCCCAGCAGCCACATGGTGGCTCACAACCATCTATAATGAGATCTGCAAATGCAGGCAGAATACTGTATGAATAATAAATAAATAAATCTTTGAAAAAAATTTATTAAAAAAAATAACTCCTGCCCTTCAGGTCAGCACACATAGTAAGGTAAACTTTTGTGTGTAATTTTCAAAATGATGATTGTGGTATTGAAAGAATGATGTTGATCTACAAAGTAAAGACAGCTAAGCCATATTAACTGTGATTCTGAATGTGTTATTTTAAAAAATGCCTATATCGGGGCCAAGGATGTTTCTCAGCAGGAGAGCACGTCCGAGGCTCTCCATTTGACCCCCAGCACCACAAAGCAAAGCAAAAACATGTCACGTGGATTCTCTTCCAGGGCTTAGGTAAAGAGTGCTAACTTTTGTGAGCCTTCTGTGCTTTCAAAGCTGTATTTCTGCATGACTGTGTCTGTGTGTGTTTAGACCCACTTACAGTTTAGAGATAAACGACAGGAGCTTCCTACTTTCCACAAAGAAGATCACTCCTAATTTTTAGTGTCCAGCATGCTTTCCTGAGAAAGCAGCTACGACACGCACTGCGGGCCTTTTCCTCACCGGCAATGCTTCCTCTTCACACCTAGAACACCAGTCATGCGTACACATGTCTGACTGTCCCACACCGATTGTTCTTCAGCAGTACTCACATACGGGACCCAGAACTGAGGTAGTTTTCTGCACACCATCATCATCGAGAGTGTAGGACACACAGTTGAAAATGCATCTTCCCCCAGCGTTGCCACACCCCGGCTCTGGGGCTTTCCTGCCGCGGTGAGGGTTAATGAAATGCTCCCAGCGCAGGTCTAGGGAGAGCTGCATCTTGTGCATGGCAGGGTGTCTCCCCTTGCCTGCTCCTGTAACTCCCAACAGTGTTAATAGGAGTTTCTCCAAGTGTGTCCTGGGAAGAGAAACCCCAAAGTGATAGGAATGTGTATTTAGAAATCACCATATACTTTTCCTTCTGTCTTTTCTTCTCTGCTCCTACTTTAAAAAGAAAAGAAAATCTATTAAGTGAGTATTGTGTGAGAGGGTCTGAAGAGGGAAGAAGGGCTTGGGCACTGGGATCCCTCAGCTAGGCCAAAAACTCTGACCCTGTTAGTTTTTAGTTCAGCTTTCTTCCACATCCTTGGCTCAAGCCTAAGGCCTGAGCAACACGGGGAACATGTCCGGACCCCTACTGGGGAAACAAAGCTATTTAGACCTTCTGCCTCTTGACTGAAACTGTCTGGTGGGCCTCACATGTGAAATGATGTCATCCCCTCTGCTCCAGTTCCTTGACTTTCAAGCTGACACTGACAGACTGCATGGGGTGCAGCATTTGACCCATTTAGCACTTGATTTAATGTGACAGGAATGTTTCAACTTCTAAATCTCCATTTGTCTAAATAAGTGGTTTTTAAAGGAAATCAGTCACTTTATTATTAAGTGATTTTTTTTTTTTTTTCTTAAAAAATTGACAATGTTTGACGCTATCTGGCCAGCTGGAGTGCCCTCTAGTGTCCACTTACAGAATTTATTTAATACAGGCCTGGGTCCTGGGTTGGGGTGATTAGGGTGGCCACAAGCATGGTTACCAATTGGCTGGATTCTGGGGCTTGCACACAGCCCCACTGTGTCCCTGCTTTGAGCGCTTTGAGCCCAAGTGTCTGACAGCCAGTTGTCTGTCTTTTTCTGCCTTCTCCTCCTCCCCACCCACCCTGTCGTGCTGCTCCCATTGTCCCTGTCTCTGTTTCAGTCTTTGAAAATAAAAATTAACATGGGGTTCTGTTACGTTGTATTTTCTAGTCCTTGCTTATTTTCTCAGAAATATAACTGAAAAGGCACGTACTATAAATACTTAGATTCCATGTTTTTCAGATCACCTTTAAAAAAAATGTTAAAAACATTAAGGAGAATTCAGACTCTTCTCATAAATTAATACTTTGTGAAGACCAACACTGTGCTAACTGTACTAGTGTGACGAGTTGTGTTGAGATTGCCAAGAAGCCTGTTGTTTGAAAGCCATCTCACAAAACTAAGATGACAACCCTAGTCCAGCATAAGTCTCCACATTATCCCCTCAGCCCAAAGATGACACCCCAGCAATGGAGGGTGCCAGCACGTAAGCGCTGCCTGGCGAGTGCACACACGGACATCTTATGCCTTAGTGATATTACTTGCATTCTTTTTTCCTTAACTCATCAAAACTCAATTATCATGAAATTAAAAACAGGAAGCAGCTCTCTGTAACAAAAGCATCCAGTGTACTTCAGTGTGTGCTGTGTTTTAGGGATGCCACACTGTGTGAGTGACAAAGCGGCGATTCCCGGTTACTGTGGTATCGCAGAGCGGAGAGCACGGAATAATCAGTCAGTTAATGGTGTGTATGGCAGCCTGAGCACACCACAGCCCTTGTGCTTGTGCCGGAAGAAGGATGAGCCTCTAACTGCAATGTATGTTACATGTTTATTCCGACTAGCGTCCTAGACCCAACTGACAAAAATCTGTATTGGCAATCTCAGCGTTGCAAAGACAGGGTAGAGACAGCTTTGAGAGACTTTAGGTACAAATGCCTTATGTTTGTGTGTTAAAGTCTACTACTAATCTTACTATTGCTGCTATCATCTGTTGCAAACTCGGTGAGATGGTTGCTGCAAGTCTGTCTGTCCTGTCCCTTCGATATTGCTGGTTATACAGAAAGGGCAGTTTTTCTCCAGAACACATGACGAGGGAGCTTAGGACTCTTCATACAACAAGCAGAAGCACTTGATTGTTGTGATGAGAATGACATTGCTGCAGGGTTTAGATTAAGGATGGAAATGGAGGTGGGCACAAAAAAACAAACCTTTTAAAAATGATTTTCACGAGCATGCTCAGAGGTAGGCTTTTTAAACTTCCTTGGCAGTCTGGGATGGTCCTTTAATTTCTGTTGGTTCAAGCCGTAATTCCAACTTTCTCTTTCTTTTTCCTAGGAGATAAAAGCACTGATTATGCTAATTTTTACCAGGGCTTGTGGGATTGTACTGGAGATCTCTCTGACGAGTTGTCCTTTAAGCGTGGTGATGTGATTTACATTCTCAGCAAGGTAAGAAAGCACCCCCAAAATGACAGCTGTCAAGGGGAAATCAGTTCTTCTGCATTTGAATTTACAACGTGAGGGAAAAATGCCAATTGGAATTCTTTTAGGTCCTTGTTAACAATTGGAAGTTTGCAATAATTAATGATTTTGTCAAGTGAAATATAATCAGAATTTAGACACAATCAGATAACAGGATCCAACTTAGCAGAGTGTTTACCCTCTCACCAGCCCTTGGCGGGCGTCCACCTGCTCCTTCTCCAGAAACAATATACGTATGTGAAAGTTAACATTGTACGGTATTAAGTTATTAGCTATGTTTTTCTTGCTTCTTCCTTCTTATTCTTCTGTGTGCTTATTCTGAGTTTGCCTGCCATTCTCCACTGGAAACATTGTGTTTATGCAAGAAGTTTTTCATCTTGTGTAAACACATTGGGTGTTCCAACAACTTAAAGGCAATGCTTTTCTATTCAGACGGGTTGAGGTAATTTTTTAAAGTTTAACACACTGTATTTGTAAGTACGATGGCAGAGTATGTTGCCACAAACTCATCCTTATATACAAAAGGATTGTCACCTCTGCTGTTTATGATACTGCTGTTTATGATACTACAGAACCTGTCAGCTCTAAAAATCAGTCAGCTCTAAAAATCAGGTTATACTTCTGAGGCTTTATATGAACTCTCTTAATTTTCATTTTTTAAAAAAATGTCTTACTATACTATAGGAAATTTTTTAAAAGTCTACCTTTTGAGACTATCTTAGCACCAAATGATAAATAGAGATTATTGAAATACAAGCAGGGAAATGTTTAATAGGTCATAAGGCTAATACTTTATAATGTGATCTGAGAAATATTTGGGATATTTCAGAGGGATAATATGATCTATTAGATATAAAGGGAATTTGGAAATAAGGTCACATGTCAGATTTTAACATTGGACGGCTGGTACAGAAATCTTGACCCAGCTGCTCATAGAATCTTAATGTGGGCATCTTAATGAAGATAGTCTGTTCTTGGCTCTACAAATATGGGACATGGCTCAAGAAAGTGTGGACGCAGCATGTGAGCTGTATTATCTTGACTCAGACTACTTATTTTCCATCTCTTCTGCTTAATTCCACACTATAGTAAAGCGTCCACAGTACCAGGACACATTCTAGGCACCAGGAATGCTAAGGGAATAATACATAAGCACTTGGACATTAATGGGAGATGAAGATTTAGTAAGAACTTAATACAGGTAGCTATGATCACGGCTTGTTGAGATGGCCAAAGCCAAGACTCCTCACACACGTCTCCTGCTCATTGGTGTGGTGTTGTTCAGTTCTTGGAAGCCATGGGCAAGTGACTAGCCCTATTGCAACCAGCTGCCACTACCAGGATCGCACCCGCGGCCTTTCTCATGCTACTCAGTGCTGTGGGCTGAGCTACCTCCTTAGCCATGCTCCTACCCATCTTTTCCCTATCTGTCTCAGGCTGGTCCTGAACTCCAGTCAGCTTCCCAGTGGCAGGATCTCGGGTGTTGTCTGTGGTGTCCTACTCCACATGACAGCTTTTGGTTAAGTCTGTTAATAAACATTTAATTGTCCAGAGTTCAAACAGCACCTTTTAAAGTTAATTATTTAATAGAAATAACACTGCTTGGCCCAGTTTTTATCAGGAAACATTCCTGAAATTTCTCCCAAATTTACCAAGCTCACTTTTTTGGTTTTTCAAGACAGGGCTGTGTAGCCTTGGCTGTCTTGGACTTGCTTTGTAGACCAGGCTGGCCTTGAACTCACAGAGATCCACCTGCCTCTGATTCCCTAAGTTCTGGGATCAAAGGCGTGTGCCACCACCGCGTGCTGGCTCAGGTTTAACCAATTTGGCTGCAAGTATATAAAATTAAAAGGTTGATTAACTTCTATTTGATAGTTCAGATTCTAGGGATAAATGGCATAGCCGTGCGTATTCCTTTTGCACATATGGAGCTTGTAAAGCCCACATTCTTAAGGCCTGCTTCATGAGACAGCTTGGCTGCTGTAAAGCCCAGGCAGGAGACACTCCCTCGCCCCCAGGGCAAAGTGGCATGGGCTGCTCTCACTTCTACCATTTTCTATTCGTGTGAAATTGAAAGTGTTGTAGTCCTAGTATGCGCTGTGCTTCCAGGATGCTGAGGATAGCAGTTCAGGTCTCTGAAACCTGTTTCGTAAAAGACTAACTTATGTATAAAGCTTGATCTGAGAACCTGGGTTAGAGGGGGCCCAGCTCACGGGCGGCTTTCACTTCTGTCTAAGCATCTCAAATGCTGGGCGAGAACTGGCCTCCCCTTTCAAACCTTTGCAAGGCTTGACGGTCCAACATCGCAGTCAGTCCTCTGGGTGCCATCCTTCCCGACGTGGCGTTTTAGCTGGGGCTCATTTTGGTTTTTGAGCAAAGAGCCAAGAAGGATGAACTTAGCCACCACCTCTTGCCCGCTGAGAGGTTAGTGCTCAGAGTCAGCAGCTGTGAGCCTCAGAGAGCGAAGTAGGGAGCACAGCCACCAGCCCCCCTCCCTCCTCCCCCCTCCCCCGGGGCCTCCACCCAGCAGACTTGGCTGGGCTGTCTGCCTGCGTGTGAAGACCTTTCCACCTTGCATTGGGCGGGTTCAGAAAGGAACTCACGACAGTCTCTCAGGATTGCTGTAAGCACAGTTTTGCCCAAACTGGCAAACACAGATCTTAGTTAATACCACGACTGTGTTTAATCTCCAAAGTTAAAATAATAAACTGAGAACTTGATATTTTCAGAAGAAAGTAATGAATTTCTAGATCAGGGTAGGAGCAGTGTTGGATACTTCTGGGATAAGCAGCTGGCTCAGTGGGGAAAAGTGCCTGCATTTCCCCTGACAGCCAGAGTTCCACCCCTGAGGCCCACGCACTGGAAAGAGAGAACTGGCTTCAGAAACTTGTACGCGCATGTTAAATAAACCCAAAATTGATTCTTTAAAAGTAAAAGCAGTATAAAAATAACTAGTATCTCATATGCCTAGAAATTTATTTAATTTTAGAGTATTGTCTCCATCTTTGTGGTGACGGCCTGAAATTTTTATCATTTTAATTTTTTCACACCATCTAGTGGCTCAGAGCGAGTGGTGCAGGTAATTGCAGCTAGTGTGCACAATCAAAATGGTGTCACTAATTCAGCTTTAAATCTAGCTACGCCTTACGACTTTCCCATCGCATGTCAAGGAAGTATTAGCATTAATCATGAAAAATGATTTGTTCATCATTTTGAATTAAGTGTGGAAACTGTATACACAGAGGAATGGATTTTAAGGAATCTAGCACAATATTTGTGGAGACATAGAAAGTGAATACTTCGTAAGAAATTGATGTCATGACTTTTAATAAAAAACTGTTCAAAAGGTCAGAAATGTATCTTAGTCTTAGAAATGTACTTTTAATTTGAAATTAAATGTACTTTTAATTTGACTGACTGCCCACAAGTTTTTCAGTTTTCAATGTGCCCTCTTCTAAAAGGCAACACAAAATAGTTTAAGAAAAGATATATTTCTTTAATATAAATATTTAGACAAATCAAAAATAAAATGACATGCTTTGTAATAGAGAGTGTTTTAATTTCATAAATGTAATGGTAGAAAATATTTCACTAATGTGATGATTAGACTATTTTCATTATGTGTCTCTATGGAAATACAGCTTCATTTAAAACTTTCCCTTCCTCCCTTCCACTCTCCCATCCTCCCTTCCTTCCTTTCTTTTTCATGGAAGCTGTGATGGCACGTCAGCTGTGCTTACTTAGGTTAAGCCTCTATCTTCACCATCACCACCACCACCCTTTTCTTGTCTTCAGTGAAAATCAGATGCTGCAATAAAGAAAAGCAGGCGGACATCCTGCCCTTCCCCCTTTCCCTTTTTAACATTTTCCAATTAGCAGCTGTCATGTGACCCTCTGGCTGAGCTAGCCCCTCCTTCAAGTATAAGGCGTTTTCTTAGTGTCACACTTTGAACCTCACTAACCATAAATCTAAGTACTGTCTGCTTTAAATGGAGACAGTACCTTCGTGCTTTATCATTCTCTTCATATAAACTTGATGCTTATTTAGATTTAGATTTAGAAATCTTTTTCTCCTACAAAAAAAAGACAGCATATTTTCAGGGACAGATGAAAGTATAATTTGTGATTTTTATGCTGTTTTGATGGTAAGTTAACTCTGAAATACACAGCATGATCTCAGATTTTTTTTTAAGAGAGGAAAGGCCATACTATAAGTAGAAAATCTTTTAATCTTTACTTTCTGTTGTTTGACAAAATTCAGTTCTTTAGAGAGTCATGCTAAACATTTTTACTATTTGCCTCTCAATTCTGTTTTTGTTTTTTTTTGTTTTGTTTTGTTTTTTTGTTTTGTTTTGTTTTGTTTTGTTTTCTTTTTTCAAACCATGGACATAATCTGGTAGCTAATGGTGTTTTCCTAGAAACATGCCTGTGCAACATTCTAATTTCATCATTGGGTTCCAGGGCACAGAGCAGCAGCAGTGACTCTTGTGCCCAGTTTCCTCTTTGGTCCTGCTGGCCTGCCTCCCTGTTTTGGATTTCCATCCTCTGGCTGTTTATCTTTCAGTCTGTACTTGTTGGTACATTGCTAGCCACATTCTCATTCTTGCTTTTCAAGCATTAAAAATTATTTTTAGAGCGTAACAGACAAGCTATCCTTCAGCAGGAAAGAGGCGTGCTACTTAAGACTCTAGAATATTTTCTTTCATCAGAGGCACACATGAGTTTAGCTTTGCAGCCTTTAAAAATATTTTTTTATTAAGACCAAAACGGGAAATGTAGATGAGACAGTGGGCGTGAGTGTTCAATAAAACACTTTGAGTTTTAGGCAGCACTTTCTGCGTGTTTGGTTGATACTCCCCCCAGTGCTTGGTGAATTGTGACTGTCATTGATCATTTACTTACTTCTTGTGGGAATACAAAGGTTTACTGAGTATGGCTTTGGGGGCTTCAATCCTATAAAATCAGTCAATCAAAAGTGTCACTGGCAGAGAGAAAGACATTGGTTTTTCTATTTGTTTGGTTTTGTTTGTTTGTTTGTTTGTTTGTTTGTTTTAATACATAGGCCTCCCAGTTTCTCATTTGTGATCTTATGGCTCAGGAAAGCACAAATAGCATGGCCAACCACTGGACAGGACAGCTCAAGGGGACAACCATTGCTGACACCGAGGCCTTGAAGTGCCGTTGGATTCTGTGGCCTTTGGGGAAGGAAGAGTGTTTTTTCGTGTGGTTGTGTTTGACCTGACAGTGTTTGCTTCTGTGCTGTTTCTCAGGGTGCCCCCCCATAACCTGCATCCTCCTCCATGCTGGCCTCCCAGACAATGGGAGCGCTCTGTTGACATGCTCCAGGCCCACTCACAGAACTCTTCTTGCTTTGCAGACAACATTCTCACATATTTTCCTATTTCCTCTCCCGTAACATGGAGGCAGTCTTCCCTTCTGGGGCAAGGCTGCCAGAGGAAAGAGAATGGGGGTTTGGAGGCCACCAGTGGCCTAGCCCTTGCAGTGACTTGAAAGCGGGTAAGCAAAAAGACAGTGTCAGATGTCCCTGCGAGCCACTGCACATGGGAGGGTTTGCCTTGAGGTGGCCTGGTGACAGGGTCTACAGGAGTTTAATTCTGTGTCGAATAACCAAAAGTTTGCTAGAAGGAAACCAGAATCATAAAGAAAAGCATCACATTGTGTGTGCGTGTGTGTGCTTATCTTAAATTGAACAGTCTGTGATCTCTTGTGCGTCCTCCTCTCTCTCTCTCTCTCTCTCTCTCTCTCTCTCTCTCTCTCTCTCTCTCTCTCTCTCCAACAACTACTTGCTGAATTCTTTTGTGCAGAGCACTAGTCAGAGACTGTTTGAGTGGCTTCCCTTCCAGGATCCTGAGCTGGGTGCCAGAGACCACGAGCCTGAGAAATAGAAAGTGCTAATAAAACAGTCCTCTAGGCTGCGGTTGTGCAAAGCAGAGAAAGGGAAGGCAGAGAGACGAGCTAACACTGGAGGAACTTAGAAAGGGTTCTAGGAAACCGAAATTAGGAAACCGAAACTCAAACTAGACCTTCACTTTGTTCATTCATAAGTATTTAAGTGTTTGCTTGTTTTTTGTCTGTTAGACATAAACTCCTGTGCCCTGATAGGCAGAAGGAAAACAAACGAACCTTTCCAACCCAGTTTTCCCCCTCGTATGCCACAGTTGCTATTTCTCTCCTGTGCCTTGGGTGTTAGCCTCACCTGAAAAACAGACATTTTTCTCTTAATCTCTTTGCCCAGGCCCTGTATTACTCATCATCCCATCTGGTTTTTCTACATAAAATTGCAGTAGAATTCTATGTTCTTCTCACACTCAGTATTCAGTGTTTGCATTACTTGCTTCTCTTGCCTCACTTCCTCTCCCCTTGTCTCTCTTCCCCGTGCTTTTCTACTTCCTTACTCCCTCTTTTTGCTTCCTTTATTGAACTTCCTGATGTAAATACCATGGCTTAAAGTATTTTTGTAATTAGTACTGTATTATAATTGAAAATAGGAAAGAATTCTAACTTAAGCACATGTCGGGCTGGGTAGTGGTGTACACCTTTAATTCCAGGACTTGAGAGGCAGAGGCAAATGAATCTCTATGAGTTTATGGCCAGTTTGGTCTACAGAGTGAGTTTCAGGACAGCCAAGGCTACACAGAGAAACCCTGGCTCAAGAAACAAACAAAACAAACAAACAGTATGATGGAATCACAAAAGTTAGGGAACTTTGGTGCAAGTGAAGAAATTAAGGCTCAACATGGTTGGAGAAAGCCAAATAAAGATCACGGATGGAAGAGTTACACCACGGAGGCTTCCCAAGGGGATGGCATTTCTGTAGTCAAACTTGTATCTTGAGTCTGAGCCCTCCCCCCCCCCCGGCAAACTCAAAACAGAAGAGCTAGGGAGCTGAAATTCCTTTCAGACAAAAACGAGAGCTTTGACTTTGCCCAGCACTGGCTGCTTTGAGAGGCTACATTTCCATGGGGATATCTAGCATCTACAGGGACCATTGAGCCTCAGCAAGTTTTTCTGCTAAGTACCAACTAGACTGTGGGAGAGGGCAGGTCAGTGACCTCAAGAATCACTATATATACAATTTTAACTAAAAGCCAGGTGGGTGGCACATACCTGTAATCCCAGCACTCAGGAGGGCTGAGGCAGGCGGATCTCTGTGAATTCGAAGCCAGCATGGTCTACAAAGGGAGTCCAGGACAACCAAGTATACACAGAGAAACCCTGTCTCAGAAAACAACAACAAAAAAAATAAGGTCTTCTGCAAAGACCCAAGGGTATAATAATTATATTCACTGATTTATTATATGGACTACAAAATTGGATTATTGTAGTCTCAGTGAGGAATAGAAATGTATCAAGGCAGAAAGGAACTTGGAGATTGCCCAGAGGTACTTGCTTCGTTTACCATCAAGCTGGGAAGAAGAAAAGAGATGAGCTCAAGAAGATGAGGAGGATCTGAAGACCCCCAAAGATGCTTCCCGGCCCACGGGTGCTGCTCCTCCCTCAGATGCTTCTCCAGAGGCCACAGCATCCTGTGCAGGCTCTGCGCTGACCTTGCCAGTGCTTACCCCTACTCAACTTACTTCTTCAGAGAAATGGAATGAGGTAGTCCTGGTTCCAAAGGAGACAGATACCTTCTGAAGATCAGGTGGAAGCTATGTAGACAAAGTGTCTCATTGGATGCTTTGGAAAACACCAGCCAGCAGTCTGCCACAGGCAGGAGCCACATGCTTCAGACTGTCCAAGCTCACTGTGTGCGTGGATCAGGACGAGTGTTTGATAGATGATTTTAGATCAATATATATGAAGTAAAATGCATTCCTATTAGAAATTAAATACCTTTTAAAGGTTAGACACTAATGTGAAGATGGATCTGGGATATTATCCAGTGTCTAACTGAGCATCTGTCACATATCCAGTATCATGGGGCATGGAGGAAGTTTACTCCAACCTCAGCAAGTTTGTCATTGCCATTTGAAGGAATAAAACTGAGGCATGTGAAATCCACTGAGGAATAAAAGTTCAGCTTGAAGTGAGACATGTTAGTATAAGTCAGATACGTCAGCACAAAAGATCGTGACAACTGAGAGACTGTGCCTCTGGCACTGGGCAGGATCTGGCTGTAGGAGGGGACCTCCTGGGAAGGGGGCTCCATGAGTACAGTCAGGCATGGGTGTAGTAGCAGGCAGGACCGAGCAGACTGGAGAAGTGACAGGCAAACGTTGCAGAGGGAACCAGCTAAGCAGACGAAGCTGTGGTTACTGCCGTGAGGAGGAGCTCTTGAGCAGCAGTGTGCACTGAGGCAGATAGTTCGGGAAGATCGGAGGGGCAGAGGTGCCAGTGCAGCCATTCTCAGTGAGGTGGGAAAGGCCAGCACTGGGGTAGTGGCAGTGACGGCTGGTCCAGGTGGAGAGGGCGGGCCCCGGAGCAGTGGTGGAGATGTGGACAGCAGGTGACAAACCCCGACACCCCAGCCCTCTCTCCTAAGCTTCAGTCAGTCTCTCCTTGCCCAACAAGTCAGTGAAGCATCAGGCAAATGGCCATGTTTACTCCACGGCATTGTATCTACTGACTGTAAAAGCTTGAATTTGCTATATCAGATCTGAGATGTAAACTAAAATTTGCCAGGAGAATTAAATTCTTACTCCATGCTTTCTTGTCCATGTTTCTCCTGTTGTTAAGTATAGTGGACAATTTGAAAAGAAAGGGAAGTTCGTGAATTGGAGGAACTCAGTCACACCGAGTAGTAACTGATAACCCAGGGCGCTGGATCCCACAGCTGTTTGGAGCTCAGTGCAGCTGTGGAAGGCTCTCCCCGGGAGTGTTATTCCAGTATCACGGGAACCGTGGGGATCACAACCCATCTCCTCTTTCAGCAGCTCAGGAAACTAGCAGGGAGGTTAGATGGGGACAGTAGGGCAGCGTGGCTGTCCAGGCCTTGTGTTGCTAAGGGAACCATTGACAGGATGAGAAGGGAAGGATTTGTACAAGTTCCTTAATACACATGAGATAATCTTGCAGAAAGTATTTATATATTTAAAACCATAGCTTAGTTTTCATACTGCTACTGTTAGGAGCAATTATCATAGTCAGTACGTGGAATATAAAGGTTAAATCCACTGATTCTTAAAGTCATCATGCTTAATATTCCACAGATGAAGTTGCTTTCATTTCACAAAGGGCTGGCATGTTTTGAAGCATGGGTGTATGTTCAGACAAGGACACAGAAACTGCCCAGCATTTGAAGCACCTGTTGCCAGACATATCAGTAAGTGACTGAAGGTGGCCCATCCCTAGACCCTGCCAGCGCTTCAGGTTTCTGTGAGGCAGAATTTGTTCATTAGTTTGCAGAAAATGGATTAATGCACTCAGGAAAGGAGGACCGGGCACAGGGAAGGATTTAACTGAATGTGGGAATCTTATCCAGCAGAGAGGAAGGCTGAGTTAGCAAGCAGGTGTGAACATGTGTTTACTATGGTGTTAGACCAAGTGTGTTGCTCTTTATCAAAATGGGTCCTTTTCCCAACCTCGCTGAACACTCACTTTAATTTACCCCAGTAAATATTAACTGTAAACAAGTAAGATGGCTTCAGTGGTTTGGCAGTTGTGACGGGGCAGCCAGGCTGCGAGTGCTCACACTGTCTTACTGTTATTCCCTGCATTGTTGGGGGAATCTGACTTTGATTCTTGCCTCTTTGACTGCTGCGTTACATTTTGCCTGGAAGCCATCCATTTCGCAGATAGCGAATTCCTTCTGAGTGCTATTTTTATACCGTAAGCAACAGTACACCTCTGGATCTTGATAGCGTTACTGCGGGAGGAGAAAGCAGCTTTGTGTTAGTAATTACCCAACATTGTCAGAAGCTGACTGCAGGCCCCTTCCTAGTGATAACAGAATAACCGCATAATGTAGCTCTATAGTGCATGATTAATAGAAAATAATTACACGTCCTACAAAGGGATGCAATATTTCTTATAAATTGACTAAAATGGTTTCCTGTAGATTAAAGGACTCTTCATTATTTTATCAGCCCTCCTGAGGTACAATCGCTTGCCTGTGTTAGCATTTCAGTTGATGGTAAGAGCTGAATAGGGTGAAGGATACCAGATGGCAGAGCTCGTACCTGAGCTCTTGAGTGCAGTCGGATGACGGGCTGCTTCCTAACCTGTCAGGATTTAGATGGCGGTCTGGTATGGGCCTCTCCCCCACCCCTTTTTTTCCTTTTTTTCTTTATTACTACGTTTTTCGGGGTGTTTTTAAAATGATCCATCTGTGACTTTCTAGAACAATGCTGTAATTACTATGTGGCTTTTAAGACAACACAGCATTTACTGATGACATTATGTCTAACCATTAAGTAATCTATTGTTCGTAATCACATATGTTTGGGGCAGAGATGCTGATTTTCTTCTTTGGAAGGAAACCTTGTGTGATGTTGAATCTTGAGACTGAAGTTTAGAAAACTGTTATAGTGCAAGGAGCGTTTTCATCCCAATTTATGGGCTGCAGATGGTTTAATTGGGATTCATGTTGCTCAGGAGGCTCGTGGAGAGGACGGCGGAGAGGAAAGGGGCGCTCCTGTTTGCAGTTGTCGGCGTACTCTGATGGCTGCAGTGCACAGCTGTAAATCTGCCTCCTATATATTTTGTCTTGCTTTATTTTATCTTGTCTCTTAATTTCACACAGGAGTATGATATGGAATTATTTATAAGCATAAAGCAAGAAATATTCTGATATTCTGATTTTTATTCTTACCATTTTCTGAATAAGCTCTGATATTTTAGAGCATTTTCACGAGGTGTGTCCATCATACATTTTTAGTTGTTTTAAATTAGTGAGGCACTCAGGATTACCATAATGTAACATTTTTCTTTCTCCCTGGGTTGTTCTGTGCAGGGAGGGTTTGTGGCTGAGGAAGCTTGCCTGCTGTCTGCTCCTGTGCTGTCTAGTTAATTACCGCACATAGCACCAGACTTCTCCCAGGGTCTCTCATCTGCCCTTGGCGGATAAGATCTTAACTTGAGGGTTTATGCTTGTTTTAGGAGTAATAATAGGTCCTTAGCTGACAATACAGATGATAACCAAAGTAGACTGTTGTAAAGTTCTGTGAACTTTCTGGCTTGTACTTTGAATCTGACATTGCCTCCCAGGCCAAGCACAGTCCCTTGGCAGCAGGTTTGGGGCAGTAGTCTGCCCTCCCACTGGATGTTTTCTGTGTCTCCTATTGGCAGGCTAGACCCTTTGCTCTTCCAATGTAATCAGTTTGGGAAAAAAAAAAAAAATCCAAGGCTGGTATTGGGTAAGAACTTTCACACCCAGACTTACCTTATTAATTGCTATCTCTCAGTGAAGATCTTTGATCTGTAGAAGTTTACGTGTTTGTTAAGCATTAGGCTCCAATTGTATTCATTGCCTTAAAACTGGAAAGGGCAGTTTTATTAGGTGCCTCGTAGAGCACAATGATTGCTAGTCTAGCTTTCAGTGAATTGATGTTTCCTTTTGACACATGTGCCCTGTGTAGAGTATATCCATCATTGTTGAGTTCTGGACTGCGTGTTCTCATTGCGTAGACAGCTTTGTCCACTAAAGCCACACTGTCGATGAACTTTTAAACTTAGCACCGTTAGTCCACGCCTCGTGAGCCAGTGCTAGACACTTACCAGGACCAAAAATAACAGGGTTTGAGCCTTTTGCTCCCATTCCCTTCCCCTTTGTTCTTCGAATAAGCCTTATTCTGCTACTGCCCACCACTTTAAAAGCAGCCATAGATTTTATCCTTTAATTTATAGGTAGACTGTCTGTCAATACATACATGCTAATGTTGCTACATTTGTATTGAAGAATAGCATAATTTTCCTTGTGATGGTCAATAGCATAGCAATCAATACGAATGTTAAGCCTACATGTCTATCAACCCTCCCTTCTTCACATATAACTCAATGTGCATATGCACATTTATCTATGACTCAGATGTTGGAAAATCATAACCTATTGAATTACTTTGGGGATTGATTTTAAAAATTTATCTTATATGAAAAATTAAATTTGGGTCTTAATGCTGGTGGAGAGTATTGCTTTTGGAAGATATTATTCTTGAAACTTGTAATTCATTTTACTTGTTTGTATCTCACTAAACATAAATAAATTTGAGATAAAAATACATTAGTCAATCTGGCAGACATATGAGGCCGGTTAAGGAGGGTTCACGGTGCCTAAAGCAATGGTATGTCTGTCAGTGGGGAATGAAGGAGAGTAGGGCTGGGTTTGTTTATCTCGCGTTGTAAAGTGCAGAGCGCCTCATCAGTCACTCTGTCCACAGATTAATATTTTGCCTTTCTAACTAGAGAGACTTTTTCCTATTGATCTTCCACTCTGCAAGCAAACCCAACACCTTTACATTCCTCCCAGGCTTAGGCAGTCCAGAATCAGTAGAGAACAGTAAAAAACGTTGGGGTATTGTCTTCAAGGAATCCATTTGTGAATTATTTTATATTAACATTTGTGAATTTTTAACTTTAATATTTTTCTTATTCTCCACTTTATCAGCATAAAATGTATTAGATTTTCTTAGGAAGAGGTGCACCCCTGAACTCTAAACCGCTGAAGTTGAATTCTGAGTTCTGAGTTTCCTGTGGTGCCCTCCCACTCCCACAAGTGACCCTCACCCTTGCCAGATAACAAGTGAAGGCGTTCGTAGCTCCTCCGGTTCCCAGCTTCGGCACACAAGGCTGCGCTGGCTGGAGAGAAGGGAGGCCCAGAGCCGGCTTCTGCTGCTCTCGTTTTTTCCGTGCTCTTCCACAAGTGACTGCTTCTGCATTCTCTGCATTCCGCCCAATAATGAACAAGTTTTGCATTGCACAGTAATTTAAACACTTGCCAACAGCGGCAGCAGGGGGCCTACTTTGGGGTTTTTTTTTGGTGTTTGTTTGTTGGGTTTGGTTGGTTGGTTTGGTTTTGGCTGTTGTTTGTTTTGGCTAGTTGGTTTGTCCAGAAGTAAAAAAAAAAAAAGAAAAGAAAAAGAAAGAGAAAACGTTACCATTTGCAGTTCCAGCATCTGTAACGTTATAAAAAACATTTCTAAAAAGTTACATACAAACATCATTGTGCGCCCACCAACCTAAAGGTTAATACTGCATATTGTTTTCAATTAGGAATACAATAGATATGGCTGGTGGGTAGGAGAAATGAAGGGAGCCATTGGCTTGGTGCCTAAAGCCTACGTAATGGAGATGTATGATATTTGAGAGTCTGGGTAAGTACATTTTAATCCAATATCCTGTAATAGCTCTTATGTTCTTGGTCGCTTCCTTCTGAGTCTTTGCCTCTTTAAGTCTTTGTAGTTTTCTGATAACATAAGTACGGTGCCCCAAATCTGTTTGTGTTTTTGTTTTATTTTGTTTTGCTTCAGCTTTAATTTTTAAAAATAACTTCAGAGAATTTACTTTGGAAGTGAACAGATTATTTAAGAAAGTTCCTTTGATAATAACCAGCTGTGTTCTCAAACCTCCTCCTAGTATCTGGTAAAATGGCACTTTTGTGGCCTTCCTGAGGAAATGAATTGAAAACTGTTGAACAAAACATTCATTTTTTGTTTAACTAAAAAAAAAGTTGTGTTTTTTTTTTTTTTTTTCCTAAGCAGGAAAGAAAAATCAACATTTCTACTGAAGAAAAAAAAAATGCAACTTTCCCTTTGGCGAAGTCTTCTGTCGGTCTGCAAGCGCTTTGGTTTTGGAGCCCCGAGAGCCTGAAGGGGGCTCAGAGCTGCCTCTCGTGGGCTGAGTATTCCTGTCTCAGCTGTTATTCTATGTCGTCACTCACTAAAGCACTCCTGATGCCAGTTTACTCGAGCAGAAATCAGTTAATGTCAGACACAAGCAGTAGAAATAAGACCTGTTGCTGTCTTGCAAACAATAATTAGTTTTCATTTACCCATTTAGTGTGTGTGGAAAAATCCACTGTGATTATGTGTGAGTCTTAGTCACTTAAGTTGCCGGTGGAGGCTGCTATTTCTCTTAGTCACTGGGCATAAGCTAATTTTAGAGTGCTGCATATAATTTCATAGACTTTGTAAATTTCGAGTCTATTAAAGACCTTTTAAAAGCTGTGTGGCTAACTTAGCTTAGTATTTTATTCCTCACAGAGTAATAGCGTGTCGTTAAGGAAGCTGTACAGATTCACGAGCGTGCTTGCTGTTGAATGACAAAGGGAAACATGAGAGCACACTTGCTACAGTTTTATACAGTGCAAACCGGAGCTCCGTTTGCGCAAACCTATTGTGATGATGGTCTCGCCAGTGTTTCCTAATACAGTTTTATTTACATTTAAAGAAGTCACAGGTTCATAAAAATCCACAGTTACCACTAATGCAGTGGTGGAAGCAGCGTCTGGGTCTGAGGGCGCCCGGGCGCTCCCCCACCTTGCTGCCCATCATTGCTGTGCTCTCGCAGTCCTGAGCGAGTCTGCTGTGTGCTTCTCTGAACCAAAGAAAAGAAAGACTCAGAATGGTAACAGTTGCCCCAGTGAGTGGAAGGGTAGGTTGACCTGGGCCCTCATACTATCTGTTGCTGTGTGGCTAAGGTTTGTAGAATCCTATCAGCTCCCTTTCGTATATAGTTAAAATCAGGGTATTTTTAATCATCTCTGGAGAGGCCAGGATAGCCTTACTCTGTAGCAAATGCACTAATGACTAGATGTTTTGGAGTAAATGTAATCTACTATTGAATTATTCTTTACCAAGTCCTAACTTTTGCCTAATTTTCTAGATAGTAATGTAAATGGCTGAGACGATTTTTAAATCGACACTATTTATGTAAAACTATATTTAGAAGTTATAGTAAATAGTGTGTATTTTACTGTTACCCTATAAATGTTGCAACCGCTCATTTTCCAAAGTAAAAGAGAAAAATCTTAACTTTAGGGGTTGTGAGTAAACTCAGGTTTATCTGTGTAGACATAGTCCAAAGTTTTCAGAAATCACATTTTTCCAATTACCCTTCTCCTATTAGAGTGTCATCTAAATAGGTGGAAATCATCTTGGAAAAAGTTAAGACAGGCAGAAATGAGTTCAGTGGGCTGGCTTTCCAAGACCGTGTGGTTGAAAAGCAAAAGCCTAGCCTATGCTTGCATGTTTTGTGCCTTTAACTTAAGTGGCCAGCAGATGGCAGCAGCTTGTCATTTGCACATGCACCACTAGGGAACCCCTCCCCCATTCGGGCCGGCTGAGAAGAGGATAGGAAATTTCTGACTCCTTTTCCCTTTAATCCAGGAGAGGGAGTCCTTTGCCAGCTGATGGCCAACATTTCCAGCAAGGAGGCTGGGCGCTGCTTCTGTCCAGCACCTCTGGCCTTTGTTCTTTTTTAAAACTTGAATATACATGGAAGATAAAAGATTGGAACCAAAGGCCTTTAAAATTGGGAGAGATGAGAAAAATTGCTGTTTCTTACGCTTTGTGGATGCTTTCTGTTCTGTTGATGAACTCGTTTTTGTGCTGTGAGGAAGTTTCTCTCTACCCTTGACAGTTCATCACATTCTCTTCAAGATCATAATAACATCATTAATGTGAATTTAAACAACGCGGCTTGTTAGAAAATATGCTAATTGTTATGTTCTCATTATGTTTGCTTAGCTTTTATTTGTTTTTCTATGAACAGTTAGAGAGCTAATTTTTGAAAGGTGATTGTAAGTCATATTTTATATGGCATTTTGCTTGATCGTTTGCTCTGTACTGAATCTGTACTCTGTTGCCATTAGATCTTACAATAATGTTCCACTCTGCAAATTTTTAAGGTTCAAATAAAGTTTAATTGTTTGCAAACTGTTATGATGCTAATAATTCAACAGCCTGCTGTGTTACTAATGAAATTACTTTGTTATGATTAATTTGGAAAATAGTGTGTTGATTGTAGTAATTAAGCACAACAAGGTGAAGTAAATGATTCTAATGCCATCTGGCCTCCAAACTGAATGAAGAAATGAAATAGGGCTGTCATCTGAATTTATTCAAAGAAGTAAGCATCATACAAATGACTTTCATTGCTATAGGGTTTACGCTTAACCACAGCTCACTCCATTCTGGTTTTACCACTTTTCAGCATATGACATGTTTTTTATGAAAAATAGTGTTGGTTGGTCCAGCAGTTGTTCTGAATACTTGGCTTTAAACTGATTATTTTAATTGTAGTTTAATTACAGATAATTACGTACAGTATACAGGATCATGGGGGAAAATCACTTCTCAGCCATCTGTAGGTAAAATAGATACATGTGGGTCTTTTTATTTTCTGTCAGTGTGCAAACACTTTGGACCTAGTCCCTCACCGGTAGCACGGCTCCCTTTCGGTTGTCGTTGAAGTGTTCGTGCACAAGGCTCTACTGCAGTTTCCATCTCACTGGCTCTGCCACCAGCTAGGGTCGTGGTTAGCAATGGCACTAAGCTACACACTGCAGATCCGGATTTAGCGTTCAGTCCCTAGGCAGAAACTGACCTGAATACACCACACCGTAGCGTAAAAGCTGGAGCCTGGTCCGCGGTGCCGAGGGAGGCACTGGGAATGTGTAGGTCAGCTCAGTGCCTCCAAACGGCAAGCCAGGGCCCTGCTGCTGTCTCAGAGGAGGCGCCTCTCCTGAGTTCAGTCCACCTAGGAATAGTCAGAAGCAGAGCGCACACATGGCAGAGAAGAAATGAGGCAAGACATGAGCAAGCCTTGGAAAGCTTGATCCTCTAGCTGCGCTCAGGGGTTAGAGGGGCACATAGCTACATATCATAAAAATGTTTGTCAATCACAGCTCAGTCTGTCAAGTACAGAAAAACAAATCATGTCTTCTTTATCTCTTACCATTTTAACCTCTTTTCAGATACATAGCAGTTTGTCCACTAGTTGAGAAAGCTCATGTTACCATGTACCTCCAGCCAGAATATCTGGTAGAATCCTTCTGAGATGAGCTAAATAACTACAGAGCCAGAGCGGTGTGGCCTTTCACTGACGCTGTGTTGGAGGAGCCCTTCCTTGTTTTTACTGGTGGATTCATGTTGCTTAGATACAACCTTAAGATGTAGTGCAGCCTGGTGCAGGGCATAGGGTATGTGTCTAATTAATACCTGTGAACTGCTTTGATACCCACAGTGGATCAAGACCTAAGATTTAAGGGGAGGGGGAAATCTTTTCACCTCTGTATCCAGAAAAACAAACAAGCAAACAAACAAACACGTAGTTCTACAGCTCCTTTCCAAGTCCTTTTCACTGGGACTCTGTCGTAGTTAGCGGACTGCAACATAAGTACTGGGTCTGTCAGTAGCTGAGAATAATGGGAGTATAGATGACTACACGGTTGAGCTGTGGCAACCACGTCTTCGCCGTTTGTTCAAGGTGGTGTGTCTTTTTCAGATGAGAGGCGCGGGTGGCCCAAAGAGCTTGGAGCAGACACTTAGCTCCCCTTTCCAGACCCAAGCCACCAGGGCCTTCCTTCCCCTCGGCGGCCTCTGAAGACCCAGTCCCTACCTTGCACCTTGGAAACAAACCTTGTAGATTTTCACCTTAGGTGGTTCTGATAGGAATTTCAGAGTCAAGTGTGGTGGCACAAGCCTCTGATAGAGGCAAGCAAATGCAAAGATCCAGGCCAGTCTGGGCTACGTAGCATCAGCCTGTGTCAAAAGGAATAAAAGGAAAAACCCTGAGAGGAAAGGTTTCATAGGTCCAACTATAATTTAATTATTGTGCTAAAAAAAAAAAAAGTAAGAAAAGAAAAAACCTCTACCCTCTGTTTTCTCAAAAGTCCTATGATCATGTTAATATGGGCGCTGTTGGCCCCAGATGAAGGGGGATGCCATTGCAGACAACCCCAGCCAGGTCCTGCTTAACTTCAGATCATAATGTTTGGCATGGGGTGAGCACTCGAAACACTGAGGCATATGGCAAAGCTATGGAGACCGACATCTCCCCGAAAGCCCTCTCTCAAGTGCGTTCTTGACATCTCGACTCCGGATGCTGTCTCCCTAGATCTCCCTCCCTTGTCCAGGAGTTTCTCATTACCTGTTACTCCCAACTGCACTTGTCTGTTTTCTGTTTGTCGTAATATAAAAGTATCACTCCTGTTAAAATAGAAGCAGGCGCCATGCAAAGCTTCAACAGCAATTTACCTCTCATTTGAGAAATATGTCACACGGGCACTCAGAGAAATTAATGACGCCAAAGCCTGCCACTTACAAGCGACTGCCTCAGACTGGGACAGGGTTCCCACAAGTAAGCTGACCCCACCCTCAGCCTTCCTCTCCCAGCCCCATGCAGTCCGTTATAAGACTGCTCAGTCACGTTGAATGTGATGGCAACAATTTAATAATAATAATAATAATAATAATGGCCGACTTTACTGGTGGTTTTACTGTTTGCTATGCTGTGTACTTTTTTCAGTTCTCAACAGCAGCCTGTGCGGTGAATTGTTTGTCACTTGCTTTCCTGGTTAGGACATTTTGTCCCAAGGTCCTAGGAAGTAACTTATGTGGCCAAGTCCAGTGCCTCCTCCCCGTCCCCTGAATTCAGTACTGCTGTACAGAGAAGTACTGTGAGGCATCCGAACGGTGCGCACAGTAGCTGCTATGCCACTACTTGTTGGTCCCTGATGATCCCTGCAGTCCCACACATGGGAGGGTACTGCTGTGAGCATGGACAACCAGACGGTTCAATTCAGCTCTTTGCCTAGGCAAAGCTAACTGGTAAGTGAAGCAAACAGAAAGCAGCTAACAGGCTTTGAGGTGGGAAGCCTTCTCCCTGTGAGCCTCCAACCCGGCCAAAGGAGAATCAGCTATGGTTGCATGGGAGAGAGGGGCCGATGGGACTATTTCCTAAAGTCATCCACCAAAGAGGGCTGAGGAGCAGACTGCTTCTGTCTCGGACACTTGTTTTCAGTGAATAGAGCTTATTGGGCAGAGTCATTTGTTTCTACTTAAGCCAGTTTAAATGTTACTTAAAAATTGTTAAGTCCTTAAAATCGCCAGACGTTACAAAATGTGTATAATCTTGTAACTGAGTGACAGCAATGTCTTGAGGTGAGAGCTGGTCTTAATAAATGGCCCGGGGCTCTCTGGTACTTAGCTGCTGGACCCAACGAACACGAAGTCTTAGTGTGTGAGTACCCGCGCACACAGAGTACCGTGGACAGAGCTCCATGAATAAAGTATCCCGATGTGGTATTTCTAAAGGAAAAGATGTGTTTATCTATTTATTTGTGATCAGTGGTTTGGCAGGGTGGGGGCAAGAAGATGAGTAGAGGAGGCGCCAACATTCATTGTGACACTCTGGAATCTAGCCAGAGGACTGAGGAAAGTTAAGTCCTTCGGGGGTGAAAATATAGGTGTATTTTTCTTCCTATGAATTCTTTGAGATGTTTACATGACTGGTACCCACAGTGGCTCCCCCTCCTGGGGGAGAGCGGATGGTTTTACGGTGCCCTGATAGTCACGTGACAGCCAGATAAGCAAACAGGTCCAGTGGGTGTAGAACAAGCTGTCCCCGACAGGTGAGTCTTCCATTCACTCCCCGTTTCCACATCAAATGCGTGGCCTGGGCCATCTCTGTCACACCTTCCTATTTTTGATCTCTCTACCTCCTCCTCTGCTTTCCCAGGGAGTTGAGTCACACGAGGAGTAAGCCGGGACAGCTTTCCTAGCTTTGTTCTTAACACTAATAACAGCAAAAGCCAGCATATATGGCTGCTGATCCCGTTCCGAGTCCTGAGCTGAAGGCCTGGCACAGCTGCTGTCTTACCTGTAGCCTTGGCTGCCCAGCATATTCGCTCCATTCTTCATTATCGTCTCTGGGCTTGCTGTTTCTCTTCCTATCTAATTAAATGATTCCACTTTGAATAATTACATTGAAGTGGTAAGAGCAGAAGAGGAGCGTTTCAAGTACAGAGTTGGACAGCCTTTCCCAAGTAGATTCGTAGTCAAGGTAAAACAGGACAGAAGGCAGGGAAGAACAGCTCCAGGGAGCCTCACCTTGCCGCAGCTCTTAGCAGGGGAAGCCACAGGCCATGTCCTGTGACTAAAGAGACAAGCATCTCTTGATATTGGTGTATCTGCCCTTGAGTGCTGTCTAGAAAACAAGCCAGGAATTTTTTTTTTCTTGGTATTCGTGCAGAGTGGGAGGAAGGGAGAGATGTGTAAGGGTTTCAATATTGGCTCAGACAAGAAGGTTGGTTTTGATATTCTTTTTAATAAAAGAAA
The DNA here is from genome assembly GCF_030254825.1 of Meriones unguiculatus. Lineage (NCBI taxonomy): Eukaryota > Metazoa > Chordata > Mammalia > Rodentia > Muridae > Meriones > Meriones unguiculatus. Next base: position 54,745,362 of record NC_083351.1, read on the forward strand.
ATTTCTGAATTGCTTGTAGCCACTGAATTAAGTGAGGGGAGTAAAGCGACGTGTGTGAATGATCTCCTTTACGCAGTTCCTGCCATTTGTGGTAAAGCAAATGCTAGAAGCCAGGAGTGACTGCTACCCTGTAGGAATGAACACTCTTCCTGGGGGTAGGGGCAGTCCCCAGCTAACAGCGAGGAGCCAGGAGGACTCAGGACCTGGCTTCACCTGGATCCCACTTCCTTCCTGACCACTAGTGCGCCCATTGCCCGTCCCTGCTGACTGCCAGTCCTCTTCAGCCTTCCTCCAATTTTAGGCAAAACTTGAGATTGGGCTCAAGGGAGATGATGCTTGGAAGGATCTGAGAAGTCCAGAACAGTGTCAGGCGTGGCTTCGCTGCCTTTGAAGAGCTGAGAACTGAAATGAAAATGGTCAAAAGAACATGCCTGTACTCCAGAAGCAAGGAGGGGAAAGCAAGCAGGTCCGGGCCACAGCTCTTGCAAAGTGCCTGGGCATTGTTGGCTTTGGTATTTCATAAGCGTGGCTGTCGGTCAGCCTGGAAAAGTTTGGCGTTCCCCTATCTGTTTTTAAATCGAGCTTCCATGCAATAGTCAATTTCTATGAATGGAGAGTTCAAAATTACAGGTGACTTCTGTCTGTAAAGTTTCTAAATAATCTGGTGATATTTGAAGCTGTGGATTTGCCTGCCAGTCTTTGTGTGTGTGTCGCCATGCACAGCTGGGCGTATTAGTGCATTTTCAAATGCTCTGAAACAGATGCCCTGAGGCAAATCCTTGCACAGCTCCCCTTAGTCCCGGAGTCAGTAAATTGTGCTTTCACGTGTGTCGGGGTATCTGCGTATGAGTCAGTGTTTTCAAGGCACGTGCTTTCTTCAGGTGAACGGCTGTGGGGGAGCCGTGAATGAGTTAGCCTGGGAGTGGAGCACTAGTCTTAGTTTGTACTTTGTGAAAGTCTAAGACTAGAATAAGGGCAAACCAGAACCTCGTCACATGTATCCTTAATGCTTTAATGTTATAACTTTAGGCAAAGCTAATGAAAAATGCAAAGGACCACTAAATAATTTAAATTATCTAAAAAATTGAGCATATTTCTTCAAATAATAATGGCTTTCATGATCTGATTTCTTTTTAAAAAAAAATCATTTCTCATGTCTGAAGTAACTTAAGAAGTATGGCTATCAAAGTCCACCGGAGTTTATTTAAGATCATTTTATGTATTTGTTATGATCATGCAGAGTCATCAAAGATTCCATTTCTGTTTTAGTCTTACACTTATGATCCACTGTCTTGTTACACAAGACACAATTCCGGCGGGCATGTCTGATAATATCATTGTAGTGTGGAGTTAATTTTTAATGCTTCTCGATTTTTTATCTTATTCCTTAACTACTTTAAACCATTATTTGCCATTCCCAGCAACTGAAAAACAAAAAATGTCCTGTCCTTGTCTGTTATTTTTTTGCCTTCTAAAAGGAACATGGTCTTATTGCAGCTTTGCTGACTTCCGCTGCCCGGTATCTCCTGGACTGTCTCACAGATCCGTTGGTAAAGTAAAGCCAGGGGCTATGACACACAGTAAGGAGTGAGGCAACTGCATGAGCCTAGAGACCAGACTGGCTGGAGAAGTTTTCTTCCTCTTCCTAAATGACCTCAGAAGAGGGCTTTGTGTTCTGAGCACTCATCTTTGGCTTTCCCTCGTGCTGTAGTTCATAGCAATAAATACTGTGTATTGATTTCTACTTAATTCTAATGGAAATATGCTGAAGCTGGAAATAGATTGCAGCTTGGCATCCAGCACCTAATTCTAAGACAGTTTCTAAATTTTAAATATTGCTATGATTGCCCCACGTGCTTCCGTCACTCACCCCATTTCACGCTATGAGAGTACCTCCACTTTATGTATTTTGTAAAAAAGATAATTTTGTTGGTAGTGTATTTTTTTTCCTCCTACTTTCACACAACTGAGAAATCTGTCATTTCTCTTCTTTTAGCTCTGTTTGAAAACACAAAAGCCATATCGGAACAACACATTCAGGATTCGTATAAAAATGCACAAAGGAAAAGAAAAGGGGAAAGTGAGTTGACGGGAGTCATGTGGAGATGGAAAATGTAGTCTTATTTTTGTGGTGTATAA